>NW_028125740.1:0-319943 GCF_965194825.1 Balaenoptera physalus
TAAAACACTAGTGCTTAGGAAATCTATTGGAGGCAGAAGCAGTCAAGGGTAGCCTAGGGTTAGGGTTAGGCTTAGGGTTAGGCTTAGGGTACGGGTTCGGGGAGGGCTTCGTGTGCGCCATAGGGTATGGGTTAGGGTTAGGGTTAGGGTTAGTGTTAGGGTTAGGGCTCGGTTTAGGGTATTGGTTAGGATTAGGGTACGTGTTAGGGTTAGGGTAGGGGTTAGGGTTAGGGTACGCGTTAGGGTTAAGGTAGTTATTAAACCTATCCCACTCTCTAGATACCCCTTAGCACATAAAGGAATATTATTTGGAGGTCCAGCCATGGAGAAGAGTTGAGACACTAGGATAAGATAAGGAACACACACATTATAAAGAAATCACATTAGGATTCTATTTTTAAGCTGTTCCTTAAAACACTAGTGCTTAGGAAATCTATTGGAGGCAGAAGCAGTCAAGGGTGGCCTAGGGTTAGGGTTAGGCTTAGGGTTAGGCTTAGGATACGGCTTAGGGTACGGGTTCGGGGAGGGCTTCGGGTACGGCGTAGGGTATGGGTTAGGGTTAGGGTTAGTGTTAGTGTTAGGGTTAGGGCTTGGTTTAGGGTACGGTTTAGGTTTAGGGTACGTGTTAGGGTTAGGGTAGGGGTTAGGGTTAGGGTACGTGTTAGGGTTAGGGTATTTATTAAACCTATCCCACTCTCTAGATACCCCTTAGCACGTAAAGGAATATTATTTGGGGGTCCAGCCATGGAGAAGAGTTTAGACACTAGGATAAGATAAGGAACACACCCATTATAAAGAAATCACATTAGGATTCTCTTTTTAAGCTCTTCCTTAAAACACTAGTGCTTAGGAAATCTATTGGAGGCAGAAGCAGTCAAGGGTAGCCTAGGGTTAGGGTTAGGCTTAGGGTTAGGCTTAGGGTACTGCTTAGGGTACGGGTTCGGGGAGGGCTTCAGGTACGGCGTAGTGTATGGGTTAGGGTAAGGGTTAGGGTTAGTGTTAGGGTTAGGGCTCGGTTTAGGGAACGGTTTAGGATTAGGGTACGTGTTAGGGTTAGGGTAGGGGTTAGGGTTAGGGTACGTTTTAGGGTTAGGGTAGTTATTAAACCTATCCCACTCTCTAGATACCCCTTAGCACGTAAAGGAATATTATTTGGGGGTCCAGCCATGGAGAAGAGTTTAGACACTAGGATAAGATAAGGAACACACCCATTATAAAGAAATCACATTAGGATTCTCTTTTTATGCTGTTCCTTAAAACACTAGTGCTTAGGAAATCTATTGGAGGCAGAAGCAGTCAAGGGTAGCCTAGGGTTAGGGTTAGGCTTAGGGTTAGGCTTAGGGTACGGGTTCGGGGAGGGCTTCGTGTGCGCCATAGGGTATGGGTTAGGGTTAGGGTTAGGGTTAGTGTTAGGGTTAGGGCTCGGTTTAGGGTATTGGTTAGGATTAGGGTACGTGTTAGGGTTAGGGTAGGGGTTAGGGTTAGGGTACGCGTTAGGGTTAAGGTAGTTATTAAACCTATCCCACTCTCTAGATACCCCTTAGCACATAAAGGAATATTATTTGGAGGTCCAGCCATGGAGAAGAGTTGAGACACTAGGATAAGATAAGGAACACACACATTATAAAGAAATCACATTAGGATTCTATTTTTAAGCTGTTCCTTAAAACACTAGTGCTTAGGAAATCTATTGGAGGCAGAAGCAGTCAAGGGTGGCCTAGGGTTAGGGTTAGGCTTAGGGTTAGGCTTAGGATACGGCTTAGGGTACGGGTTCGGGGAGGGCTTCGGGTACGGCGTAGGGTATGGGTTAGGGTTAGGGTTAGTGTTAGTGTTAGGGTTAGGGCTTGGTTTAGGGTACGGTTTAGGTTTAGGGTACGTGTTAGGGTTAGGGTAGGGGTTAGGGTTAGGGTACGTGTCAGGGTTAGGGTATTTATTAAACCTATCCCACTCTCTAGATACCCCTTAGCCCGTAAAGGAATATTATTTGGGGGTCCAGCCATGGAGAAGAGTTTAGACACTAGGATAAGATAAGGAACACACCCATTATAAAGAAATCACATTAGGATTCTATTTTTAAGCTGTTCCTTAAAACACTAGTGCTTAGGAAATCTATTGGAGGCAGAAGCAGTCAAGGGTGGCCTAGGGTTAGGGTTAGGCTTAGGGTTAGGCTTAGGGTACGGCTTAGGGTATGGGTTCGGGGAGGGGTTCGGGTATGGCGTAGGGTATGGGTTAGGGTTAGGGTTAGGGTTAGTGTTAGTGTTAGGGCTCGGTTTAGTGTACGGCTTAGGATTAGGGTACGTGTTAGGGTTAGGGTAGGGGTTAGGGTTAGGGTATGCATTAGGGTTAGGGTAGTTATTAAACCTATCCCACTCTTTAGATACCCCTTAGCACGTAAAGGAATATTATTTGGGGGTCCAGCCATGGAGAAGAGTTTAGACACTAATATAAGGAACACACTCATTATAAAGAAATCACATTAGGATTCTCTTTTTAAGCTGTTCCTTAAACCACTAGTGCTTAGGAAATCTATTGGAGGCAGAGGCAGGCAAGGGTAGCCTAGTGTTAGGGTTAGGCTTAGGGTTAGGCTTAGGGTACGGCTTCGGGTATGGGTTCGGGGAGGGGTTCGGGTATGGCGTAGGGTATGGGTTAGGGTTAGGGTTTGGGTTAGTGTTAGGGTTAGGGCTCCGTTTAGGATACGGGTTAGGATTAGGGTACGTGTTAGGGTTAGGGTAGGGGTTAGGGTTAGGGTACGCGTTAGGGTTAGGGTAGTTATTAAACCTATCCCACTCTCTAGATACCCCTTAGCACGTAAAGGAATATTATTTGGGGGTCCAGCCATGGAGAAGAGTTTAGACACTAGGATAAGATAAGGAACACACCCATTATAATGAAATCACATTAGGATTCTCTTTTTAAGCTGTTCCTTAAAACACTAGTGCTTAGGAAATCTATTGGAGGCAGAAGCAGTCAAGGGTAGCCTAGGGTTAGGGTTAGGCTTAGGGTTAGGCTTAGGGTACGGGTTCGGGGAGGGCTTCGTGTGCGCCATAGGGTATGGGTTAGGGTTAGGGTTAGGGTTAGTGTTAGGGTTAGGGCTTGGTTTAGGGTACTGGTTAGGATTAGGGTACGTGTTAGGGTTAGGGTAGGGGTTAGGGTTAGGGTACGCGTTAGGGTTAAGGTAGTTATTAAACCTATCCCACTCTCTAGATACCCCTTAGCACATAAAGGAATATTATTTGGAGGTCCAGCCATGGAGAAGAGTTGAGACACTAGGATAAGATAAGGAACACACACATTATAAAGAAATCACATTAGGATTCTATTTTTAAGCTGTTCCTTAAAACACTAGTGCTTAGGAAATCTATTGGAGGCAGAAGCAGTCAAGGGTGGCCTAGGGTTAGGGTTAGGCTTAGGGTTAGGCTTAGGATACGGCTTAGGGTACGGGTTCGGGGAGGGCTTCGGGTACGGCGTACGGTATTGGTTAGGGTTAGGGTTAGTGTTAGTGTTAGGGTTAGGGCTTGGTTTAGGGTACGGTTTAGGTTTAGGGTACGTGTTAGGGTTAGGGTAGGGGTTAGGGTTAGGGTACGTGTTAGGGTTAGGGTATTTATTAAACCTATCCCACTCTCTAGATACCCCTTAGCACGTAAAGGAATATTATTTGGGGGTCCAGCCATGGAGAAGAGTTTAGACACTAGGATAAGATAAGGAACACACCCATTATAAAGAAATCACATTAGGATTCTCTTTTTAAGCTCTTCCTTAAAACACTAGTGCTTAGGAAATCTATTGGAGGCAGAAGCAGTCAAGGGTAGCCTAGGGTTAGGGTTAGGCTTAGGGTTAGGCTTAGGGTACTGCTTAGGGTACGGGTTCGGGGAGGGCTTCAGGTACGGCGTAGTGTATGGGTTAGGGTAAGGGTTAGGGTTAGTGTTAGGGTTAGGGCTCGGTTTAGGGAACGGTTTAGGATTAGGGTACGTGTTAGGGTTAGGGTAGGGGTTAGGGTTAGGGTACGTTTTAGGGTTAGGGTAGTTATTAAACCTATGCCACTCTCTAGATACCCCTTAGCACGTAAAGGAATATTATTTGGGGGTCCAGCCATGGAGAAGAGTTTAGACACTAGGGTAAGATAAGGAACACACCCATTATAAAGAAATCACATTAGGATTCTCTTTTTATGCTGTTCCTTAAAACACTAGTGCTTAGGAAATCTATTGGAGGCAGAAGCAGTCAAGGGTAGCCTAGGGTTAGGGTTAGGCTTAGGGTTAGGCTTAGGGTACGGGTTCGGGGAGGGCTTCGTGTGCGCCATAGGGTATGGGTTAGGGTTAGGGTTAGGGTTAGTGTTAGGGTTAGGGCTCGGTTTAGGGTATTGGTTAGGATTAGGGTACGTGTTAGGGTTAGGGTAGGGGTTAGGGTTAGGGTACGCGTTAGGGTTAAGGTAGTTATTAAACCTATCCCACTCTCTAGATACCCCTTAGCACATAAAGGAATATTATTTGGAGGTCCAGCCATGGAGAAGAGTTGAGACACTAGGATAAGATAAGGAACACACACATTATAAAGAAATCACATTAGGATTCTATTTTTAAGCTGTTCCTTAAAACACTAGTGCTTAGGAAATCTATTGGAGGCAGAAGCAGTCAAGGGTGGCCTAGGGTTAGGGTTAGGCTTAGGGTTAGGCTTAGGATACGGCTTAGGGTACGGGTTCGGGGAGGGCTTCGGGTACGGCGTAGGGTATGGGTTAGGGTTAGGGTTAGTGTTAGTGTTAGGGTTAGGGCTTGGTTTAGGGTACGGTTTAGGTTTAGGGTACGTGTTAGGGTTAGGGTAGGGGTTAGGGTTAGGGTACGTGTTAGGGTTAGGGTATTTATTAAACCTATCCCACTCTCTAGATACCCCTTAGCACGTAAAGGAATATTATTTGGGGGTCCAGCCATGGAGAAGAGTTTAGACACTAGGATAAGATAAGGAACACACCCATTATAAAGAAATCACATTAGGATTCTCTTTTTAAGCTCTTCCTTAAAACACTAGTGCTTAGGAAATCTATTGGAGGCAGAAGCAGTCAAGGGTAGCCTAGGGTTAGGGTTAGGCTTAGGGTTAGGCTTAGGGTACTGCTTAGGGTACGGGTTCGGGGAGGGCTTCAGGTACGGCGTAGTGTATGGGTTAGGGTAAGGGTTAGGGTTAGTGTTAGGGTTAGGGCTCGGTTTAGGGAACGGTTTAGGATTAGGGTACGTGTTAGGGTTAGGGTAGGGGTTAGGGTTAGGGTACGTTTTAGGGTTAGGGTAGTTATTAAACCTATCCCACTCTCTAGATACCCCTTAGCACGTAAAGGAATATTATTTGGGGGTCCAGCCATGGAGAAGAGTTTAGACACTAGGATAAGATAAGGAACACACCCATTATAAAGAAATCACATTAGGATTCTCTTTTTATGCTGTTCCTTAAAACACTAGTGCTTAGGAAATCTATTGGAGGCAGAAGCAGTCAAGGGTAGCCTAGGGTTAGGGTTAGGCTTAGGGTTAGGCTTAGGGTACGGGTTCGGGGAGGGCTTCGTGTGCGCCATAGGGTATGGGTTAGGGTTAGGGTTAGGGTTAGTGTTAGGGTTAGGGCTCGGTTTAGGGTATTGGTTAGGATTAGGGTACGTGTTAGGGTTAGGGTAGGGGTTAGGGTTAGGGTACGCGTTAGGGTTAAGGTAGTTATTAAACCTATCCCACTCTCTAGATACCCCTTAGCACATAAAGGAATATTATTTGGAGGTCCAGCCATGGAGAAGAGTTGAGACACTAGGATAAGATAAGGAACACACACATTATAAAGAAATCACATTAGGATTCTATTTTTAAGCTGTTCCTTAAAACACTAGTGCTTAGGAAATCTATTGGAGGCAGAAGCAGTCAAGGGTGGCCTAGGGTTAGGGTTAGGCTTAGGGTTAGGCTTAGGATACGGCTTAGGGTACGGGTTCGGGGAGGGCTTCGGGTACGGCGTAGGGTATGGGTTAGGGTTAGGGTTAGTGTTAGTGTTAGGGTTAGGGCTTGGTTTAGGGTACGGTTTAGGTTTAGGGTACGTGTTAGGGTTAGGGTAGGGGTTAGGGTTAGGGTACGTGTCAGGGTTAGGGTATTTATTAAACCTATCCCACTCTCTAGATACCCCTTAGCATGTAAAGGAATATTATTTGGGGGTCCAGCCATGGAGAAGAGTTTAGACACTAGGATAAGATAAGGAACACACCCATTATAAAGAAATCACATTAGGATTCTATTTTTAAGCTGTTCCTTAAAACACTAGTGCTTAGGAAATCTATTGGAGGCAGAAGCAGTCAAGGGTGGCCTAGGGTTAGGGTTAGGCTTAGGGTTAGGCTTAGGGTACGGCTTAGGGTATGGGTTCGGGGAGGGGTTCGGGTATGGCGTAGGGTATGGGTTAGGGTTAGGGTTAGGGTTAGTGTTAGTGTTAGGGCTCGGTTTAGTGTACGGCTTAGGATTAGGGTACGTGTTAGGGTTAGGGTAGGGGTTAGGGTTAGGGTATGCATTAGGGTTAGGGTAGTTATTAAACCTATCCCACTCTTTAGATACCCCTTAGCACGTAAAGGAATATTATTTGGGGGTCCAGCCATGGAGAAGAGTTTAGACACTAATATAAGGAACACACTCATTATAAAGAAATCACATTAGGATTCTCTTTTTAAGCTGTTCCTTAAACCACTAGTGCTTAGGAAATCTATTGGAGGCAGAGGCAGGCAAGGGTAGCCTAGTGTTAGGGTTAGGCTTAGGGTTAGGCTTAGGGTACGGCTTCGGGTATGGGTTCGGGGAGGGGTTCGGGTATGGCGTAGGGTATGGGTTAGGGTTAGGGTTTGGGTTAGTGTTAGGGTTAGGGCTCCGTTTAGGATACGGGTTAGGATTAGGGTACGTGTTAGGGTTAGGGTAGGGGTTAGGGTTAGGGTACGCGTTAGGGTTAGGGTAGTTATTAAACCTATCCCACTCTCTAGATACCCCTTAGCACGTAAAGGAATATTATTTGGGGGTCCAGCCATGGAGAAGAGTTTAGACACTAGGATAAGATAAGGAACACACCCATTATAATGAAATCACATTAGGATTCTCTTTTTAAGCTGTTCCTTAAAACACTAGTGCTTAGGAAATCTATTGGAGGCAGAAGCAGTCAAGGGTAGCCTAGGGTTAGGGTTAGGCTTAGGGTTAGGCTTAGGGTACGGGTTCGGGGAGGGCTTCGTGTGCGCCATAGGGTATGGGTTAGGGTTAGGGTTAGGGTTAGTGTTAGGGTTAGGGCTTGGTTTAGGGTACTGGTTAGGATTAGGGTACGTGTTAGGGTTAGGGTAGGGGTTAGGGTTAGGGTACGCGTTAGGGTTAAGGTAGTTATTAAACCTATCCCACTCTCTAGATACCCCTTAGCACATAAAGGAATATTATTTGGAGGTCCAGCCATGGAGAAGAGTTGAGACACTAGGATAAGATAAGGAACACACACATTATAAAGAAATCACATTAGGATTCTATTTTTAAGCTGTTCCTTAAAACACTAGTGCTTAGGAAATCTATTGGAGGCAGAAGCAGTCAAGGGTGGCCTAGGGTTAGGGTTAGGCTTAGGGTTAGGCTTAGGATACGGCTTAGGGTACGGGTTCGGGGAGGGCTTCGGGTACGGCGTACGGTATTGGTTAGGGTTAGGGTTAGTGTTAGTGTTAGGGTTAGGGCTTGGTTTAGGGTACGGTTTAGGTTTAGGGTACGTGTTAGGGTTAGGGTAGGGGTTAGGGTTAGGGTACGTGTTAGGGTTAGGGTATTTATTAAACCTATCCCACTCTCTAGATACCCCTTAGCACGTAAAGGAATATTATTTGGGGGTCCAGCCATGGAGAAGAGTTTAGACACTAGGATAAGATAAGGAACACACCCATTATAAAGAAATCACATTAGGATTCTCTTTTTAAGCTCTTCCTTAAAACACTAGTGCTTAGGAAATCTATTGGAGGCAGAAGCAGTCAAGGGTAGCCTAGGGTTAGGGTTAGGCTTAGGGTTAGGCTTAGGGTACTGCTTAGGGTACGGGTTCGGGGAGGGCTTCAGGTACGGCGTAGTGTATGGGTTAGGGTAAGGGTTAGGGTTAGTGTTAGGGTTAGGGCTCGGTTTAGGGAACGGTTTAGGATTAGGGTACGTGTTAGGGTTAGGGTAGGGGTTAGGGTTAGGGTACGTTTTAGGGTTAGGGTAGTTATTAAACCTATCCCACTCTCTAGATACCCCTTAGCACGTAAAGGAATATTATTTGGGGGTCCAGCCATGGAGAAGAGTTTAGACACTAGGGTAAGATAAGGAACACACCCATTATAAAGAAATCACATTAGGATTCTCTTTTTATGCTGTTCCTTAAAACACTAGTGCTTAGGAAATCTATTGGAGGCAGAAGCAGTCAAGGGTAGCCTAGGGTTAGGGTTAGGCTTAGGGTTAGGCTTAGGGTACGGGTTCGGGGAGGGCTTCGTGTGCGCCATAGGGTATGGGTTAGGGTTAGGGTTAGGGTTAGTGTTAGGGTTAGGGCTTGGTTTAGGGTACTGGTTAGGATTAGGGTACGTGTTAGGGTTAGGGTAGGGGTTAGGGTTAGGGTACGCGTTAGGGTTAAGGTAGTTATTAAACCTATCCCACTCTCTAGATACCCCTTAGCACATAAAGGAATATTATTTGGAGGTCCAGCCATGGAGAAGAGTTGAGACACTAGGATAAGATAAGGAACACACACATTATAAAGAAATCACATTAGGATTCTATTTTTAAGCTGTTCCTTAAAACACTAGTGCTTAGGAAATCTATTGGAGGCAGAAGCAGTCAAGGGTGGCCTAGGGTTAGGGTTAGGCTTAGGGTTAGGCTTAGGATACGGCTTAGGGTACGGGTTCGGGGAGGGCTTCGGGTACGGCGTACGGTATTGGTTAGGGTTAGGGTTAGTGTTAGTGTTAGGGTTAGGGCTTGGTTTAGGGTACGGTTTAGGTTTAGGGTACGTGTTAGGGTTAGGGTAGGGGTTAGGGTTAGGGTACGTGTTAGGGTTAGGGTATTTATTAAACCTATCCCACTCTCTAGATACCCCTTAGCACGTAAAGGAATATTATTTGGGGGTCCAGCCATGGAGAAGAGTTTAGACACTAGGATAAGATAAGGAACACACCCATTATAAAGAAATCACATTAGGATTCTCTTTTTAAGCTCTTCCTTAAAACACTAGTGCTTAGGAAATCTATTGGAGGCAGAAGCAGTCAAGGGTAGCCTAGGGTTAGGGTTAGGCTTAGGGTTAGGCTTAGGGTACTGCTTAGGGTACGGGTTCGGGGAGGGCTTCAGGTACGGCGTAGTGTATGGGTTAGGGTAAGGGTTAGGGTTAGTGTTAGGGTTAGGGCTCGGTTTAGGGAACGGTTTAGGATTAGGGTACGTGTTAGGGTTAGGGTAGGGGTTAGGGTTAGGGTACGTTTTAGGGTTAGGGTAGTTATTAAACCTATCCCACTCTCTAGATACCCCTTAGCACGTAAAGGAATATTATTTGGGGGTCCAGCCATGGAGAAGAGTTTAGACACTAGGGTAAGATAAGGAACACACCCATTATAAAGAAATCACATTAGGATTCTCTTTTTATGCTGTTCCTTAAAACACTAGTGCTTAGGAAATCTATTGGAGGCAGAAGCAGTCAAGGGTAGCCTAGGGTTAGGGTTAGGCTTAGGGTTAGGCTTAGGGTACGGGTTCGGGGAGGGCTTCGTGTGCGCCATAGGGTATGGGTTAGGGTTAGGGTTAGGGTTAGTGTTAGGGTTAGGGCTCGGTTTAGGGTATTGGTTAGGATTAGGGTACGTGTTAGGGTTAGGGTAGGGGTTAGGGTTAGGGTACGCGTTAGGGTTAAGGTAGTTATTAAACCTATCCCACTCTCTAGATACCCCTTAGCACATAAAGGAATATTATTTGGAGGTCCAGCCATGGAGAAGAGTTGAGACACTAGGATAAGATAAGGAACACACACATTATAAAGAAATCACATTAGGATTCTATTTTTAAGCTGTTCCTTAAAACACTAGTGCTTAGGAAATCTATTGGAGGCAGAAGCAGTCAAGGGTGGCCTAGGGTTAGGGTTAGGCTTAGGGTTAGGCTTAGGATACGGCTTAGGGTACGGGTTCGGGGAGGGCTTCAGGTACGGCGTACGGTATTGGTTAGGGTTAGGGTTAGTGTTAGTGTTAGGGTTAGGGCTTGGTTTAGGGTACGGTTTAGGTTTAGGGTACGTGTTAGGGTTAGGGTAGGGGTTAGGGTTAGGGTACGTGTTAGGGTTAGGGTATTTATTAAACCTATCCCACTCTCTAGATACCCCTTAGCACGTAAAGGAATATTATTTGGGGGTCCAGCCATGGAGAAGAGTTTAGACACTAGGATAAGATAAGGAACACACCCATTATAAAGAAATCACATTAGGATTCTCTTTTTAAGCTCTTCCTTAAAACACTAGTGCTTAGGAAATCTATTGGAGGCAGAAGCAGTCAAGGGTAGCCTAGGGTTAGGGTTAGGCTTAGGGTTAGGCTTAGGGTACTGCTTAGGGTACGGGTTCGGGGAGGGCTTCAGGTACGGCGTAGTGTATGGGTTAGGGTAAGGGTTAGGGTTAGTGTTAGGGTTAGGGCTCGGTTTAGGGAACGGTTTAGGATTAGGGTACGTGTTAGGGTTAGGGTAGGGGTTAGGGTTAGGGTACGTTTTAGGGTTAGGGTAGTTATTAAACCTATCCCACTCTCTAGATACCCCTTAGCACGTAAAGGAATATTATTTGGGGGTCCAGCCATGGAGAAGAGTTTAGACACTAGGGTAAGATAAGGAACACACCCATTATAAAGAAATCACATTAGGATTCTCTTTTTATGCTGTTCCTTAAAACACTAGTGCTTAGGAAATCTATTGGAGGCAGAAGCAGTCAAGGGTAGCCTAGGGTTAGGGTTAGGCTTAGGGTTAGGCTTAGGGTACGGGTTCGGGGAGGGCTTCGTGTGCGCCATAGGGTATGGGTTAGGGTTAGGGTTAGGGTTAGTGTTAGGGTTAGGGCTCGGTTTAGGGTACTGGTTAGGATTAGGGTACGTGTTAGGGTTAGGGTAGGGGTTAGGGTTAGGGTACGCGTTAGGGTTAAGGTAGTTATTAAACCTATCCCACTCTCTAGATACCCCTTAGCACATAAAGGAATATTATTTGGAGGTCCAGCCATGGAGAAGAGTTGAGACACTAGGATAAGATAAGGAACACACACATTATAAAGAAATCACATTAGGATTCTATTTTTAAGCTGTTCCTTAAAACACTAGTGCTTAGGAAATCTATTGGAGGCAGAAGCAGTCAAGGGTGGCCTAGGGTTAGGGTTAGGCTTAGGGTTAGGCTTAGGATACGGCTTAGGGTACGGGTTCGGGGAGGGCTTCGGGTACGGCGTACGGTATTGGTTAGGGTTAGGGTTAGTGTTAGTGTTAGGGTTAGGGCTTGGTTTAGGGTACGGTTTAGGTTTAGGGTACGTGTTAGGGTTAGGGTAGGGGTTAGGGTTAGGGTACGTGTTAGGGTTAGGGTATTTATTAAACCTATCCCACTCTCTAGATACCCCTTAGCACGTAAAGGAATATTATTTGGGGGTCCAGCCATGGAGAAGAGTTTAGACACTAGGATAAGATAAGGAACACACCCATTATAAAGAAATCACATTAGGATTCTCTTTTTAAGCTCTTCCTTAAAACACTAGTGCTTAGGAAATCTATTGGAGGCAGAAGCAGTCAAGGGTAGCCTAGGGTTAGGGTTAGGCTTAGGGTTAGGCTTAGGGTACTGCTTAGGGTACGGGTTCGGGGAGGGCTTCAGGTACGGCGTAGTGTATGGGTTAGGGTAAGGGTTAGGGTTAGTGTTAGGGTTAGGGCTCGGTTTAGGGAACGGTTTAGGATTAGGGTACGTGTTAGGGTTAGGGTAGGGGTTAGGGTTAGGGTACGTTTTAGGGTTAGGGTAGTTATTAAACCTATCCCACTCTCTAGATACCCCTTAGCACGTAAAGGAATATTATTTGGGGGTCCAGCCATGGAGAAGAGTTTAGACACTAGGGTAAGATAAGGAACACACCCATTATAAAGAAATCACATTAGGATTCTCTTTTTATGCTGTTCCTTAAAACACTAGTGCTTAGGAAATCTATTGGAGGCAGAAGCAGTCAAGGGTAGCCTAGGGTTAGGGTTAGGCTTAGGGTTAGGCTTAGGGTACGGGTTCGGGGAGGGCTTCGTGTGCGCCATAGGGTATGGGTTAGGGTTAGGGTTAGGGTTAGTGTTAGGGTTAGGGCTCGGTTTAGGGTACTGGTTAGGATTAGGGTACGTGTTAGGGTTAGGGTAGGGGTTAGGGTTAGGGTACGCGTTAGGGTTAAGGTAGTTATTAAACCTATCCCACTCTCTAGATACCCCTTAGCACATAAAGGAATATTATTTGGAGGTCCAGCCATGGAGAAGAGTTGAGACACTAGGATAAGATAAGGAACACACACATTATAAAGAAATCACATTAGGATTCTATTTTTAAGCTGTTCCTTAAAACACTAGTGCTTAGGAAATCTATTGGAGGCAGAAGCAGTCAAGGGTGGCCTAGGGTTAGGGTTAGGCTTAGGGTTAGGCTTAGGATACGGCTTAGGGTACGGGTTCGGGGAGGGCTTCGGGTACGGCGTACGGTATTGGTTAGGGTTAGGGTTAGTGTTAGTGTTAGGGTTAGGGCTTGGTTTAGGGTACGGTTTAGGTTTAGGGTACGTGTTAGGGTTAGGGTAGGGGTTAGGGTTAGGGTACGTGTTAGGGTTAGGGTATTTATTAAACCTATCCCACTCTCTAGATACCCCTTAGCACGTAAAGGAATATTATTTGGGGGTCCAGCCATGGAGAAGAGTTTAGACACTAGGATAAGATAAGGAACACACCCATTATAAAGAAATCACATTAGGATTCTCTTTTTAAGCTCTTCCTTAAAACACTAGTGCTTAGGAAATCTATTGGAGGCAGAAGCAGTCAAGGGTAGCCTAGGGTTAGGGTTAGGCTTAGGGTTAGGCTTAGGGTACTGCTTAGGGTACGGGTTCGGGGAGGGCTTCAGGTACGGCGTAGTGTATGGGTTAGGGTAAGGGTTAGGGTTAGTGTTAGGGTTAGGGCTCGGTTTAGGGAACGGTTTAGGATTAGGGTACGTGTTAGGGTTAGGGTAGGGGTTAGGGTTAGGGTACGTTTTAGGGTTAGGGTAGTTATTAAACCTATCCCACTCTCTAGATACCCCTTAGCACGTAAAGGAATATTATTTGGGGGTCCAGCCATGGAGAAGAGTTTAGACACTAGGGTAAGATAAGGAACACACCCATTATAAAGAAATCACATTAGGATTCTCTTTTTATGCTGTTCCTTAAAACACTAGTGCTTAGGAAATCTATTGGAGGCAGAAGCAGTCAAGGGTAGCCTAGGGTTAGGGTTAGGCTTAGGGTTAGGCTTAGGGTACGGGTTCGGGGAGGGCTTCGTGTGCGCCATAGGGTATGGGTTAGGGTTAGGGTTAGGGTTAGTGTTAGGGTTAGGGCTCGGTTTAGGGTATTGGTTAGGATTAGGGTACGTGTTAGGGTTAGGGTAGGGGTTAGGGTTAGGGTACGCGTTAGGGTTAAGGTAGTTATTAAACCTATCCCACTCTCTAGATACCCCTTAGCACATAAAGGAATATTATTTGGAGGTCCAGCCATGGAGAAGAGTTGAGACACTAGGATAAGATAAGGAACACACACATTATAAAGAAATCACATTAGGATTCTATTTTTAAGCTGTTCCTTAAAACACTAGTGCTTAGGAAATCTATTGGAGGCAGAAGCAGTCAAGGGTGGCCTAGGGTTAGGGTTAGGCTTAGGGTTAGGCTTAGGATACGGCTTAGGGTACGGGTTCGGGGAGGGCTTCGGGTACGGCGTACGGTATTGGTTAGGGTTAGGGTTAGTGTTAGTGTTAGGGTTAGGGCTTGGTTTAGGGTACGGTTTAGGTTTAGGGTACGTGTTAGGGTTAGGGTAGGGGTTAGGGTTAGGGTACGTGTTAGGGTTAGGGTATTTATTAAACCTATCCCACTCTCTAGATACCCCTTAGCACGTAAAGGAATATTATTTGGGGGTCCAGCCATGGAGAAGAGTTTAGACACTAGGATAAGATAAGGAACACACCCATTATAAAGAAATCACATTAGGATTCTCTTTTTAAGCTCTTCCTTAAAACACTAGTGCTTAGGAAATCTATTGGAGGCAGAAGCAGTCAAGGGTAGCCTAGGGTTAGGGTTAGGCTTAGGGTTAGGCTTAGGGTACTGCTTAGGGTACGGGTTCGGGGAGGGCTTCAGGTACGGCGTAGTGTATGGGTTAGGGTAAGGGTTAGGGTTAGTGTTAGGGTTAGGGCTCGGTTTAGGGAACGGTTTAGGATTAGGGTACGTGTTAGGGTTAGGGTAGGGGTTAGGGTTAGGGTACGTTTTAGGGTTAGGGTAGTTATTAAACCTATCCCACTCTCTAGATACCCCTTAGCACGTAAAGGAATATTATTTGGGGGTCCAGCCATGGAGAAGAGTTTAGACACTAGGGTAAGATAAGGAACACACCCATTATAAAGAAATCACATTAGGATTCTCTTTTTATGCTGTTCCTTAAAACACTAGTGCTTAGGAAATCTATTGGAGGCAGAAGCAGTCAAGGGTAGCCTAGGGTTAGGGTTAGGCTTAGGGTTAGGCTTAGGGTACGGGTTCGGGGAGGGCTTCGTGTGCGCCATAGGGTATGGGTTAGGGTTAGGGTTAGGGTTAGTGTTAGGGTTAGGGCTTGGTTTAGGGTACTGGTTAGGATTAGGGTACGTGTTAGGGTTAGGGTAGGGGTTAGGGTTAGGGTACGCGTTAGGGTTAAGGTAGTTATTAAACCTATCCCACTCTCTAGATACCCCTTAGCACATAAAGGAATATTATTTGGAGGTCCAGCCATGGAGAAGAGTTGAGACACTAGGATAAGATAAGGAACACACACATTATAAAGAAATCACATTAGGATTCTATTTTTAAGCTGTTCCTTAAAACACTAGTGCTTAGGAAATCTATTGGAGGCAGAAGCAGTCAAGGGTGGCCTAGGGTTAGGGTTAGGCTTAGGGTTAGGCTTAGGATACGGCTTAGGGTACGGGTTCGGGGAGGGCTTCGGGTACGGCGTACGGTATTGGTTAGGGTTAGGGTTAGTGTTAGTGTTAGGGTTAGGGCTTGGTTTAGGGTACGGTTTAGGTTTAGGGTACGTGTTAGGGTTAGGGTAGGGGTTAGGGTTAGGGTACGTGTTAGGGTTAGGGTATTTATTAAACCTATCCCACTCTCTAGATACCCCTTAGCACGTAAAGGAATATTATTTGGGGGTCCAGCCATGGAGAAGAGTTTAGACACTAGGATAAGATAAGGAACACACCCATTATAAAGAAATCACATTAGGATTCTCTTTTTAAGCTCTTCCTTAAAACACTAGTGCTTAGGAAATCTATTGGAGGCAGAAGCAGTCAAGGGTAGCCTAGGGTTAGGGTTAGGCTTAGGGTTAGGCTTAGGGTACTGCTTAGGGTACGGGTTCGGGGAGGGCTTCAGGTACGGCGTAGTGTATGGGTTAGGGTAAGGGTTAGGGTTAGTGTTAGGGTTAGGGCTCGGTTTAGGGAACGGTTTAGGATTAGGGTACGTGTTAGGGTTAGGGTAGGGGTTAGGGTTAGGGTACGTTTTAGGGTTAGGGTAGTTATTAAACCTATCCCACTCTCTAGATACCCCTTAGCACGTAAAGGAATATTATTTGGGGGTCCAGCCATGGAGAAGAGTTTAGACACTAGGATAAGATAAGGAACACACCCATTATAAAGAAATCACATTAGGATTCTCTTTTTATGCTGTTCCTTAAAACACTAGTGCTTAGGAAATCTATTGGAGGCAGAAGCAGTCAAGGGTAGCCTAGGGTTAGGGTTAGGCTTAGGGTTAGGCTTAGGGTACGGGTTCGGGGAGGGCTTCGTGTGCGCCATAGGGTATGGGTTAGGGTTAGGGTTAGGGTTAGTGTTAGGGTTAGGGCTCGGTTTAGGGTATTGGTTAGGATTAGGGTACGTGTTAGGGTTAGGGTAGGGGTTAGGGTTAGGGTACGCGTTAGGGTTAAGGTAGTTATTAAACCTATCCCACTCTCTAGATACCCCTTAGCACATAAAGGAATATTATTTGGAGGTCCAGCCATGGAGAAGAGTTGAGACACTAGGATAAGATAAGGAACACACACATTATAAAGAAATCACATTAGGATTCTATTTTTAAGCTGTTCCTTAAAACACTAGTGCTTAGGAAATCTATTGGAGGCAGAAGCAGTCAAGGGTGGCCTAGGGTTAGGGTTAGGCTTAGGGTTAGGCTTAGGATACGGCTTAGGGTACGGGTTCGGGGAGGGCTTCGGGTACGGCGTAGGGTATGGGTTAGGGTTAGGGTTAGTGTTAGTGTTAGGGTTAGGGCTTGGTTTAGGGTACGGTTTAGGTTTAGGGTACGTGTTAGGGTTAGGGTAGGGGTTAGGGTTAGGGTACGTGTCAGGGTTAGGGTATTTATTAAACCTATCCCACTCTCTAGATACCCCTTAGCACGTAAAGGAATATTATTTGGGGGTCCAGCCATGGAGAAGAGTTTAGACACTAGGATAAGATAAGGAACACACCCATTATAAAGAAATCACATTAGGATTCTATTTTTAAGCTGTTCCTTAAAACACTAGTGCTTAGGAAATCTATTGGAGGCAGAAGCAGTCAAGGGTGGCCTAGGGTTAGGGTTAGGCTTAGGGTTAGGCTTAGGGTACGGCTTAGGGTATGGGTTCGGGGAGGGGTTCGGGTATGGCGTAGGGTATGGGTTAGGGTTAGGGTTAGGGTTAGTGTTAGTGTTAGGGCTCGGTTTAGTGTACGGCTTAGGATTAGGGTACGTGTTAGGGTTAGGGTAGGGGTTAGGGTTAGGGTATGCATTAGGGTTAGGGTAGTTATTAAACCTATCCCACTCTTTAGATACCCCTTAGCACGTAAAGGAATATTATTTGGGGGTCCAGCCATGGAGAAGAGTTTAGACACTAATATAAGGAACACACTCATTATAAAGAAATCACATTAGGATTCTCTTTTTAAGCTGTTCCTTAAACCACTAGTGCTTAGGAAATCTATTGGAGGCAGAGGCAGGCAAGGGTAGCCTAGTGTTAGGGTTAGGCTTAGGGTTAGGCTTAGGGTACGGCTTCGGGTATGGGTTCGGGGAGGGGTTCGGGTATGGCGTAGGGTATGGGTTAGGGTTAGGGATTGGGTTAGTGTTAGGGTTAGGGCTCCGTTTAGGATACGGGTTAGGATTAGGGTACGTGTTAGGGTTAGGGTAGGGGTTAGGGTTAGGGTACGCGTTAGGGTTAGGGTAGTTATTAAACCTATCTCACTCTCTAGATACCCCTTAGCACGTAAAGGAATATTATTTGGGGGTCCAGCCATGGAGAAGAGTTTAGACACTAGGATAAGATAAGGAACACACCCATTATAATGAAATCACATTAGGATTCTCTTTTTAAGCTGTTCCTTAAAACACTAGTGCTTAGGAAATCTATTGGAGGCAGAAGCTGTCAAGGGTAGCCTAGGGTTAGGGTTAGGCTTAGGGTTAGGCTTAGGGTACGGGTTCGGGGAGGGCTTCGTGTGCGCCATAGGGTATGGGTTAGGGTTAGGGTTAGGGTTAGTGTTAGGGTTAGGGCTTGGTTTAGGGTATTGGTTAGGATTAGGGTACGTGTTAGGGTTAGGGTAGGGGTTAGGGTTAGGGTACGCGTTAGGGTTAAGGTAGTTATTAAACCTATCCCACTCTCTAGATACCCCTTAGCACATAAAGGAATATTATTTGGAGGTCCAGCCATGGAGAAGAGTTGAGACACTAGGATAAGATAAGGAACACACACATTATAAAGAAATCACATTAGGATTCTATTTTTAAGCTGTTCCTTAAAACACTAGTGCTTAGGAAATCTATTGGAGGCAGAAGCAGTCAAGGGTGGCCTAGGGTTAGGGTTAGGCTTAGGGTTAGGCTTAGGATACGGCTTAGGGTACGGGTTCGGGGAGGGCTTCGGGTACGGCGTACGGTATTGGTTAGGGTTAGGGTTAGTGTTAGTGTTAGGGTTAGGGCTTGGTTTAGGGTACGGTTTAGGTTTAGGGTACGTGTTAGGGTTAGGGTAGGGGTTAGGGTTAGGGTACGTGTTAGGGTTAGGGTATTTATTAAACCTATCCCACTCTCTAGATACCCCTTAGCACGTAAAGGAATATTATTTGGGGGTCCAGCCATGGAGAAGAGTTTAGACACTAGGATAAGATAAGGAACACACCCATTATAAAGAAATCACATTAGGATTCTCTTTTTAAGCTCTTCCTTAAAACACTAGTGCTTAGGAAATCTATTGGAGGCAGAAGCAGTCAAGGGTAGCCTAGGGTTAGGGTTAGGCTTAGGGTTAGGCTTAGGGTACTGCTTAGGGTACGGGTTCGGGGAGGGCTTCAGGTACGGCGTAGTGTATGGGTTAGGGTAAGGGTTAGGGTTAGTGTTAGGGTTAGGGCTCGGTTTAGGGAACGGTTTAGGATTAGGGTACGTGTTAGGGTTAGGGTAGGGGTTAGGGTTAGGGTACGTTTTAGGGTTAGGGTAGTTATTAAACCTATCCCACTCTCTAGATACCCCTTAGCACGTAAAGGAATATTATTTGGGGGTCCAGCCATGGAGAAGAGTTTAGACACTAGGGTAAGATAAGGAACACACCCATTATAAAGAAATCACATTAGGATTCTCTTTTTATGCTGTTCCTTAAAACACTAGTGCTTAGGAAATCTATTGGAGGCAGAAGCAGTCAAGGGTAGCCTAGGGTTAGGGTTAGGCTTAGGGTTAGGCTTAGGGTACGGGTTCGGGGAGGGCTTCGTGTGCGCCATAGGGTATGGGTTAGGGTTAGGGTTAGGGTTAGTGTTAGGGTTAGGGCTCGGTTTAGGGTATTGGTTAGGATTAGGGTACGTGTTAGGGTTAGGGTAGGGGTTAGGGTTAGGGTACGCGTTAGGGTTAAGGTAGTTATTAAACCTATCCCACTCTCTAGATACCCCTTAGCACATAAAGGAATATTATTTGGAGGTCCAGCCATGGAGAAGAGTTGAGACACTAGGATAAGATAAGGAACACACACATTATAAAGAAATCACATTAGGATTCTATTTTTAAGCTGTTCCTTAAAACACTAGTGCTTAGGAAATCTATTGGAGGCAGAAGCAGTCAAGGGTGGCCTAGGGTTAGGGTTAGTCTTAGGGTTAGGCTTAGGATACGGCTTAGGGTACGGGTTCGGGGAGGGCTTCGGGTACGGCGTAGGGTATGGGTTAGGGTTAGGGTTAGTGTTAGTGTTAGGGTTAGGGCTTGGTTTAGGGTACGGTTTAGGTTTAGGGTACGTGTTAGGGTTAGGGTAGGGGTTAGGGTTAGGGTACGTGTTAGGGTTAGGGTATTTATTAAACCTATCCCACTCTCTAGATACCCCTTAGCACGTAAAGGAATATTATTTGGGGGTCCAGCCATGGAGAAGAGTTTAGACACTAGGATAAGATAAGGAACACACCCATTATAAAGAAATCACATTAGGATTCTCTTTTTAAGCTCTTCCTTAAAACACTAGTGCTTAGGAAATCTATTGGAGGCAGAAGCAGTCAAGGGTAGCCTAGGGTTAGGGTTAGGCTTAGGGTTAGGCTTAGGGTACTGCTTAGGGTACGGGTTCGGGGAGGGCTTCAGGTACGGCGTAGTGTATGGTTTAGGGTAAGGGTTAGGGTTAGTGTTAGGGTTAGGGCTCGGTTTAGGGAACGGTTTAGGATTAGGGTACGTGTTAGGGTTAGGGTAGGGGTTAGGGTTAGGGTACGTTTTAGGGTTAGGGTAGTTATTAAACCTATCCCACTCTCTAGATACCCCTTAGCACGTAAAGGAATATTATTTGGGGGTCCAGCCATGGAGAAGAGTTTAGACACTAGGATAAGATAAGGAACACACCCATTATAAAGAAATCACATTAGGATTCTCTTTTTATGCTGTTCCTTAAAACACTAGTGCTTAGGAAATCTATTGGAGGCAGAAGCAGTCAAGGGTAGCCTAGGGTTAGGGTTAGGCTTAGGGTTAGGCTTAGGGTACGGGTTCGGGGAGGGCTTCGTGTGCGCCATAGGGTATGGGTTAGGGTTAGGGTTAGGGTTAGTGTTAGGGTTAGGGCTTGGTTTAGGGTATTGGTTAGGATTAGGGTACGTGTTAGGGTTAGGGTAGGGGTTAGGGTTAGGGTACGCGTTAGGGTTAAGGTAGTTATTAAACCTATCCCACTCTCTAGATACCCCTTAGCACATAAAGGAATATTATTTGGAGGTCCAGCCATGGAGAAGAGTTGAGACACTAGGATAAGATAAGGAACACACACATTATAAAGAAATCACATTAGGATTCTATTTTTAAGCTGTTCCTTAAAACACTAGTGCTTAGGAAATCTATTGGAGGCAGAAGCAGTCAAGGGTGGCCTAGGGTTAGGGTTAGGCTTAGGGTTAGGCTTAGGATACGGCTTAGGGTACGGGTTCGGGGAGGGCTTCGGGTACGGCGTACGGTATGGGTTAGGGTTAGGGTTAGTGTTAGTGTTAGGGTTAGGGCTTGGTTTAGGGTACGGTTTAGGTTTAGGGTACGTGTTAGGGTTAGGGTAGGGGTTAGGGTTAGGGTACGTGTTAGGGTTAGGGTATTTATTAAACCTATCCCACTCTCTAGATACCCCTTAGCACGTAAAGGAATATTATTTGGGGGTCCAGCCATGGAGAAGAGTTTAGACACTAGGATAAGATAAGGAACACACCCATTATAAAGAAATCACATTAGGATTCTCTTTTTAAGCTCTTCCTTAAAACACTAGTGCTTAGGAAATCTATTGGAGGCAGAAGCAGTCAAGGGTAGCCTAGGGTTAGGGTTAGGCTTAGGGTTAGGCTTAGGGTACTGCTTAGGGTACGGGTTCGGGGAGGGCTTCAGGTACGGCGTAGTGTATGGGTTAGGGTAAGGGTTAGGGTTAGTGTTAGGGTTAGGGCTCGGTTTAGGGAACGGTTTAGGATTAGGGTACGTGTTAGGGTTAGGGTAGGGGTTAGGGTTAGGGTACGTTTTAGGGTTAGGGTAGTTATTAAACCTATCCCACTCTCTAGATACCCCTTAGCACGTAAAGGAATATTATTTGGGGGTCCAGCCATGGAGAAGAGTTTAGACACTAGGGTAAGATAAGGAACACACCCATTATAAAGAAATCACATTAGGATTCTCTTTTTATGCTGTTCCTTAAAACACTAGTGCTTAGGAAATCTATTGGAGGCAGAAGCAGTCAAGGGTAGCCTAGGGTTAGGGTTAGGCTTAGGGTTAGGCTTAGGGTACGGGTTCGGGGAGGGCTTCGTGTGCGCCATAGGGTATGGGTTAGGGTTAGGGTTAGGGTTAGTGTTAGGGTTAGGGCTCGGTTTAGGGTATTGGTTAGGATTAGGGTACGTGTTAGGGTTAGGGTAGGGGTTAGGGTTAGGGTACGCGTTAGGGTTAAGGTAGTTATTAAACCTATCCCACTCTCTAGATACCCCTTAGCACATAAAGGAATATTATTTGGAGGTCCAGCCATGGAGAAGAGTTGAGACACTAGGATAAGATAAGGAACACACACATTATAAAGAAATCACATTAGGATTCTATTTTTAAGCTGTTCCTTAAAACACTAGTGCTTAGGAAATCTATTGGAGGCAGAAGCAGTCAAGGGTGGCCTAGGGTTAGGGTTAGGCTTAGGGTTAGGCTTAGGATACGGCTTAGGGTACGGGTTCGGGGAGGGCTTCGGGTACGGCGTAGGGTATGGGTTAGGGTTAGGGTTAGTGTTAGTGTTAGGGTTAGGGCTTGGTTTAGGGTACGGTTTAGGTTTAGGGTACGTGTTAGGGTTAGGGTAGGGGTTAGGGTTAGGGTACGTGTCAGGGTTAGGGTATTTATTAAACCTATCCCACTCTCTAGATACCCCTTAGCACGTAAAGGAATATTATTTGGGGGTCCAGCCATGGAGAAGAGTTTAGACACTAGGATAAGATAAGGAACACACCCATTATAAAGAAATCACATTAGGATTCTATTTTTAAGCTGTTCCTTAAAACACTAGTGCTTAGGAAATCTATTGGAGGCAGAAGCAGTCAAGGGTGGCCTAGGGTTAGGGTTAGGCTTAGGGTTAGGCTTAGGGTACGGCTTAGGGTATGGGTTCGGGGAGGGGTTCGGGTATGGCGTAGGGTATGGGTTAGGGTTAGTGTTAGGGTTAGTGTTAGTGTTAGGGCTCGGTTTAGTGTACGGCTTAGGATTAGGGTACGTGTTAGGGTTAGGGTAGGGGTTAGGGTTAGGGTATGCATTAGGGTTAGGGTAGTTATTAAACCTATCCCACTCTTTAGATACCCCTTAGCACGTAAAGGAATATTATTTGGGGGTCCAGCCATGGAGAAGAGTTTAGACACTAATATAAGGAACACACTCATTATAAAGAAATCACATTAGGATTCTCTTTTTAAGCTGTTCCTTAAACCACTAGTGCTTAGGAAATCTATTGGAGGCAGAGGCAGGCAAGGGTAGCCTAGTGTTAGGGTTAGGCTTAGGGTTAGGCTTAGGGTACGGCTTCGGGTATGGGTTCGGGGAGGGGTTCGGGTATGGCGTAGGGTATGGGTTAGGGTTAGGGTTTGGGTTAGTGTTAGGGTTAGGGCTCCGTTTAGGATACGGGTTAGGATTAGGGTACGTGTTAGGGTTAGGGTAGGGGTTAGGGTTAGGGTACGCGTTAGGGTTAGGGTAGTTATTAAACCTATCCCACTCTCTAGATACCCCTTAGCACGTAAAGGAATATTATTTGGGGGTCCAGCCATGGAGAAGAGTTTAGACACTAGGATAAGATAAGGAACACACCCATTATAATGAAATCACATTAGGATTCTCTTTTTAAGCTGTTCCTTAAAACACTAGTGCTTAGGAAATCTATTGGAGGCAGAAGCAGTCAAGGGTAGCCTAGGGTTAGGGTTAGGCTTAGGGTTAGGCTTAGGGTACGGGTTCGGGGAGGGCTTCGTGTGCGCCATAGGGTATGGGTTAGGGTTAGGGTTAGGGTTAGTGTTAGGGTTAGGGCTTGGTTTAGGGTATTGGTTAGGATTAGGGTACGTGTTAGGGTTAGGGTAGGGGTTAGGGTTAGGGTACGCGTTAGGGTTAAGGTAGTTATTAAACCTATCCCACTCTCTAGATACCCCTTAGCACATAAAGGAATATTATTTGGAGTTCCAGCCATGGAGAAGAGTTGAGACACTAGGATAAGATAAGGAACACACACATTATAAAGAAATCACATTAGGATTCTATTTTTAAGCTGTTCCTTAAAACACTAGTGCTTAGGAAATCTATTGGAGGCAGAAGCAGTCAAGGGTGGCCTAGGGTTAGGGTTAGGCTTAGGGTTAGGCTTAGGATACGGCTTAGGGTACGGGTTCGGGGAGGGCTTCGGGTACGGCGTAGGGTATGGGTTAGGGTTAGGGTTAGTGTTAGTGTTAGGGTTAGGGCTTGGTTTAGGGTACGGTTTAGGTTTAGGGTACGTGTTAGGGTTAGGGTAGGGGTTAGGGTTAGGGTACGTGTTAGGGTTAGGGTATTTATTAAACCTATCCCACTCTCTAGATACCCCTTAGCACGTAAAGGAATATTATTTGGGGGTCCAGCCATGGAGAAGAGTTTAGACACTAGGATAAGATAAGGAACACACCCATTATAAAGAAATCACATTAGGATTCTCTTTTTAAGCTCTTCCTTAAAACACTAGTGCTTAGGAAATCTATTGGAGGCAGAAGCAGTCAAGGGTAGCCTAGGGTTAGGGTTAGGCTTAGGGTTAGGCTTAGGGTACTGCTTAGGGTACGGGTTCGGGGAGGGCTTCAGGTACGGCGTAGTGTATGGGTTAGGGTAAGGGTTAGGGTTAGTGTTAGGGTTAGGGCTCGGTTTAGGGAACGGTTTAGGATTAGGGTACGTGTTAGGGTTAGGGTAGGGGTTAGGGTTAGGGTACGTTTTAGGGTTAGGGTAGTTATTAAACCTATCCCACTCTCTAGATACCCCTTAGCACGTAAAGGAATATTATTTGGGGGTCCAGCCATGGAGAAGAGTTTAGACACTAGGGTAAGATAAGGAACACACCCATTATAAAGAAATCACATTAGGATTCTCTTTTTATGCTGTTCCTTAAAACACTAGTGCTTAGGAAATCTATTGGAGGCAGAAGCAGTCAAGGGTAGCCTAGGGTTAGGGTTAGGCTTAGGGTTAGGCTTAGGGTACGGGTTCGGGGAGGGCTTCGTGTGCGCCATAGGGTATGGGTTAGGGTTAGGGTTAGGGTTAGTGTTAGGGTTAGGGCTCGGTTTAGGGTATTGGTTAGGATTTGGGTACGTGTTAGGGTTAGGGTAGGGGTTAGGGTTAGGGTACGCGTTAGGGTTAAGGTAGTTATTAAACCTATCCCACTCTCTAGATACCCCTTAGCACATAAAGGAATATTATTTGGAGGTCCAGCCATGGAGAAGAGTTGAGACACTAGGATAAGATAAGGAACACACACATTATAAAGAAATCACATTAGGATTCTATTTTTAAGCTGTTCCTTAAAACACTAGTGCTTAGGAAATCTATTGGAGGCAGAAGCAGTCAAGGGTGGCCTAGGGTTAGGGTTAGGCTTAGGGTTAGGCTTAGGATACGGCTTAGGGTACGGGTTCGGGGAGGGCTTCGGGTACGGCGTAGGGTATGGGTTAGGGTTAGGGTTAGTGTTAGGGTTAGGGTTAGGGCTTGGTTTAGGGTACGGTTTAGGTTTAGGGTACGTGTTAGGGTTAGGGTAGGGGTTAGGGTTAGGGTACGTGTTAGGGTTAGGGTATTTATTAAACCTATCCCACTCTCTAGATACCCCTTAGCACGTAAAGGAATATTATTTGGGGGTCCAGCCATGGAGAAGAGTTTAGACACTAGGATAAGATAAGGAACACACCCATTATAAAGAAATCACATTAGGATTCTCTTTTTAAGCTCTTCCTTAAAACACTAGTGCTTAGGAAATCTATTGGAGGCAGAAGCAGTCAAGGGTAGCCTAGGGTTAGGGTTAGGCTTAGGGTTAGGCTTAGGGTACTGCTTAGGGTACGAGTTCGGGGAGGGCTTCAGGTACGGCGTAGTGTATGGGTTAGGGTAAGGGTTAGGGTTAGTGTTAGGGTTAGGGCTCGGTTTAGGGAACGGTTTAGGATTAGGGTACGTGTTAGGGTTAGGGTAGGGGTTAGGGTTAGGGTACGTTTTAGGGTTAGGGTAGTTATTAAACCTATCCCACTCTCTAGATACCCCTTAGCACGTAAAGGAATATTATTTGGGGGTCCAGCCATGGAGAAGAGTTTAGACACTAGGATAAGATAAGGAACACACCCATTATAAAGAAATCACATTAGGATTCTCTTTTTATGCTGTTCCTTAAAACACTAGTGCTTAGGAAATCTATTGGAGGCAGAAGCAGTCAAGGGTAGCCTAGGGTTAGGGTTAGGCTTAGGGTTAGGCTTAGGGTACGGGTTCGGGGAGGGCTTCGTGTGCGCCATAGGGTATGGGTTAGGGTTAGGGTTAGGGTTAGTGTTAGGGTTAGGGCTCGGTTTAGGGTATTGGTTAGGATTAGGGTACGTGTTAGGGTTAGGGTAGGGGTTAGGGTTAGGGTACGCGTTAGGGTTAAGGTAGTTATTAAACCTATCCCACTCTCTAGATACCCCTTAGCACATAAAGGAATATTATTTGGAGGTCCAGCCATGGAGAAGAGTTGAGACACTAGGATAAGATAAGGAACACACACATTATAAAGAAATCACATTAGGATTCTATTTTTAAGCTGTTCCTTAAAACACTAGTGCTTAGGAAATCTATTGGAGGCAGAAGCAGTCAAGGGTGGCCTAGGGTTAGGGTTAGGCTTAGGGTTAGGCTTAGGATACGGCTTAGGGTACGGGTTCGGGGAGGGCTTCGGGTACGGCGTAGGGTATGGGTTAGGGTTAGGGTTAGTGTTAGTGTTAGGGTTAGGGCTTGGTTTAGGGTACGGTTTAGGTTTAGGGTACGTGTTAGGGTTAGGGTAGGGGTTAGGGTTAGGGTACGTGTCAGGGTTAGGGTATTTATTAAACCTATCCCACTCTCTAGATACCCCTTAGCACGTAAAGGAATATTATTTGGGGGTCCAGCCATGGAGAAGAGTTTAGACACTAGGATAAGATAAGGAACACACCCATTATAAAGAAATCACATTAGGATTCTATTTTTAAGCTGTTCCTTAAAACACTAGTGCTTAGGAAATCTATTGGAGGCAGAAGCAGTCAAGGGTGGCCTAGGGTTAGGGTTAGGCTTAGGGTTAGGCTTAGGGTACGGCTTAGGGTATGGGTTCGGGGAGGGGTTCGGGTATGGCGTAGGGTATGGGTTAGGGTTAGGGTTAGGGTTAGTGTTAGTGTTAGGGCTCGGTTTAGTGTACGGCTTAGGATTAGGGTACGTGTTAGGGTTAGGGTAGGGGTTAGGGTTAGGGTATGCATTAGGGTTAGGGTAGTTATTAAACCTATCCCACTCTTTAGATACCCCTTAGCACGTAAAGGAATATTATTTGGGGGTCCAGCCATGGAGAAGAGTTTAGACACTAATATAAGGAACACACTCATTATAAAGAAATCACATTAGGATTCTCTTTTTAAGCTGTTCCTTAAACCACTAGTGCTTAGGAAATCTATTGGAGGCAGAGGCAGGCAAGGGTAGCCTAGTGTTAGGGTTAGGCTTAGGGTTAGGCTTAGGGTACGGCTTCGGGTATGGGTTCGGGGAGGGGTTCGGGTATGGCGTAGGGTATGGGTTAGGGTTAGGGTTTGGGTTAGTGTTAGGGTTAGGGCTCCGTTTAGGATACGGGTTAGGATTAGGGTACGTGTTAGGGTTAGGGTAGGGGTTAGGGTTAGGGTACGCGTTAGGGTTAGGGTAGTTATTAAACCTATCCCACTCTCTAGATACCCCTTAGCACGTAAAGGAATATTATTTGGGGGTCCAGCCATGGAGAAGAGTTTAGACACTAGGATAAGATAAGGAACACACCCATTATAATGAAATCACATTAGGATTCTCTTTTTAAGCTGTTCCTTAAAACACTAGTGCTTAGGAAATCTATTGGAGGCAGAAGCAGTCAAGGGTAGCCTAGGGTTAGGGTTAGGCTTAGGGTTAGGCTTAGGGTACGGGTTCGGGGAGGGCTTCGTGTGCGCCATAGGGTATGGGTTAGGGTTAGGGTTAGGGTTAGTGTTAGGGTTAGGGCTTGGTTTAGGGTATTGGTTAGGATTAGGGTACGTGTTAGGGTTAGGGTAGGGGTTAGGGTTAGGGTACGCGTTAGGGTTAAGGTAGTTATTAAACCTATCCCACTCTCTAGATACCCCTTAGCACATAAAGGAATATTATTTGGAGGTCCAGCCATGGAGAAGAGTTGAGACACTAGGATAAGATAAGGAACACACACATTATAAAGAAATCACATTAGGATTCTATTTTTAAGCTGTTCCTTAAAACACTAGTGCTTAGGAAATCTATTGGAGGCAGAAGCAGTCAAGGGTGGCCTAGGGTTAGGGTTAGGCTTAGGGTTAGGCTTAGGATACGGCTTAGGGTACGGGTTCGGGGAGGGCTTCGGGTACGGCGTACGGTATTGGTTAGGGTTAGGGTTAGTGTTAGTGTTAGGGTTAGGGCTTGGTTTAGGGTACGGTTTAGGTTTAGGGTACGTGTTAGGGTTAGGGTAGGGGTTAGGGTTAGGGTACGTGTTAGGGTTAGGGTATTTATTAAACCTATCCCACTCTCTAGATACCCCTTAGCACGTAAAGGAATATTATTTGGGGGTCCAGCCATGGAGAAGAGTTTAGACACTAGGATAAGATAAGGAACACACCCATTATAAAGAAATCACATTAGGATTCTCTTTTTAAGCTCTTCCTTAAAACACTAGTGCTTAGGAAATCTATTGGAGGCAGAAGCAGTCAAGGGTAGCCTAGGGTTAGGGTTAGGCTTAGGGTTAGGCTTAGGGTACTGCTTAGGGTACGGGTTCGGGGAGGGCTTCAGGTACGGCGTAGTGTATGGGTTAGGGTAAGGGTTAGGGTTAGTGTTAGGGTTAGGGCTCGGTTTAGGGAACGGTTTAGGATTAGGGTACGTGTTAGGGTTAGGGTAGGGGTTAGGGTTAGGGTACGTTTTAGGGTTAGGGTAGTTATTAAACCTATCCCACTCTCTAGATACCCCTTAGCACGTAAAGGAATATTATTTGGGGGTCCAGCCATGGAGAAGAGTTTAGACACTAGGGTAAGATAAGGAACACACCCATTATAAAGAAATCACATTAGGATTCTCTTTTTATGCTGTTCCTTAAAACACTAGTGCTTAGGAAATCTATTGGAGGCAGAAGCAGTCAAGGGTAGCCTAGGGTTAGGGTTAGGCTTAGGGTTAGGCTTAGGGTACGGGTTCGGGGAGGGCTTCGTGTGCGCCATAGGGTATGGGTTAGGGTTAGGGTTAGGGTTAGTGTTAGGGTTAGGGCTCGGTTTAGGGTATTGGTTAGGATTAGGGTACGTGTTAGGGTTAGGGTAGGGGTTAGGGTTAGGGTACGCGTTAGGGTTAAGGTAGTTATTAAACCTATCCCACTCTCTAGATACCCCTTAGCACATAAAGGAATATTATTTGGAGGTCCAGCCATGGAGAAGAGTTGAGACACTAGGATAAGATAAGGAACACACACATTATAAAGAAATCACATTAGGATTCTATTTTTAAGCTGTTCCTTAAAACACTAGTGCTTAGGAAATCTATTGGAGGCAGAAGCAGTCAAGGGTGGCCTAGGGTTAGGGTTAGGCTTAGGGTTAGGCTTAGGATACGGCTTAGGGTACGGGTTCGGGGAGGGCTTCGGGTACGGCGTAGGGTATGGGTTAGGGTTAGGGTTAGTGTTAGTGTTAGGGTTAGGGCTTGGTTTAGGGTACGGTTTAGGTTTAGGGTACGTGTTAGGGTTAGGGTAGGGGTTAGGGTTAGGGTACGTGTTAGGGTTAGGGTATTTATTAAACCTATCCCACTCTCTAGATACCCCTTAGCACGTAAAGGAATATTATTTGGGGGTCCAGCCATGGAGAAGAGTTTAGACACTAGGATAAGATAAGGAACACACCCATTATAAAGAAATCACATTAGGATTCTCTTTTTAAGCTCTTCCTTAAAACACTAGTGCTTAGGAAATCTATTGGAGGCAGAAGCAGTCAAGGGTAGCCTAGGGTTAGGGTTAGGCTTAGGGTTAGGCTTAGGGTACTGCTTAGGGTACGGGTTCGGGGAGGGCTTCAGGTACGGCGTAGTGTATGGGTTAGGGTAAGGGTTAGGGTTAGTGTTAGGGTTAGGGCTCGGTTTAGGGAACGGTTTAGGATTAGGGTACGTGTTAGGGTTAGGGTAGGGGTTAGGGTTAGGGTACGTTTTAGGGTTAGGGTAGTTATTAAACCTATCCCACTCTCTAGATACCCCTTAGCACGTAAAGGAATATTATTTGGGGGTCCAGCCATGGAGAAGAGTTTAGACACTAGGATAAGATAAGGAACACACCCATTATAAAGAAATCACATTAGGATTCTCTTTTTATGCTGTTCCTTAAAACACTAGTGCTTAGGAAATCTATTGGAGGCAGAAGCAGTCAAGGGTAGCCTAGGGTTAGGGTTAGGCTTAGGGTTAGGCTTAGGGTACGGGTTCGGGGAGGGCTTCGTGTGCGCCATAGGGTATGGGTTAGGGTTAGGGTTAGGGTTAGTGTTAGGGTTAGGGCTTGGTTTAGGGTATTGGTTAGGATTAGGGTACGTGTTAGGGTTAGGGTAGGGGTTAGGGTTAGGGTACGCGTTAGGGTTAGGGTAGTTATTAAACCTATCCCACTCTCTAGATACCCCTTATCACATAAAGGAATATTATTTGGAGGTCCAGCCATGGAGAAGAGTTGAGACACTAGGATAAGATAAGGAACACACACATTATAAAGAAATCACATTAGGATTCTATTTTTAAGCTGTTCCTTAAAACACTAGTGCTTAGGAAATCTATTGGAGGCAGAAGCAGTCAAGGGTGGCCTAGGGTTAGGGTTAGGCTTAGGGTTAGGCTTAGGATACGGCTTAGGGTACGGGTTCGGGGAGGGCTTCGGGTACGGCGTACGGTATTGGTTAGGGTTAGGGTTAGTGTTAGTGTTAGGGTTAGGGCTTGGTTTAGGGTACGGTTTAGGTTTAGGGTACGTGTTAGGGTTAGGGTAGGGGTTAGGGTTAGGGTACGTGTTAGGGTTAGGGTATTTATTAAACCTATCCCACTCTCTAGATACCCCTTAGCACGTAAAGGAATATTATTTGGGGGTCCAGCCATGGAGAAGAGTTTAGACACTAGGATAAGATAAGGAACACACCCATTATAAAGAAATCACATTAGGATTCTCTTTTTAAGCTCTTCCTTAAAACACTAGTGCTTAGGAAATCTATTGGAGGCAGAAGCAGTCAAGGGTAGCCTAGGGTTAGGGTTAGGCTTAGGGTTAGGCTTAGGGTACTGCTTAGGGTACGGGTTCGGGGAGGGCTTCAGGTACGGCGTAGTGTATGGGTTAGGGTAAGGGTTAGGGTTAGTGTTAGGGTTAGGGCTCGGTTTAGGGAACGGTTTAGGATTAGGGTACGTGTTAGGGTTAGGGTAGGGGTTAGGGTTAGGGTACGTTTTAGGGTTAGGGTAGTTATTAAACCTATCCCACTCTCTAGATACCCCTTAGCACGTAAAGGAATATTATTTGGGGGTCCAGCCATGGAGAAGAGTTTAGACACTAGGGTAAGATAAGGAACACACCCATTATAAAGAAATCACATTAGGATTCTCTTTTTATGCTGTTCCTTAAAACACTAGTGCTTAGGAAATCTATTGGAGGCAGAAGCAGTCAAGGGTAGCCTAGGGTTAGGGTTAGGCTTAGGGTTAGGCTTAGGGTACGGGTTCGGGGAGGGCTTCGTGTGCGCCATAGGGTATGGGTTAGGGTTAGGGTTAGGGTTAGTGTTAGGGTTAGGGCTCGGTTTAGGGTATTGGTTAGGATTAGGGTACGTGTTAGGGTTAGGGTAGGGGTTAGGGTTAGGGTACGCGTTAGGGTTAAGGTAGTTATTAAACCTATCCCACTCTCTAGATACCCCTTAGCACATAAAGGAATATTATTTGGAGGTCCAGCCATGGAGAAGAGTTGAGACACTAGGATAAGATAAGGAACACACACATTATAAAGAAATCACATTAGGATTCTATTTTTAAGCTGTTCCTTAAAACACTAGTGCTTAGGAAATCTATTGGAGGCAGAAGCAGTCAAGGGTGGCCTAGGGTTAGGGTTAGGCTTAGGGTTAGGCTTAGGATACGGCTTAGGGTACGGGTTCGGGGAGGGCTTCGGGTACGGCGTAGGGTATGGGTTAGGGTTAGGGTTAGTGTTAGTGTTAGGGTTAGGGCTTGGTTTAGGGTACGGTTTAGGTTTAGGGTACGTGTTAGGGTTAGGGTAGGGGTTAGGGTTAGGGTACGTGTTAGGGTTAGGGTATTTATTAAACCTATCCCACTCTCTAGATACCCCTTAGCACGTAAAGGAATATTATTTGGGGGTCCAGCCATGGAGAAGAGTTTAGACACTAGGATAAGATAAGGAACACACCCATTATAAAGAAATCACATTAGGATTCTCTTTTTAAGCTCTTCCTTAAAACACTAGTGCTTAGGAAATCTATTGGAGGCAGAAGCAGTCAAGGGTAGCCTAGGGTTAGGGTTAGGCTTAGGGTTAGGCTTAGGGTACTGCTTAGGGTACGGGTTCGGGGAGGGCTTCAGGTACGGCGTAGTGTATGGGTTAGGGTAAGGGTTAGGGTTAGTGTTAGGGTTAGGGCTCGGTTTAGGGAACGGTTTAGGATTAGGGTACGTGTTAGGGTTAGGGTAGGGGTTAGGGTTAGGGTACGTTTTAGGGTTAGGGTAGTTATTAAACCTATCCCACTCTCTAGATACCCCTTAGCACGTAAAGGAATATTATTTGGGGGTCCAGCCATGGAGAAGAGTTTAGACACTAGGATAAGATAAGGAACACACCCATTATAAAGAAATCACATTAGGATTCTCTTTTTATGCTGTTCCTTAAAACACTAGTGCTTAGGAAATCTATTGGAGGCAGAAGCAGTCAAGGGTAGCCTAGGGTTAGGGTTAGGCTTAGGGTTAGGCTTAGGGTACGGGTTCGGGGAGGGCTTCGTGTGCGCCATAGGGTATGGGTTAGGGTTAGGGTTAGGGTTAGTGTTAGGGTTAGGGCTCGGTTTAGGGTATTGGTTAGGATTAGGGTACGTGTTAGGGTTAGGGTAGGGGTTAGGGTTAGGGTACGCGTTAGGGTTAAGGTAGTTATTAAACCTATCCCACTCTCTAGATACCCCTTAGCACATAAAGGAATATTATTTGGAGGTCCAGCCATGGAGAAGAGTTGAGACACTAGGATAAGATAAGGAACACACACATTATAAAGAAATCACATTAGGATTCTATTTTTAAGCTGTTCCTTAAAACACTAGTGCTTAGGAAATCTATTGGAGGCAGAAGCAGTCAAGGGTGGCCTAGGGTTAGGGTTAGGCTTAGGGTTAGGCTTAGGATACGGCTTAGGGTACGGGTTCGGGGAGGGCTTCGGGTACGGCGTAGGGTATGGGTTAGGGTTAGGGTTAGTGTTAGTGTTAGGGTTAGGGCTTGGTTTAGGGTACGGTTTAGGTTTAGGGTACGTGTTAGGGTTAGGGTAGGGGTTAGGGTTAGGGTACGTGTCAGGGTTAGGGTATTTATTAAACCTATCCCACTCTCTAGATACCCCTTAGCACGTAAAGGAATATTATTTGGGGGTCCAGCCATGGAGAAGAGTTTAGACACTAGGATAAGATAAGGAACACACCCATTATAAAGAAATCACATTAGGATTCTATTTTTAAGATGTTCCTTAAAACACTAGTGCTTAGGAAATCTATTGGAGGCAGAAGCAGTCAAGGGTGGCCTAGGGTTAGGGTTAGGCTTAGGGTTAGGCTTAGGGTACGGCTTAGGGTATGGGTTCGGGGAGGGGTTCGGGTATGGCGTAGGGTATGGGTTAGGGTTAGGGTTAGGGTTAGTGTTAGTGTTAGGGCTCGGTTTAGTGTACGGCTTAGGATTAGGGTACGTGTTAGGGTTAGGGTAGGGGTTAGGGTTAGGGTATGCATTAGGGTTAGGGTAGTTATTAAACCTATCCCACTCTTTAGATACCCCTTAGCACGTAAAGGAATATTATTTGGGGGTCCAGCCATGGAGAAGAGTTTAGACACTAATATAAGGAACACACTCATTATAAAGAAATCACATTAGGATTCTCTTTTTAAGCTGTTCCTTAAACCACTAGTGCTTAGGAAATCTATTGGAGGCAGAGGCAGGCAAGGGTAGCCTAGTGTTAGGGTTAGGCTTAGGGTTAGGCTTAGGGTACGGCTTCGGTTATGGGTTCGGGGAGGGGTTCGGGTATGGCGTAGGGTATGGGTTAGGGTTAGGGATTGGGTTAGTGTTAGGGTTAGGGCTCCGTTTAGGATACGGGTTAGGATTAGGGTACGTGTTAGGGTTAGGGTAGGGGTTAGGGTTAGGGTACGCGTTAGGGTTAGGGTAGTTATTAAACCTATCCCACTCTCTAGATACCCCTTAGCACGTAAAGGAATATTATTTGGGGGTCCAGCCATGGAGAAGAGTTTAGACACTAGGATAAGATAAGGAACACACCCATTATAATGAAATCACATTAGGATTCTCTTTTTAAGCTGTTCCTTAAAACACTAGTGCTTAGGAAATCTATTGGAGGCAGAAGCTCTCAAGGGTAGCCTAGGGTTAGGGTTAGGCTTAGGGTTAGGCTTAGGGTACGGGTTCGGGGAGGGCTTCGTGTGCGCCATAGGGTATGGGTTAGGGTTAGGGTTAGGGTTAGTGTTAGGGTTAGGGCTTGGTTTAGGGTATTGGTTAGGATTAGGGTACGTGTTAGGGTTAGGGTAGGGGTTAGGGTTAGGGTACGCGTTAGGGTTAAGGTAGTTATTAAACCTATCCCACTCTCTAGATACCCCTTAGCACATAAAGGAATATTATTTGGAGGTCCAGCCATGGAGAAGAGTTGAGACACTAGGATAAGATAAGGAACACACACATTATAATGAAATCACATTAGGATTCTATTTTTAAGCTGTTCCTTAAAACACTAGTGCTTAGGAAATCTATTGGAGGCAGAAGCAGTCAAGGGTGGCCTAGGGTTAGGGTTAGGCTTAGGGTTAGGCTTAGGATACGGCTTAGGGTACGGGTTCGGGGAGGGCTTCGGGTACGGCGTACGGTATTGGTTAGGGTTAGGGTTAGTGTTAGTGTTAGGGTTAGGGCTTGGTTTAGGGTACGGTTTAGGTTTAGGGTACGTGTTAGGGTTAGGGTAGGGGTTAGGGTTAGGGTACGTGTTAGGGTTAGGGTATTTATTAAACCTATCCCACTCTCTAGATACCCCTTAGCACGTAAAGGAATATTATTTGGGGGTCCAGCCATGGAGAAGAGTTTAGACACTAGGATAAGATAAGGAACACACCCATTATAAAGAAATCACATTAGGATTCTCTTTTTAAGCTCTTCCTTAAAACACTAGTGCTTAGGAAATCTATTGGAGGCAGAAGCAGTCAAGGGTAGCCTAGGGTTAGGGTTAGGCTTAGGGTTAGGCTTAGGGTACTGCTTAGGGTACGGGTTCGGGGAGGGCTTCAGGTACGGCGTAGTGTATGGGTTAGGGTAAGGGTTAGGGTTAGTGTTAGGGTTAGGGCTCGGTTTAGGGAACGGTTTAGGATTAGGGTACGTGTTAGGGTTAGGGTAGGGTTTAGGGTTAGGGTACGTTTTAGGGTTAGGGTAGTTATTAAACCTATCCCACTCTCTAGATACCCCTTAGCACGTAAAGGAATATTATTTGGGGGTCCAGCCATGGAGAAGAGTTTAGACACTAGGGTAAGATAAGGAACACACCCATTATAAAGAAATCACATTAGGATTCTCTTTTTATGCTGTTCCTTAAAACACTAGTGCTTAGGAAATCTATTGGAGGCAGAAGCAGTCAAGGGTAGCCTAGGGTTAGGGTTAGGCTTAGGGTTAGGCTTAGGGTACGGGTTCGGGGAGGGCTTCGTGTGCGCCATAGGGTATGGGTTAGGGTTAGGGTTAGGGTTAGTGTTAGGGTTAGGGCTCGGTTTAGGGTATTGGTTAGGATTAGGGTACGTGTTAGGGTTAGGGTAGGGGTTAGGGTTAGGGTACGCGTTAGGGTTAAGGTAGTTATTAAACCTATCCCACTCTCTAGATACCCCTTAGCACATAAAGGAATATTATTTGGAGGTCCAGCCATGGAGAAGAGTTGAGACACTAGGATAAGATAAGGAACACACACATTATAAAGAAATCACATTAGGATTCTATTTTTAAGCTGTTCCTTAAAACACTAGTGCTTAGGAAATCTATTGGAGGCAGAAGCAGTCAAGGGTGGCCTAGGGTTAGGGTTAGGCTTAGGGTTAGGCTTAGGATACGGCTTAGGGTACGGGTTCGGGGAGGGCTTCGGGTACGGCGTAGGGTATGGGTTAGGGTTAGGGTTAGTGTTAGTGTTAGGGTTAGGGCTTGGTTTAGGGTACGGTTTACGTTTAGGGTACGTGTTAGGGTTAGGGTAGGGGTTAGGGTTAGGGTACGTGTTAGGGTTAGGGTATTTATTAAACCTATCCCACTCTCTAGATACCCCTTAGCACGTAAAGGAATATTATTTGGGGGTCCAGCCATGGAGAAGAGTTTAGACACTAGGATAAGATAAGGAACACACCCATTATAAAGAAATCACATTAGGATTCTCTTTTTATGCTGTTCCTTAAAACACTAGTGCTTAGGAAATCTATTGGAGGCAGAAGCAGTCAAGGGTAGCCTAGGGTTAGGGTTAGGCTTAGGGTTAGGCTTAGGGTACGGGTTCGGGGAGGGCTTCGTGTGCGCCATAGGGTATGGGTTAGGGTTAGGGTTAGGGTTAGTGTTAGGGTTAGGGCTTGGTTTAGGGTATTGGTTAGGATTAGGGTACGTGTTAGGGTTAGGGTAGGGGTTAGGGTTAGGGTACGCGTTAGGGTTAAGGTAGTTATTAAACCTATCCCACTCTCTAGATACCCCTTAGCACATAAAGGAATATTATTTGGAGGTCCAGCCATGGAGAAGAGTTGAGACACTAGGATAAGATAAGGAACACACACATTATAAAGAAATCACATTAGGATTCTATTTTTAAGCTGTTCCTTAAAACACTAGTGCTTAGGAAATCTATTGGAGGCAGAAGCAGTCAAGGGTGGCCTAGGGTTAGGGTTAGGCTTAGGGTTAGGCTTAGGATACGGCTTAGGGTACGGGTTCGGGGAGGGCTTCGGGTACGGCGTACGGTATTGGTTAGGGTTAGGGTTAGTGTTAGTGTTAGGGTTAGGGCTTGGTTTAGGGTACGGTTTAGGTTTAGGGTACGTGTTAGGGTTAGGGTAGGGGTTAGGGTTAGGGTACGTGTTAGGGTTAGGGTATTTATTAAACCTATCCCACTCTCTAGATACCCCTTAGCACGTAAAGGAATATTATTTGGGGGTCCAGCCATGGAGAAGAGTTTAGACACTAGGATAAGATAAGGAACACACCCATTATAAAGAAATCACATTAGGATTCTCTTTTTAAGCTCTTCCTTAAAACACTAGTGCTTAGGAAATCTATTGGAGGCAGAAGCAGTCAAGGGTAGCCTAGGGTTAGGGTTAGGCTTAGGGTTAGGCTTAGGGTACTGCTTAGGGTACGGGTTCGGGGAGGGCTTCAGGTACGGCGTAGTGTATGGGTTAGGGTAAGGGTTAGGGTTAGTGTTAGGGTTAGGGCTCGGTTTAGGGAACGGTTTAGGATTAGGGTACGTGTTAGGGTTAGGGTAGGGGTTAGGGTTAGGGTACGTTTTAGGGTTAGGGTAGTTATTAAACCTATCCCACTCTCTAGATACCCCTTAGCACGTAAAGGAATATTATTTGGGGGTCCAGCCATGGAGAAGAGTTTAGACACTAGGGTAAGATAAGGAACACACCCATTATAAAGAAATCACATTAGGATTCTCTTTTTATGCTGTTCCTTAAAACACTAGTGCTTAGGAAATCTATTGGAGGCAGAAGCAGTCAAGGGTAGCCTAGGGTTAGGGTTAGGCTTAGGGTTAGGCTTAGGGTACGGGTTCGGGGAGGGCTTCGTGTGCGCCATAGGGTATGGGTTAGGGTTAGGGTTAGGGTTAGTGTTAGGGTTAGGGCTCGGTTTAGGGTATTGGTTAGGATTAGGGTACGTGTTAGGGTTAGGGTAGGGGTTAGGGTTAGGGTACGCGTTAGGGTTAAGGTAGTTATTAAACCTATCCCACTCTCTAGATACCCCTTAGCACATAAAGGAATATTATTTGGAGGTCCAGCCATGGAGAAGAGTTGAGACACTAGGATAAGATAAGGAACACACACATTATAAAGAAATCACATTAGGATTCTATTTTTAAGCTGTTCCTTAAAACACTAGTGCTTAGGAAATCTATTGGAGGCAGAAGCAGTCAAGGGTGGCCTAGGGTTAGGGTTAGGCTTAGGGTTAGGCTTAGGATACGGCTTAGGGTACGGGTTCGGGGAGGGCTTCGGGTACGGCGTAGGGTATGGGTTAGGGTTAGGGTTAGTGTTAGTGTTAGGGTTAGGGCTTGGTTTAGGGTACGGTTTAGGTTTAGGGTACGTGTTAGGGTTAGGGTAGGGGTTAGGGTTAGGGTACGTGTTAGGGTTAGGGTATTTATTAAACCTATCCCACTCTCTAGATACCCCTTAGCACGTAAAGGAATATTATTTGGGGGTCCAGCCATGGAGAAGAGTTTAGACACTAGGATAAGATAAGGAACACACCCATTATAAAGAAATCACATTAGGATTCTCTTTTTAAGCTCTTCCTTAAAACACTAGTGCTTAGGAAATCTATTGGAGGCAGAAGCAGTCAAGGGTAGCCTAGGGTTAGGGTTAGGCTTAGGGTTAGGCTTAGGGTACTGCTTAGGGTACGGGTTCGGGGAGGGCTTCAGGTACGGCGTAGTGTATGGGTTAGGGTAAGGGTTAGGGTTAGTGTTAGGGTTAGGGCTCGGTTTAGGGAACGGTTTAGGATTAGGGTACGTGTTAGGGTTAGGGTAGGGGTTAGGGTTAGGGTACGTTTTAGGGTTAGGGTAGTTATTAAACCTATCCCACTCTCTAGATACCCCTTAGCACGTAAAGGAATATTATTTGGGGGTCCAGCCATGGAGAAGAGTTTAGACACTAGGATAAGATAAGGAACACACCCATTATAAAGAAATCACATTAGGATTCTCTTTTTATGCTGTTCCTTAAAACACTAGTGCTTAGGAAATCTATTGGAGGCAGAAGCAGTCAAGGGTAGCCTAGGGTTAGGGTTAGGCTTAGGGTTAGGCTTAGGGTACGGGTTCGGGGAGGGCTTCGTGTGCGCCATAGGGTATGGGTTAGGGTTAGGGTTAGGGTTAGTGTTAGGGTTAGGGCTCGGTTTAGGGTATTGGTTAGGATTAGGGTACGTGTTAGGGTTAGGGTAGGGGTTAGGGTTAGGGTACGCGTTAGGGTTAAGGTAGTTATTAAACCTATCCCACTCTCTAGATACCCCTTAGCACATAAAGGAATATTATTTGGAGGTCCAGCCATGGAGAAGAGTTGAGACACTAGGATAAGATAAGGAACACACACATTATAAAGAAATCACATTAGGATTCTATTTTTAAGCTGTTCCTTAAAACACTAGTGCTTAGGAAATCTATTGGAGGCAGAAGCAGTCAAGGGTGGCCTAGGGTTAGGGTTAGGCTTAGGGTTAGGCTTAGGATACGGCTTAGGGTACGGGTTCGGGGAGGGCTTCGGGTACGGCGTAGGGTATGGGTTAGGGTTAGGGTTAGTGTTAGTGTTAGGGTTAGGGCTTGGTTTAGGGTACGGTTTAGGTTTAGGGTACGTGTTAGGGTTAGGGTAGGGGTTAGGGTTAGGGTACGTGTCAGGGTTAGGGTATTTATTAAACCTATCCCACTCTCTAGATACCCCTTAGCACGTAAAGGAATATTATTTGGGGGTCCAGCCATGGAGAAGAGTTTAGACAGTAGGATAAGATAAGGAACACACCCATTATAAAGAAATCACATTAGGATTCTATTTTTAAGCTGTTCCTTAAAACACTAGTGCTTAGGAAATCTATTGGAGGCAGAAGCAGTCAAGGGTGGCCTAGGGTTAGGGTTAGGCTTAGGGTTAGGCTTAGGGTACGGCTTAGGGTATGGGTTCGGGGAGGGGTTCGGGTATGGCGTAGGGTATGGGTTAGGGTTAGGGTTAGGGTTAGTGTTAGTGTTAGGGCTCGGTTTAGTGTACGGCTTAGGATTAGGGTACGTGTTAGGGTTAGGGTAGGGGTTAGGGTTAGGGTATGCATTAGGGTTAGGGTAGTTATTAAACCTATCCCACTCTTTAGATACCCCTTAGCACGTAAAGGAATATTATTTGGGGGTCCAGCCATGGAGAAGAGTTTAGACACTAATATAAGGAACACACTCATTATAAAGAAATCACATTAGGATTCTCTTTTTAAGCTGTTCCTTAAACCACTAGTGCTTAGGAAATCTATTGGAGGCAGAGGCAGGCAAGGGTAGCCTAGTGTTAGGGTTAGGCTTAGGGTTAGGCTTAGGGTACGGCTTCGGGTATGGGTTCGGGGAGGGGTTCGTGTATGGCGTAGGGTATGGGTTAGGGTTAGGGTTTGGGTTAGTGTTAGGGTTAGGGCTCCGTTTAGGATACGGGTTAGGATTAGGGTACGTGTTAGGGTTAGGGTAGGGGTTAGGGTTAGGGTACGCGTTAGGGTTAGGGTAGTTATTAAACCTATCCCACTCTCTAGATACCCCTTAGCACGTAAAGGAATATTATTTGGGGGTCCAGCCATGGAGAAGAGTTTAGACACTAGGATAAGATAAGGAACACACCCATTATAATGAAATCACATTAGGATTCTCTTTTTAAGCTGTTCCTTAAAACACTAGTGCTTAGGAAATCTATTGGAGGCAGAAGCAGTCAAGGGTAGCCTAGGGTTAGGGTTAGGCTTAGGGTTAGGCTTAGGGTACGGGTTCGGGGAGGGCTTCGTGTGCGCCATAGGTTATGGGTTAGGGTTAGGGTTAGGGTTAGTGTTAGGGTTAGGGCTTGGTTTAGGGTATTGGTTAGGATTAGGGTACGTGTTAGGGTTAGGGTAGGGGTTAGGGTTAGGGTACGCGTTAGGGTTAAGGTAGTTATTAAACCTATCCCACTCTCTAGATACCCCTTAGCACATAAAGGAATATTATTTGGAGGTCCAGCCATGGAGAAGAGTTGAGACACTAGGATAAGATAAGGAACACACACATTATAAAGAAATCACATTAGGATTCTATTTTTAAGCTGTTCCTTAAAACACTAGTGCTTAGGAAATCTATTGGAGGCAGAAGCAGTCAAGGGTGGCCTAGGGTTAGGGTTAGGCTTAGGGTTAGGCTTAGGATACGGCTTAGGGTACGGGTTCGGGGAGGGCTTCGGGTACGGCGTACGGTATTGGTTAGGGTTAGGGTTAGTGTTAGTGTTAGGGCTTGGTTTAGGGTATTGGTTAGGATTAGGGTACGTGTTAGGGTTAGGGTAGGGGTTAGGGTTAGGGTACGCGTTAGGGTTAAGGTAGTTATTAAACCTATCCCACTCTCTAGATACCCCTTAGCACATAAAGGAATATTATTTGGAGGTCCAGCCATGGAGAAGAGTTTAGACACTAGGATAAGATAAGGAACACACACATTATAAAGAAATCACATTAGGATTCTATTTTTAAGCTGTTCCTTAAAACACTAGTGCTTAGGAAATCTATTGGAGGCAGAAGCAGTCAAGGGTAGCCTAGGGTTAGGGTTAGGCTTAGGGTTAGGCTTAGGGTACGGGTTCGGGGAGGGCTTCGTGTGCGCCATAGGGTATGGGTTAGGGTTAGGGTTAGGGTTAGTGTTAGGGTTAGGGCTCGGTTTAGGGTATTGGTTAGGATTAGGGTACGTGTTAGGGTTAGGGTAGGGGTTAGGGTTAGGGTACGCGTTAGGGTTAAGGTAGTTATTAAACCTATCCCACTCTCTAGATACCCCTTAGCACATAAAGGAATATTATTTGGAGGTCCAGCCATGGAGAAGAGTTGAGACACTAGGATAAGATAAGGAACACACACATTATAAAGAAATCACATTAGGATTCTATTTTTAAGCTGTTCCTTAAAACACTAGTGCTTAGGAAATCTATTGGAGGCAGAAGCAGTTAAGGGTGGCCTAGGGTTAGGGTTAGGCTTAGGGTTAGGCTTAGGATACGGCTTAGGGTACGGGTTCGGGGAGGGCTTCGGGTACGGCGTAGGGTATGGGTTAGGGTTAGGGTTAGTGTTAGTGTTAGGGTTAGGGCTTGGTTTAGGGTACGGTTTAGGTTTAGGGTACGTGTTAGGGTTAGGGTAGGGGTTAGGGTTAGGGTACGTGTCAGGGTTAGGGTATTTATTAAACCTATCCCACTCTCTAGATACCCCTTAGCACGTAAAGGAATATTATTTGGGGGTCCAGCCATGGAGAAGAGTTTAGACACTAGGATAAGATAAGGAACACACCCATTATAAAGAAATCACATTAGGATTCTATTTTTAAGCTGTTCCTTAAAACACTAGTGCTTAGGAAATCTATTGGAGGCAGAAGCAGTCAAGGGTGGCCTAGGGTTAGGGTTAGGCTTAGGGTTAGGCTTAGGGTACGGCTTAGGGTATGGGTTCGGGGAGGGGTTCGGGTATGGCGTAGGGTATGGGTTAGGGTTAGGGTTAGGGTTAGTGTTAGTGTTAGGGCTCGGTTTAGTGTACGGCTTAGGATTAGGGTACGTGTTAGGGTTAGGGTAGGGGTTAGGGTTAGGGTATGCATTAGGGTTAGGGTAGTTATTAAACCTATCCCACTCTTTAGATACCCCTTAGCACGTAAAGGAATATTATTTGGGGGTCCAGCCATGGAGAAGAGTTTAGACACTAATATAAGGAACACACTCATTATAAAGAAATCACATTAGGATTCTCTTTTTAAGCTGTTCCTTAAACCACTAGTGCTTAGGAAATCTATTGGAGGCAGAGGCAGGCAAGGGTAGCCTAGTGTTAGGGTTAGGCTTAGGGTTAGGCTTAGGGTACGGCTTCGGGTATGGGTTCGGGGAGGGGTTCGGGTATGGCGTAGGGTATGGGTTAGGGTTAGGGTTTGGGTTAGTGTTAGGGTTAGGGCTCCGTTTAGGATACGGGTTAGGATTAGGGTACGTGTTAGGGTTAGGGTAGGGGTTAGGGTTAGGGTACGCGTTAGGGTTAGGGTAGTTATTAAACCTATCCCACTCTCTAGATACCCCTTAGCACGTAAAGGAATATTATTTGGGGGTCCAGCCATGGAGAAGAGTTTAGACACTAGGATAAGATAAGGAACACACCCATTATAATGAAATCACTTTAGGATTCTCTTTTTAAGCTGTTCCTTAAAACACTAGTGCTTAGGAAATCTATTGGAGGCAGAAGCAGTCAAGGGTAGCCTAGGGTTAGGGTTAGGCTTAGGGTTAGGCTTAGGGTACGGGTTCGGGGAGGGCTTCGTGTGCGCCATAGGTTATGGGTTAGGGTTAGGGTTAGGGTTAGTGTTAGGGTTAGGGCTTGGTTTAGGGTATTGGTTAGGATTAGGGTACGTGTTAGGGTTAGGGTAGGGGTTAGGGTTAGGGTACGCGTTAGGGTTAAGGTAGTTATTAAACCTATCCCACTCTCTAGATACCCCTTAGCACATAAAGGAATATTATTTGGAGGTCCAGCCATGGAGAAGAGTTGAGACACTAGGATAAGATAAGGTACACACACATTATAAAGAAATCACATTAGGATTCTATTTTTAAGCTGTTCCTTAAAATACTAGTGCTTAGGAAATCTATTGGAGGCAGAAGCAGTCAAGGGTGGCCTAGGGTTAGGGTTAGGCTTAGGGTTAGGCTTAGGATACGGCTTAGGGTACGGGTTCGGGGAGGGCTTCGGGTACGGCGTACGGTATTGGTTAGGGTTAGGGTTAGTGTTAGTGTTAGGGTTAGGGCTTGGTTTAGGGTACGGTTTAGGTTTAGGGTACGTGTTAGGGTTAGGGTAGGGGTTAGGGTTAGGGTACGTGTTAGGGTTAGGGTATTTATTAAACCTATCCCACTCTCTAGATACCCCTTAGCACGTAAAGGAATATTATTTGGGGGTCCAGCCATTGAGAAGAGTTTAGACACTAGGATAAGATAAGGAACACACCCATTATAAAGAAATCACATTAGGATTCTCTTTTTAAGCTCTTCCTTAAAACACTAGTGCTTAGGAAATCTATTGGAGGCAGAAGCAGTCAAGGGTAGCCTAGGGTTAGGGTTAGGCTTAGGGTTAGGCTTAGGGTACTGCTTAGGGTACGGGTTCGGGGAGGGCTTCAGGTACGGCGTAGTGTATGGGTTAGGGTAAGGGTTAGGGTTAGTGTTAGGGTTAGGGCTCGGTTTAGGGAACGGTTTAGGATTAGGGTACGTGTTAGGGTTAGGGTAGGGGTTAGGGTTAGGGTACGTTTTAGGGTTAGGGTAGTTATTAAACCTATCCCACTCTCTAGATACCCCTTAGCACGTAAAGGAATATTATTTGGGGGTCCAGCCATGGAGAAGAGTTTAGACACTAGGGTAAGATAAGGAACACACCCATTATAAAGAAATCACATTAGGATTCTCTTTTTATGCTGTTCCTTAAAACACTAGTGCTTAGGAAATCTATTGGAGGCAGAAGCAGTCAAGGGTAGCCTAGGGTTAGGGTTAGGCTTAGGGTTAGGCTTAGGGTACGGGTTCGGGGAGGGCTTCGTGTGCGCCATAGGGTATGGGTTAGGGTTAGGGTTAGGGTTAGTGTTAGGGTTAGGGCTCGGTTTAGGGTATTGGTTAGGATTAGGGTACGTGTTAGGGTTAGGGTAGGGGTTAGGGTTAGGGTACGCGTTAGGGTTAAGGTAGTTATTAAACCTATCCCACTCTCTAGATACCCCTTAGCACATAAAGGAATATTATTTGGAGGTCCAGCCATGGAGAAGAGTTGAGACACTAGGATAAGATAAGGAACACACACATTATAAAGAAATCACATTAGGATTCTATTTTTAAGCTGTTCCTTAAAACACTAGTGCTTAGGAAATCTATTGGAGGCAGAAGCAGTCAAGGGTGGCCTAGGGTTAGGGTTAGGCTTAGGGTTAGGCTTAGGATACGGCTTAGGGTACGGGCTCGGGGAGGGCTTCGGGTACGGCGTAGGGTATGGGTTAGGGTTAGGGTTAGTGTTAGTGTTAGGGTTAGGGCTTGGTTTAGGGTACGGTTTAGGTTTAGGGTACGTGTTAGGGTTAGGGTAGGGGTTAGGGTTAGGGTACGTGTTAGGGTTAGGGTATTTATTAAACCTATCCCACTCTCTAGATACCCCTTAGCACGTAAAGGAATATTATTTGGGGGTCCAGCCATGGAGAAGAGTTTAGACACTAGGATAAGATAAGGAACACACCCATTATAAAGAAATCACATTAGGATTCTCTTTTTAAGCTCTTCCTTAAAACACTAGTGCTTAGGAAATCTATTGGAGGCAGAAGCAGTCAAGGGTAGCCTAGGGTTAGGGTTAGGCTTAGGGTTAGGCTTAGGGTACTGCTTAGGGTACGGGTTCGGGGAGGGCTTCAGGTACGGCGTAGTGTATGGGTTAGGGTAAGGGTTAGGGTTAGTGTTAGGGTTAGGGCTCGGTTTAGGGAACGGTTTAGGATTAGGGTACGTGTTAGGGTTAGGGTAGGGGTTAGGGTTAGGGTACGTTTTAGGGTTAGGGTAGTTATTAAACCTATCCCACTCTCTAGATACCCCTTAGCACGTAAAGGAATATTATTTGGGGGTCCAGCCATGGAGAAGAGTTTAGACACTAGGATAAGATAAGGAACACACCCATTATAAAGAAATCACATTAGGATTCTCTTTTTATGCTGTTCCTTAAAACACTAGTGCTTAGGAAATCTATTGGAGGCAGAAGCAGTCAAGGGTAGCCTAGGGTTAGGGTTAGGCTTAGGGTTAGGCTTAGGGTACGGGTTCGGGGAGGGCTTCGTGTGCGCCATAGGGTATGGGTTAGGGTTAGGGTTAGGGTTAGTGTTAGGGTTAGGGCTCGGTTTAGGGTATTGGTTAGGATTAGGGTACGTGTTAGGGTTAGGGTAGGGGTTAGGGTTAGGGTACGCGTTAGGGTTAAGGTAGTTATTAAACCTATCCCACTCTCTAGATACCCCTTAGCACATAAAGGAATATTATTTGGAGGTCCAGCCATGGAGAAGAGTTGAGACACTAGGATAAGATAAGGAACACACACATTATAAAGAAATCACATTAGGATTCTATTTTTAAGCTGTTCCTTAAAACACTAGTGCTTAGGAAATCTATTGGAGGCAGAAGCAGTCAAGGGTGGCCTAGGGTTAGGGTTAGGCTTAGGGTTAGGCTTAGGATACGGCTTAGGGTACGGGTTCGGGGAGGGCTTCGGGTACGGCGTAGGGTATGGGTTAGGGTTAGGGTTAGTGTTAGTGTTAGGGTTAGGGCTTGGTTTAGGGTACGGTTTAGGTTTAGGGTACGTGTTAGGGTTAGGGTAGGGGTTAGGGTTAGGGTACGTGTCAGGGTTAGGGTATTTATTAAACCTATCCCACTCTCTAGATACCCCTTAGCACGTAAAGGAATATTATTTGGGGGTCCAGCCATGGAGAAGAGTTTAGACACTAGGATAAGATAAGGAACACACCCATTATAAAGAAATCACATTAGGATTCTATTTTTAAGCTGTTCCTTAAAACACTAGTGCTTAGGAAATCTATTGGAGGCAGAAGCAGTCAAGGGTGGCCTAGGGTTAGGGTTAGGCTTAGGGTTAGGCTTAGGGTACGGCTTAGGGTATGGGTTCGGGGAGGGGTTCGGGTATGGCGTAGGGTATGGGTTAGGGTTAGGGTTAGGGTTAGTGTTAGTGTTAGGGCTCGGTTTAGTGTACGGCTTAGGATTAGGGTACGTGTTAGGGTTAGGGTAGGGGTTAGGGTTAGGGTATGCATTAGGGTTAGGGTAGTTATTAAACCTATCCCACTCTTTAGATACCCCTTAGCACGTAAAGGAATATTATTTGGGGGTCCAGCCATGGAGAAGAGTTTAGACACTAATATAAGGAACACACTCATTATAAAGAAATCACATTAGGATTCTCTTTTTAAGCTGTTCCTTAAACCACTAGTGCTTAGGAAATCTATTGGAGGCAGAGGCAGGCAAGGGTAGCCTAGTGTTAGGGTTAGGCTTAGGGTTAGGCTTAGGGTACGGCTTCGGGTATGGGTTCGGGGAGGGGTTCGGGTATGGCGTAGGCTATGGGTTAGGGTTAGGGTTTGGGTTAGTGTTAGGGTTAGGGCTCCGTTTAGGATACGGGTTAGGATTAGGGTACGTGTTAGGGTTAGGGTAGGGGTTAGGGTTAGGGTACGCGTTAGGGTTAGGGTAGTTATTAAACCTATCCCACTCTCTAGATACCCCTTAGCACGTAAAGGAATATTATTTGGGGGTCCAGCCATGGAGAAGAGTTTAGACACTAGGATAAGATAAGGAACACACCCATTATAATGAAATCACATTAGGATTCTCTTTTTAAGCTGTTCCTTAAAACACTAGTGCTTAGGAAATCTATTGGAGGCAGAAGCAGTCAAGGGTAGCCTAGGGTTAGGGTTAGGCTTAGGGTTAGGCTTAGGGTACGGGTTCGGGGAGGGCTTCGTGTGCGCCATAGGGTATGGGTTAGGGTTAGGGTTAGGGTTAGTGTTAGGGTTAGGGCTTGGTTTAGGGTATTGGTTAGGATTAGGGTACGTGTTAGGGTTAGGGTAGGGGTTAGGGTTAGGGTACGCGTTAGGGTTAAGGTAGTTATTAAACCTATCCCACTCTCTAGATACCCCTTAGCACATAAAGGAATATTATTTGGAGGTCCAGCCATGGAGAAGAGTTGAGACACTAGGATAAGATAAGGAACACACACATTATAAAGAAATCACATTAGGATTCTATTTTTAAGCTGTTCCTTAAAACACTAGTGCTTAGGAAATCTATTGGAGGCAGAAGCAGTCAAGGGTGGCCTAGGGTTAGGGTTAGGCTTAGGGTTAGGCTTAGGATACGGCTTAGGGTACGGGTTCGGGGAGGGCTTCGGGTACGGCGTACGGTATTGGTTAGGGTTAGGGTTAGTGTTAGTGTTAGGGTTAGGGCTTGGTTTAGGGTACGGTTTAGGTTTAGGGTACGTGTTAGGGTTAGGGTAGGGGTTAGGGTTAGGGTACGTGTTAGGGTTAGGGTATTTATTAAACCTATCCCACTCTCTAGATACCCCTTAGCACGTAAAGGAATATTATTTGGGGGTCCAGCCATGGAGAAGAGTTTAGACACTAGGATAAGATAAGGAACACACCCATTATAAAGAAATCACATTAGGATTCTCTTTTTAAGCTCTTCCTTAAAACACTAGTGCTTAGGAAATCTATTGGAGGCAGAAGCAGTCAAGGGTAGCCTAGGGTTAGGGTTAGGCTTAGGGTTAGGCTTAGGGTACTGCTTAGGGTACGGGTTCGGGGAGGGCTTCAGGTACGGCGTAGTGTATGGGTTAGGGTAAGGGTTAGGGTTAGTGTTAGGGTTAGGGCTCGGTTTAGGGAACGGTTTAGGATTAGGGTACGTGTTAGGGTTAGGGTAGGGGTTAGGGTTAGGGTACGTTTTAGGGTTAGGGTAGTTATTAAACCTATCCCACTCTCTAGATACCCCTTAGCACGTAAAGGAATATTATTTGGGGGTCCAGCCATGGAGAAGAGTTTAGACACTAGGGTAAGATAAGGAACACACCCATTATAAAGAAATCACATTAGGATTCTCTTTTTATGCTGTTCCTTAAAACACTAGTGCTTAGGAAATCTATTGGAGGCAGAAGCAGTCAAGGGTAGCCTAGGGTTAGGGTTAGGCTTAGGGTTAGGCTTAGGGTACGGGTTCGGGGAGGGCTTCGTGTGCGCCATAGGGTATGGGTTAGGGTTAGGGTTAGGGTTAGTGTTAGGGTTAGGGCTCGGTTTAGGGTATTGGTTAGGATTAGGGTACGTGTTAGGGTTAGGGTAGGGGTTAGGGTTAGGGTACGCGTTAGGGTTAAGGTATTTATTAAACCTATCCCACTCTCTAGATACCCCTTAGCACATAAAGGAATATTATTTGGAGGTCCAGCCATGGAGAAGAGTTGAGACACTAGGATAAGATAAGGAACACACACATTATAAAGAAATCACATTAGGATTCTATTTTTAAGCTGTTCCTTAAAACACTAGTGCTTAGGAAATCTATTGGAGGCAGAAGCAGTCAAGGGTGGCCTAGGGTTAGGGTTAGGCTTAGGGTTAGGCTTAGGATACGGCTTAGGGTACGGGTTCGGGGAGGGCTTCGGGTACGGCGTAGGGTATGGGTTAGGGTTAGGGTTAGTGTTAGTGTTAGGGTTAGGGCTTGGTTTAGGGTACGGTTTAGGTTTAGGGTACGTGTTAGGGTTAGGGTAGGGGTTAGGGTTAGGGTACGTGTTAGGGTTAGGGTATTTATTAAACCTATCCCACTCTCTAGATACCCCTTAGCACGTAAAGGAATATTATTTGGGGGTCCAGCCATGGAGAAGAGTTTAGACACTAGGATAAGATAAGGAACACACCCATTATAAAGAAATCACATTAGGATTCTCTTTTTAAGCTCTTCCTTAAAACACTAGTGCTTAGGAAATCTATTGGAGGCAGAAGCAGTCAAGGGTAGCCTAGGGTTAGGGTTAGGCTTAGGGTTAGGCTTAGGGTACTGCTTAGGGTACGGGTTCGGGGAGGGCTTCAGGTACGGCGTAGTGTATGGGTTAGGGTAAGGGTTAGGGTTAGTGTTAGGGTTAGGGCTCGGTTTAGGGAACGGTTTAGGATTAGGGTACGTGTTAGGGTTAGGGTAGGGGTTAGGGTTAGGGTACGTTTTAGGGTTAGGGTAGTTATTAAACCTATCCCACTCTCTAGATACCCCTTAGCACGTAAAGGAATATTATTTGGGGGTCCAGCCATGGAGAAGAGTTTAGACACTAGGATAAGATAAGGAACACACCCATTATAAAGAAATCACATTAGGATTCTCTTTTTATGCTGTTCCTTAAAACACTAGTGCTTAGGAAATCTATTGGAGGCAGAAGCAGTCAAGGGTAGCCTAGGGTTAGGGTTAGGCTTAGGGTTAGGCTTAGGGTACGGGTTCGGGGAGGGCTTCGTGTGCGCCATAGGGTATGGGTTAGGGTTAGGGTTAGGGTTAGTGTTAGGGTTAGGGCTCGGTTTAGGGTATTGGTTAGGATTAGGGTACGTGTTAGGGTTAGGGTAGGGGTTAGGGTTAGGGTACGCGTTAGGGTTAAGGTAGTTATTAAACCTATCCCACTCTCTAGATACCCCTTAGCACATAAAGGAATATTATTTGGAGGTCCAGCCATGGAGAAGAGTTGAGACACTAGGATAAGATAAGGAACACACACATTATAAAGAAATCACATTAGGATTCTATTTTTAAGCTGTTCCTTAAAACACTAGTGCTTAGGAAATCTATTGGAGGCAGAAGCAGTCAAGGGTGGCCTAGGGTTAGGGTTAGGCTTAGGGTTAGGCTTAGGATACGGCTTAGGGTACGGGTTCGGGGAGGGCTTCGGGTACGGCGTAGGGTATGGGTTAGGGTTAGGGTTAGTGTTAGTGTTAGGGTTAGGGCTTGGTTTAGGGTACGGTTTAGGTTTAGGGTACGTGTTAGGGTTAGGGTAGGGGTTAGGGTTAGGGTACGTGTCAGGGTTAGGGTATTTATTAAACCTATCCCACTCTCTAGATACCCCTTAGCACGTAAAGGAATATTATTTGGGGGTCCAGCCATGGAGAAGAGTTTAGACACTAGGATAAGATAAGGAACACACCCATTATAAAGAAATCACATTAGGATTCTATTTTTAAGCTGTTCCTTAAAACACTAGTGCTTAGGAAATCTATTGGAGGCAGAAGCAGTCAAGGGTGGCCTAGGGTTAGGGTTAGGCTTAGGGTTAGGCTTAGGGTACGGCTTAGGGTATGGGTTCGGGGAGGGGTTCGGGTATGGCGTAGGGTATGGGTTAGGGTTAGGGTTAGGGTTAGTGTTAGTGTTAGGGCTCGGTTTAGTGTACGGCTTAGGATTAGGGTACGTGTTAGGGTTAGGGTAGGGGTTAGGGTTAGGGTATGCATTAGGGTTAGGGTAGTTATTAAACCTATCCCACTCTTTAGATACCCCTTAGCACGTAAAGGAATATTATTTGGGGGTCCAGCCATGGAGAAGAGTTTAGACACTAATATAAGGAACACACTCATTATAAAGAAATCACATTAGGATTCTCTTTTTAAGCTGTTCCTTAAACCACTAGTGCTTAGGAAATCTATTGGAGGCAGAGGCAGGCAAGGGTAGCCTAGTGTTAGGGTTAGGCTTAGGGTTAGGCTTAGGGTACGGCTTCGGGTATGGGTTCGGGGAGGGGTTCGGGTATGGCGTAGGGTATGGGTTAGGGTTAGGGTTTGGGTTAGTGTTAGGGTTAGGGCTCCGTTTAGGATACGGGTTAGGATTAGGGTACGTGTTAGGGTTAGGGTAGGGGTTAGGGTTAGGGTACGCGTTAGGGTTAGGGTAGTTATTAAACCTATCCCACTCTCTAGATACCCCTTAGCACGTAAAGGAATATTATTTGGGGGTCCAGCCATGGAGAAGAGTTTAGACACTAGGATAAGATAAGGAACACACCCATTATAATGAAATCACATTAGGATTCTCTTTTTAAGCTGTTCCTTAAAACACTAGTGCTTAGGAAATCTATTGGAGGCAGAAGCAGTCAAGGGTAGCCTAGGGTTAGGGTTAGGCTTAGGGTTAGGCTTAGGGTACGGGTTCGGGGAGGGCTTCGTGTGCGCCATAGGGTATGGGTTAGGGTTAGGGTTAGGGTTAGTGTTAGGGTTAGGGCTTGGTTTAGGGTATTGGTTAGGATTAGGGTACGTGTTAGGGTTAGGGTAGGGGTTAGGGTTAGGGTACGCGTTAGGGTTAAGGTAGTTATTAAACCTATCCCACTCTCTAGATACCCCTTAGCACATAAAGGAATATTATTTGGAGGTCCAGCCATGGAGAAGAGTTGAGACACTAGGATAAGATAAGGAACACACACATTATAAAGAAATCACATTAGGATTCTATTTTTAAGCTGTTCCTTAAAACACTAGTACTTAGGAAATCTATTGGAGGCAGAAGCAGTCAAGGGTGGCCTAGGGTTAGGGTTAGGCTTAGGGTTAGGCTTAGGATACGGCTTAGGGTACGGGTTCGGGGAGGGCTTCGGGTACGGCGTACGGTATTGGTTAGGGTTAGGGTTAGTGTTAGTGTTAGGGTTAGGGCTTGGTTTAGGGTACGGTTTAGGTTTAGGGTACGTGTTAGGGTTAGGGTAGGGGTTAGGGTTAGGGTACGTGTTAGGGTTAGGGTATTTATTAAACCTATCCCACTCTCTAGATACCCCTTAGCACGTAAAGGAATATTATTTGGGGGTCCAGCCATGGAGAAGAGTTTAGATACTAGGATAAGATAAGGAACACACCCATTATAAAGAAATCACATTAGGATTCTCTTTTTAAGCTCTTCCTTAAAACACTAGTGCTTAGGAAATCTATTGGAGGCAGAAGCAGTCAAGGGTAGCCTAGGGTTAGGGTTAGGCTTAGGGTTAGGCTTAGGGTACTGCTTAGGGTACGGGTTCGGGGAGGGCTTCAGGTACGGCGTAGTGTATGGGTTAGGGTAAGGGTTAGGGTTAGTGTTAGGGTTAGGGCTCGGTTTAGGGAACGGTTTAGGATTAGGGTACGTGTTAGGGTTAGGGTAGGGGTTAGGGTTAGGGTACGTTTTAGGGTTAGGGTAGTTATTAAACCTATCCCACTCTCTAGATACCCCTTAGCACGTAAAGGAATATTATTTGGGGGTCCAGCCATGGAGAAGAGTTTAGACACTAGGGTAAGATAAGGAACACACCCATTATAAAGAAATCACATTAGGATTCTCTTTTTATGCTGTTCCTTAAAACACTAGTGCTTAGGAAATCTATTGGAGGCAGAAGCAGTCAAGGGTAGCCTAGGGTTAGGGTTAGGCTTAGGGTTAGGCTTAGGGTACGGGTTCGGGGAGGGCTTCGTGTGCGCCATAGGGTATGGGTTAGGGTTAGGGTTAGGGTTAGTGTTAGGGTTAGGGCTCGGTTTAGGGTATTGGTTAGGATTAGGGTACGTGTTAGGGTTAGGGTAGGGGTTAGGGTTAGGGTACGCGTTAGGGTTAAGGTAGTTATTAAACCTATCCCACTCTCTAGATACCCCTTAGCACATAAAGGAATATTATTTGGAGGTCCAGCCATGGAGAAGAGTTGAGACACTAGGATAAGATAAGGAACACACACATTATAAAGAAATCACATTAGGATTCTATTTTTAAGCTGTTCCTTAAAACACTAGTGCTTAGGAAATCTATTGGAGGCAGAAGCAGTCAAGGGTGGCCTAGGGTTAGGGTTAGGCTTAGGGTTAGGCTTAGGATACGGCTTAGGGTACGGGTTCGGGGAGGGCTTCGGGTACGGCGTAGGGTATGGGTTAGGGTTAGGGTTAGTGTTAGTGTTAGGGTTAGGGCTTGGTTTAGGGTACGGTTTAGGTTTAGGGTACGTGTTAGGGTTAGGGTAGGGGTTAGGGTTAGGGTACGTGTCAGGGTTAGGGTATTTATTAAACCTATCCCACTCTCTAGATACCCCTTAGCACGTAAAGGAATATTATTTGGGGGTCCAGCCATGGAGAAGAGTTTAGACACTAGGATAAGATAAGGAACACACCCATTATAAAGAAATCACATTAGGATTCTATTTTTAAGCTGTTCCTTAAAACACTAGTGCTTAGGAAATCTATTGGAGGCAGAAGCAGTCAAGGGTGGCCTAGGGTTAGGGTTAGGCTTAGGGTTAGGCTTAGGGTACGGCTTAGGGTATGGGTTCGGGGAGGGGTTCGGGTATGGCGTAGGGTATGGGTTAGGGTTAGGGTTAGGGTTAGTGTTAGTGTTAGGGCTCGGTTTAGTGTACTGCTTAGGATTAGGGTACGTGTTAGGGTTAGGGTAGGGGTTAGGGTTAGGGTATGCATTAGGGTTAGGGTAGTTATTAAACCTATCCCACTCTTTAGATACCCCTTAGCACGTAAAGGAATATTATTTGGGGGTCCAGCCATGGAGAAGAGTTTAGACACTAATATAAGGAACACACTCATTATAAAGAAATCACATTAGGATTCTCTTTTTAAGCTGTTCCTTAAACCACTAGTGCTTAGGAAATCTATTGGAGGCAGAGGCAGGCAAGGGTAGCCTAGTGTTAGGGTTAGGCTTAGGGTTAGGCTTAGGGTACGGCTTCGGGTATGGGTTCGGGGAGGGGTTCGGGTATGGCGTAGGCTATGGGTTAGGGTTAGGGTTTGGGTTAGTGTTAGGGTTAGGGCTCCGTTTAGGATACGGGTTAGGATTAGGGTACGTGTTAGGGTTAGGGTAGGGGTTAGGGTTAGGGTACGCGTTAGGGTTAGGGTAGTTATTAAACCTATCCCACTCTCTAGATACCCCTTAGCACGTAAAGGAATATTATTTGGGGGTCCAGCCATGGAGAAGAGTTTAGACACTAGGATAAGATAAGGAACACACCCATTATAATGAAATCACATTAGGATTCTCTTTTTAAGCTGTTCCTTAAAACACTAGTGCTTAGGAAATCTATTGGAGGCAGAAGCAGTCAAGGGTAGCCTAGGGTTAGGGTTAGGCTTAGGGTTAGGCTTAGGGTACGGGTTCGGGGAGGGCTTCGTGTGCGCCATAGGGTATGGGTTAGGGTTAGGGTTAGGGTTAGTGTTAGGGTTAGGGCTTGGTTTAGGGTATTGGTTAGGATTAGGGTACGTGTTAGGGTTAGGGTAGGGGTTAGGGTTAGGGTACGCGTTAGGGTTAAGGTAGTTATTAAACCTATCCCACTCTCTAGATACCCCTTAGCACATAAAGGAATATTATTTGGAGGTCCAGCCATGGAGAAGAGTTGAGACACTAGGATAAGATAAGGAACACACACATTATAAAGAAATCACATTAGGATTCTATTTTTAAGCTGTTCCTTAAAACACTAGTGCTTAGGAAATCTATTGGAGGCAGAAGCAGTCAAGGGTGGCCTAGGGTTAGGTTTAGGCTTAGGGTTAGGCTTAGGATACGGCTTAGGGTACGGGTTCGGGGAGGGCTTCGGGTACGGCGTACGGTATTGGTTAGGGTTAGGGTTAGTGTTAGTGTTAGGGTTAGGGCTTGGTTTAGGGTACGGTTTAGGTTTAGGGTACGTGTTAGGGTTAGGGTAGGGGTTAGGGTTAGGGTACGTGTTAGGGTTAGGGTATTTATTAAACCTATCCCACTCTCTAGATACCCCTTAGCACGTAAAGGAATATTATTTGGGGGTCCAGCCATGGAGAAGAGTTTAGACACTAGGATAAGATAAGGAACACACCCATTATAAAGAAATCACATTAGGATTCTCTTTTTAAGCTCTTCCTTAAAACACTAGTGCTTAGGAAATCTATTGGAGGCAGAAGCAGTCAAGGGTAGCCTAGGGTTAGGGTTAGGCTTAGGGTTAGGCTTAGGGTACTGCTTAGGGTACGGGTTCGGGGAGGGCTTCAGGTACGGCGTAGTGTATGGGTTAGGGTAAGGGTTAGGGTTAGTGTTAGGGTTAGGGCTCGGTTTAGGGAACGGTTTAGGATTAGGGTACGTGTTAGGGTTAGGGTAGGGGTTAGGGTTAGGGTACGTTTTAGGGTTAGGGTAGTTATTAAACCTATCCCACTCTCTAGATACCCCTTAGCACGTAAAGGAATATTATTTGGGGGTCCAGCCATGGAGAAGAGTTTAGACACTAGGGTAAGATAAGGAACACACCCATTATAAAGAAATCACATTAGGATTCTCTTTTTATGCTGTTCCTTAAAACACTAGTGCTTAGGAAATCTATTGGAGGCAGAAGCAGTCAAGGGTAGCCTAGGGTTAGGGTTAGGCTTAGGGTTAGGCTTAGGGTACGGGTTCGGGGAGGGCTTCGTGTGCGCCATAGGGTATGGGTTAGGGTTAGGGTTAGGGTTAGTGTTAGGGTTAGGGCTCGGTTTAGGGTATTGGTTAGGATTAGGGTACGTGTTAGGGTTAGGGTAGGGGTTAGGGTTAGGGTACGCGTTAGGGTTAAGGTAGTTATTAAACCTATCCCACTCTCTAGATACCCCTTAGCACATAAAGGAATATTATTTGGAGGTCCAGCCATGGAGAAGAGTTGAGACACTAGGATAAGATAAGGAACACACACATTATAAAGAAATCACATTAGGATTCTATTTTTAAGCTGTTCCTTAAAACACTAGTGCTTAGGAAATCTATTGGAGGCAGAAGCAGTCAAGGGTGGCCTAGGGTTAGGGTTAGGCTTAGGGTTAGGCTTAGGATACGGCTTAGGGTACGGGTTCGGGGAGGGCTTCGGGTACGGCGTAGGGTATGGGTTAGGGTTAGGGTTAGTGTTAGTGTTAGGGTTAGGGCTTGGTTTAGGGTACGGTTTAGGTTTAGGGTACGTGTTAGGGTTAGGGTAGGGGTTAGGGTTAGGGTACGTGTTAGGGTTAGGGTATTTATTAAACCTATCCCACTCTCTAGATACCCCTTAGCACGTAAAGGAATATTATTTGGGGGTCCAGCCATGGAGAAGAGTTTAGACACTAGGATAAGATAAGGAACACACCCATTATAAAGAAATCACATTAGGATTCTCTTTTTAAGCTCTTCCTTAAAACACTAGTGCTTAGGAAATCTATTGGAGGCAGAAGCAGTCAAGGGTAGCCTAGGGTTAGGGTTAGGCTTAGGGTTAGGCTTAGGGTACTGCTTAGGGTACGGGTTCGGGGAGGGCTTCAGGTACGGCGTAGTGTATGGGTTAGGGTAAGGGTTAGGGTTAGTGTTAGGGTTAGGGCTCGGTTTAGGGAACGGTTTAGGATTAGGGTACGTGTTAGGGTTAGGGTAGGGGTTAGGGTTAGGGTACGTTTTAGGGTTAGGGTAGTTATTAAACCTATCCCACTCTCTAGATACCCCTTAGCACGTAAAGGAATATTATTTGGGGGTCCAGCCATGGAGAAGAGTTTAGACACTAGGATAAGATAAGGAACACACCCATTATAAAGAAATCACATTAGGATTCTCTTTTTATGCTGTTCCTTAAAACACTAGTGCTTAGGAAATCTATTGGAGGCAGAAGCAGTCAAGGGTAGCCTAGGGTTAGGGTTAGGCTTAGGGTTAGGCTTAGGGTACGGGTTCGGGGAGGGCTTCGTGTGCGCCATAGGGTATGGGTTAGGGTTAGGGTTAGGGTTAGTGTTAGGGTTAGGGCTCGGTTTAGGGTATTGGTTAGGATTAGGGTACGTGTTAGGGTTAGGGTAGGGGTTAGGGTTAGGGTACGCGTTAGGGTTAAGGTAGTTATTAAACCTATCCCACTCTCTAGATACCCCTTAGCACATAAAGGAATATTATTTGGAGGTCCAGCCATGGAGAAGAGTTGAGACACTAGGATAAGATAAGGAACACACACATTATAAAGAAATCACATTAGGATTCTATTTTTAAGCTGTTCCTTAAAACACTAGTGCTTAGGAAATCTATTGGAGGCAGAAGCAGTCAAGGGTGGCCTAGGGTTAGGGTTAGGCTTAGGGTTAGGCTTAGGATACGGCTTAGGGTACGGGTTCGGGGAGGGCTTCGGGTACGGCGTAGGGTATGGGTTAGGGTTAGGGTTAGTGTTAGTGTTAGGGTTAGGGCTTGGTTTAGGGTACGGTTTAGGTTTAGGGTACGTGTTAGGGTTAGGGTAGGGGTTAGGGTTAGGGTACGTGTCAGGGTTAGGGTATTTATTAAACCTATCCCACTCTCTAGATACCCCTTAGCACGTAAAGGAATATTATTTGGGGGTCCAGCCATGGAGAAGAGTTTAGACACTAGGATAAGATAAGGAACACACCCATTATAAAGAAATCACATTAGGATTCTATTTTTAAGCTGTTCCTTAAAACACTAGTGCTTAGGAAATCTATTGGAGGCAGAAGCAGTCAAGGGTGGCCTAGGGTTAGGGTTAGGCTTAGGGTTAGGCTTAGGGTACGGCTTAGGGTATGGGTTCGGGGAGGGGTTCGGGTATGGCGTAGGGTATGGGTTAGGGTTAGGGTTAGGGTTAGTGTTAGTGTTAGGGCTCGGTTTAGTGTACGGCTTAGGATTAGGGTACGTGTTAGGGTTAGGGTAGGGGTTAGGGTTAGGGTATGCATTAGGGTTAGGGTAGTTATTAAACCTATCCCACTCTTTAGATACCCCTTAGCACGTAAAGGAATATTATTTGGGGGTCCAGCCATGGAGAAGAGTTTAGACACTAATATAAGGAACACACTCATTATAAAGAAATCACATTAGGATTCTCTTTTTAAGCTGTTCCTTAAACCACTAGTGCTTAGGAAATCTATTGGAGGCAGAGGCAGGCAAGGGTAGCCTAGTGTTAGGGTTAGGCTTAGGGTTAGGCTTAGGGTACGGCTTCGGGTATGGGTTCGGGGAGGGGTTCGGGTATGGCGTAGGGTATGGGTTAGGGTTAGGGTTTGGGTTAGTGTTAGGGTTAGGGCTCCGTTTAGGATACGGGTTAGGATTAGGGTACGTGTTAGGGTTAGGGTAGGGGTTAGGGTTAGGGTACGCGTTAGGGTTAGGGTAGTTATTAAACCTATCCCACTCTCTAGATACCCCTTAGCACGTAAAGGAATATTATTTGGGGGTCCAGCCATGGAGAAGAGTTTAGACACTAGGATAAGATAAGGAACACACCCATTATAATGAAATCACATTAGGATTCTCTTTTTAAGCTGTTCCTTAAAACACTAGTGCTTAGGAAATCTATTGGAGGCAGAAGCAGTCAAGGGTAGCCTAGGGTTAGGGTTAGGCTTAGGGTTAGGCTTAGGGTACGGGTTCGGGGAGGGCTTCGTGTGCGCCATAGGGTATGGGTTAGGGTTAGGGTTAGGGTTAGTGTTAGGGTTAGGGCTTGGTTTAGGGTATTGGTTAGGATTAGGGTACGTGTTAGGGTTAGGGTAGGGGTTAGGGTTAGGGTACGCGTTAGGGTTAAGGTAGTTATTAAACCTATCCCACTCTCTAGATACCCCTTAGCACATAAAGGAATATTATTTGGAGGTCCAGCCATGGAGAAGAGTTGAGACACTAGGATAAGATAAGGAACACACACATTATAAAGAAATCACATTAGGATTCTATTTTTAAGCTGTTCCTTAAAACACTAGTACTTAGGAAATCTATTGGAGGCAGAAGCAGTCAAGGGTGGCCTAGGGTTAGGGTTAGGCTTAGGGTTAGGCTTAGGATACGGCTTAGGGTACGGGTTCGGGGAGGGCTTCGGGTACGGCGTACGGTATTGGTTAGGGTTAGGGTTAGTGTTAGTGTTAGGGTTAGGGCTTGGTTTAGGGTACGGTTTAGGTTTAGGGTACGTGTTAGGGTTAGGGTAGGGGTTAGGGTTAGGGTACGTGTTAGGGTTAGGGTATTTATTAAACCTATCCCACTCTCTAGATACCCCTTAGCACGTAAAGGAATATTATTTGGGGGTCCAGCCATGGAGAAGAGTTTAGATACTAGGATAAGATAAGGAACACACCCATTATAAAGAAATCACATTAGGATTCTCTTTTTAAGCTCTTCCTTAAAACACTAGTGCTTAGGAAATCTATTGGAGGCAGAAGCAGTCAAGGGTAGCCTAGGGTTAGGGTTAGGCTTAGGGTTAGGCTTAGGGTACTGCTTAGGGTACGGGTTCGGGGAGGGCTTCAGGTACGGCGTAGTGTATGGGTTAGGGTAAGGGTTAGGGTTAGTGTTAGGGTTAGGGCTCGGTTTAGGGAACGGTTTAGGATTAGGGTACGTGTTAGGGTTAGGGTAGGGGTTAGGGTTAGGGTACGTTTTAGGGTTAGGGTAGTTATTAAACCTATCCCACTCTCTAGATACCCCTTAGCACGTAAAGGAATATTATTTGGGGGTCCAGCCATGGAGAAGAGTTTAGACACTAGGGTAAGATAAGGAACACACCCATTATAAAGAAATCACATTAGGATTCTCTTTTTATGCTGTTCCTTAAAACACTAGTGCTTAGGAAATCTATTGGAGGCAGAAGCAGTCAAGGGTAGCCTAGGGTTAGGGTTAGGCTTAGGGTTAGGCTTAGGGTACGGGTTCGGGGAGGGCTTCGTGTGCGCCATAGGGTATGGGTTAGGGTTAGGGTTAGGGTTAGTGTTAGGGTTAGGGCTCGGTTTAGGGTATTGGTTAGGATTAGGGTACGTGTTAGGGTTAGGGTAGGGGTTAGGGTTAGGGTACGCGTTAGGGTTAAGGTAGTTATTAAACCTATCCCACTCTCTAGATACCCCTTAGCACATAAAGGAATATTATTTGGAGGTCCAGCCATGGAGAAGAGTTGAGACACTAGGATAAGATAAGGAACACACACATTATAAAGAAATCACATTAGGATTCTATTTTTAAGCTGTTCCTTAAAACACTAGTGCTTAGGAAATCTATTGGAGGCAGAAGCAGTCAAGGGTGGCCTAGGGTTAGGGTTAGGCTTAGGGTTAGGCTTAGGATACGGCTTAGGGTACGGGTTCGGGGAGGGCTTCGGGTACGGCGTACGGTATTGGTTAGGGTTAGGGTTAGTGTTAGTGTTAGGGTTAGGGCTTGGTTTAGGGTACGGTTTAGGTTTAGGGTACGTGTTAGGGTTAGGGTAGGGGTTAGGGTTAGGGTACGTGTTAGGGTTAGGGTATTTATTAAACCTATCCCACTCTCTAGATACCCCTTAGCACGTAAAGGAATATTATTTGGGGGTCCAGCCATGGAGAAGAGTTTAGACACTAGGATAAGATAAGGAACACACCCATTATAAAGAAATCACATTAGGATTCTCTTTTTAAGCTCTTCCTTAAAACACTAGTGCTTAGGAAATCTATTGGAGGCAGAAGCAGTCAAGGGTAGCCTAGGGTTAGGGTTAGGCTTAGGGTTAGGCTTAGGGTACTGCTTAGGGTACGGGTTCGGGGAGGGCTTCAGGTACGGCGTAGTGTATGGGTTAGGGTAAGGGTTAGGGTTAGTGTTAGGGTTAGGGCTCGGTTTAGGGAACGGTTTAGGATTAGGGTACGTGTTAGGGTTAGGGTAGGGGTTAGGGTTAGGGTACGTTTTAGGGTTAGGGTAGTTATTAAACCTATCCCACTCTCTAGATACCCCTTAGCACGTAAAGGAATATTATTTGGGGGTCCAGCCATGGAGAAGAGTTTAGACACTAGGATAAGATAAGGAACACACCCATTATAAAGAAATCACATTAGGATTCTCTTTTTATGCTGTTCCTTAAAACACTAGTGCTTAGGAAATCTATTGGAGGCAGAAGCAGTCAAGGGTAGCCTAGGGTTAGGGTTAGGCTTAGGGTTAGGCTTAGGGTACGGGTTCGGGGAGGGCTTCGTGTGCGCCATAGGGTATGGGTTAGGGTTAGGGTTAGGGTTAGTGTTAGGGTTAGGGCTCGGTTTAGGGTATTGGTTAGGATTAGGGTACGTGTTAGGGTTAGGGTAGGGGTTAGGGTTAGGGTACGCGTTAGGGTTAAGGTAGTTATTAAACCTATCCCACTCTCTAGATACCCCTTAGCACATAAAGGAATATTATTTGGAGGTCCAGCCATGGAGAAGAGTTGAGACACTAGGATAAGATAAGGAACACACACATTATAAAGAAATCACATTAGGATTCTATTTTTAAGCTGTTCCTTAAAACACTAGTGCTTAGGAAATCTATTGGAGGCAGAAGCAGTCAAGGGTGGCCTAGGGTTAGGGTTAGGCTTAGGGTTAGGCTTAGGATACGGCTTAGGGTACGGGTTCGGGGAGGGCTTCGGGTACGGCGTAGGGTATGGGTTAGGGTTAGGGTTAGTGTTAGTGTTAGGGTTAGGGCTTGGTTTAGGGTACGGTTTAGGTTTAGGGTACGTGTTAGGGTTAGGGTAGGGGTTAGGGTTAGGGTACGTGTCAGGGTTAGGGTATTTATTAAACCTATCCCACTCTCTAGATACCCCTTAGCACGTAAAGGAATATTATTTGGGGGTCCAGCCATGGAGAAGAGTTTAGACACTAGGATAAGATAAGGAACACACCCATTATAAAGAAATCACATTAGGATTCTATTTTTAAGCTGTTCCTTAAAACACTAGTGCTTAGGAAATCTATTGGAGGCAGAAGCAGTCAAGGGTGGCCTAGGGTTAGGGTTAGGCTTAGGGTTAGGCTTAGGGTACGGCTTAGGGTATGGGTTCGGGGAGGGGTTCGGGTATGGCGTAGGGTATGGGTTAGGGTTAGGGTTAGGGTTAGTGTTAGTGTTAGGGCTCGGTTTAGTGTACTGCTTAGGATTAGGGTACGTGTTAGGGTTAGGGTAGGGGTTAGGGTTAGGGTATGCATTAGGGTTAGGGTAGTTATTAAACCTATCCCACTCTTTAGATACCCCTTAGCACGTAAAGGAATATTATTTGGGGGTCCAGCCATGGAGAAGAGTTTAGACACTAATATAAGGAACACACTCATTATAAAGAAATCACATTAGGATTCTCTTTTTAAGCTGTTCCTTAAACCACTAGTGCTTAGGAAATCTATTGGAGGCAGAGGCAGGCAAGGGTAGCCTAGTGTTAGGGTTAGGCTTAGGGTTAGGCTTAGGGTACGGCTTCGGGTATGGGTTCGGGGAGGGGTTCGGGTATGGCGTAGGGTATGGGTTAGGGTTAGGGTTTGGGTTAGTGTTAGGGTTAGGGCTCCGTTTAGGATACGGGTTAGGATTAGGGTACGTGTTAGGGTTAGGGTAGGGGTTAGGGTTAGGGTACGCGTTAGGGTTAGGGTAGTTATTAAACCTATCCCACTCTCTAGATACCCCTTAGCACGTAAAGGAATATTATTTGGGGGTCCAGCCATGGAGAAGAGTTTAGACACTAGGATAAGATAAGGAACACACCCATTATAATGAAATCACATTAGGATTCTCTTTTTAAGCTGTTCCTTAAAACATTAGTGCTTAGGAAATCTATTGGAGGCAGAAGCAGTCAAGGGTAGCCTAGGGTTAGGGTTAGGCTTAGGGTTAGGCTTAGGGTACGGGTTCGGGGAGGGCTTCGTGTGCGCCATAGGGTATGGGTTAGGGTTAGGGTTAGGGTTAGTGTTAGGGTTAGGGTTTGGTTTAGGGTATTGGTTAGGATTAGGGTACGTGTTAGGGTTAGGGTAGGGGTTAGGGTTAGGGTACGCGTTAGGGTTAAGGTAGTTATTAAACCTATCCCACTCTCTAGATACCCCTTAGCACATAAAGGAATATTATTTGGAGGTCCAGCCATGGAGAAGAGTTGAGACACTAGGATAAGATAAGGAACACACACATTATAAAGAAATCACATTAGGATTCTATTTTTAAGCTGTTCCTTAAAACACTAGTGCTTAGGAAATCTATTGGAGGCAGAAGCAGTCAAGGGTGGCCTAGGGTTAGGGTTAGGCTTAGGGTTAGGCTTAGGATACGGCTTAGGGTACGGGTTCGGGGAGGGCTTCGGGTACGGCGTACGGTATTGGTTAGGGTTAGGGTTAGTGTTAGTGTTAGGGTTAGGGCTTGGTTTAGGGTACGGTTTAGGTTTAGGGTACGTGTTAGGGTTAGGGTAGGGGTTAGGGTTAGGGTACGTGTTAGGGTTAGGGTATTTATTAAACCTATCCCACTCTCTAGATACCCCTTAGCACGTAAAGGAATATTATTTGGGGGTCCAGCCATGGAGAAGAGTTTAGACACTAGGATAAGATAAGGAACACACCCATTATAAAGAAATCACATTAGGATTCTCTTTTTAAGCTCTTCCTTAAAACACTAGTGCTTAGGAAATCTATTGGAGGCAGAAGCAGTCAAGGGTAGCCTAGGGTTAGGGTTAGGCTTAGGGTTAGGCTTAGGGTACTGCTTAGGGTACGGGTTCGGGGAGGGCTTCAGGTACGGCGTAGTGTATGGGTTAGGGTAAGGGTTAGGGTTAGTGTTAGGGTTAGGGCTCGGTTTAGGGAACGGTTTAGGATTAGGGTACGTGTTAGGGTTAGGGTAGGGGTTAGGGTTAGGGTACGTTTTAGGGTTAGGGTAGTTATTAAACCTATCTCACTCTCTAGATACCCCTTAGCACGTAAAGGAATATTATTTGGGGGTCCAGCCATGGAGAAGAGTTTAGACACTAGGGTAAGATAAGGAACACACCCATTATAAAGAAATCACATTAGGATTCTCTTTTTATGCTGTTCCTTAAAACACTAGTGCTTAGGAAATCTATTGGAGGCAGAAGCAGTCAAGGGTAGCCTAGGGTTAGGGTTAGGCTTAGGGTTAGGCTTAGGGTACGGGTTCGGGGAGGGCTTCGTGTGCGCCATAGGGTATGGGTTAGGGTTAGGGTTAGGGTTAGTGTTAGGGTTAGGGCTCGGTTTAGGGTATTGGTTAGGATTAGGGTACGTGTTAGGGTTAGGGTAGGGGTTAGGGTTAGGGTACGCGTTAGGGTTAAGGTAGTTATTAAACCTATCCCACTCTCTAGATACCCCTTAGCACATAAAGGAATATTATTTGGAGGTCCAGCCATGGAGAAGAGTTGAGACACTAGGATAAGATAAGGAACACACACATTATAAAGAAATCACATTAGGATTCTATTTTTAAGCTGTTCCTTAAAACACTAGTGCTTAGGAAATCTATTGGAGGCAGAAGCAGTCAAGGGTGGCCTAGGGTTAGGGTTAGGCTTAGGGTTAGGCTTAGGATACGGCTTAGGGTACGGGTTCGGGGAGGGCTTCGGGTACGGCGTAGGGTATGGGTTAGGGTTAGGGTTAGTGTTAGTGTTAGGGTTAGGGCTTGGTTTAGGGTACGGTTTAGGTTTAGGGTACGTGTTAGGGTTAGGGTACGGGTTAGGGTTAGGGTACGTGTTAGGGTTAGGGTATTTATTAAACCTATCCCACTCTCTAGATACCCCTTAGCACGTAAAGGAATATTATTTGGGGGTCCAGCCATGGAGAAGAGTTTAGACACTAGGATAAGATAAGGAACACACCCATTATAAAGAAATCACATTAGGATTCTCTTTTTAAGCTCTTCCTTAAAACACTAGTGCTTAGGAAATCTATTGGAGGCAGAAGCAGTCAAGGGTAGCCTAGGGTTAGGGTTAGGCTTAGGGTTAGGCTTAGGGTACTGCTTAGGGTACGGGTTCGGGGAGGGCTTCAGGTACGGCGTAGTGTATGGGTTAGGGTAAGGGTTAGGGTTAGTGTTAGGGTTAGGGCTCGGTTTAGGGAACGGTTTAGGATTAGGGTACGTGTTAGGGTTAGGGTAGGGGTTAGGGTTAGGGTACGTTTTAGGGTTAGGGTAGTTATTAAACCTATCCCACTCTCTAGATACCCCTTAGCACGTAAAGGAATATTATTTGGGGGTCCAGCCATGGAGAAGAGTTTAGACACTAGGATAAGATAAGGAACACACCCATTATAAAGAAATCACATTAGGATTCTCTTTTTATGCTGTTCCTTAAAACACTAGTGCTTAGGAAATCTATTGGAGGCAGAAGCAGTCAAGGGTAGCCTAGGGTTAGGGTTAGGCTTAGGGTTAGGCTTAGGGTACGGGTTCGGGGAGGGCTTCGTGTGCGCCATAGGGTATGGGTTAGGGTTAGGGTTAGGGTTAGTGTTAGGGTTAGGGCTCGGTTTAGGGTATTGGTTAGGATTAGGGTACGTGTTAGGGTTAGGGTAGGGGTTAGGGTTAGGGTACGCGTTAGGGTTAAGGTAGTTATTAAACCTATCCCACTCTCTAGATACCCCTTAGCACATAAAGGAATATTATTTGGAGGTCCAGCCATGGAGAAGAGTTGAGACACTAGGATAAGATAAGGAACACACACATTATAAAGAAATCACATTAGGATTCTATTTTTAAGCTGTTCCTTAAAACACTAGTGCTTAGGAAATCTATTGGAGGCAGAAGCAGTCCAGGGTGGCCTAGGGTTAGGGTTAGGCTTAGGGTTAGGCTTAGGATACGGCTTAGGGTACGGGTTCGGGGAGGGCTTCGGGTACGGCGTAGGGTATGGGTTAGGGTTAGGGTTAGTGTTAGTGTTAGGGTTAGGGCTTGGTTTAGGGTACGGTTTAGGTTTAGGGTACGTGTTAGGGTTAGGGTAGGGGTTAGGGTTAGGGTACGTGTCAGGGTTAGGGTATTTATTAAACCTATCCCACTCTCTAGATACCCCTTAGCACGTAAAGGAATATTATTTGGGGGTCCAGCCATGGAGAAGAGTTTAGACACTAGGATAAGATAAGGAACACACCCATTATAAAGAAATCACATTAGGATTCTATTTTTAAGCTGTTCCTTAAAACACTAGTGCTTAGGAAATCTATTGGAGGCAGAAGCAGTCAAGGGTGGCCTAGGGTTAGGGTTAGGCTTAGGGTTAGGCTTAGGGTACGGCTTAGGGTATGGGTTCGGGGAGGGGTTCGGGTATGGCGTAGGGTATGGGTTAGGGTTAGGGTTAGGGTTAGTGTTAGTGTTAGGGCTCGGTTTAGTGTACGGCTTAGGATTAGGGTACGTGTTAGGGTTAGGGTAGGGGTTAGGGTTAGGGTATGCATTAGGGTTAGGGTAGTTATTAAACCTATCCCACTCTTTAGATACCCCTTAGCACGTAAAGGAATATTATTTGGGGGTCCAGCCATGGAGAAGAGTTTAGACACTAATATAAGGAACACACTCATTATAAAGAAATCACATTAGGATTCTCTTTTTAAGCTGTTCCTTAAACCACTAGTGCTTAGGAAATCTATTGGAGGCAGAGGCAGGCAAGGGTAGCCTAGTGTTAGGGTTAGGCTTAGGGTTAGGCTTAGGGTACGGCTTCGGGTATGGGTTCGGGGAGGGGTTCGGGTATGGCGTAGGGTATGGGTTAGGGTTAGGGTTTGGGTTAGTGTTAGGGTTAGGGCTCCGTTTAGGATACGGGTTAGGATTAGGGTACGTGTTAGGGTTAGGGTAGGGGTTAGGGTTAGGGTACGCGTTAGGGTTAGGGTAGTTATTAAACCTATCCCACTCTCTAGATACCCCTTAGCACGTAAAGGAATATTATTTGGGGGTCCAGCCATGGAGAAGAGTTTAGACACTAGGATAAGATAAGGAACACACCCATTATAATGAAATCACATTAGGATTCTCTTTTTAAGCTGTTCCTTAAAACACTAGTGCTTAGGAAATCTATTGGAGGCAGAAGCAGTCAAGGGTAGCCTAGGGTTAGGGTTAGGCTTAGGGTTAGGCTTAGGGTACGGGTTCGGGGAGGGCTTCGTGTGCGCCATAGGGTATGGGTTAGGGTTAGGGTTAGGGTTAGTGTTAGGGTTAGGGCTTGGTTTAGGGTATTGGTTAGGATTAGGGTACGTGTTAGGGTTAGGGTAGGGGTTAGGGTTAGGGTACGCGTTAGGGTTAAGGTAGTTATTAAACCTATCCCACTCTCTAGATACCCCTTAGCACATAAAGGAATATTATTTGGAGGTCCAGCCATGGAGAAGAGTTGAGACACTAGGATAAGATAAGGAACACACACATTATAAAGAAATCACATTAGGATTCTATTTTTAAGCTGTTCCTTAAAACACTAGTGCTTAGGAAATCTATTGGAGGCAGAAGCAGTCAAGGGTGGCCTAGGGTTAGGGTTAGGCTTAGGGTTAGGCTTAGGATACGGCTTAGGGTACGGGTTCGGGGAGGGCTTCGGGTACGGCGTACGGTATTGGTTAGGGTTAGGGTTAGTGTTAGTGTTAGGGTTAGGGCTTGGTTTAGGGTACGGTTTAGGTTTAGGGTACGTGTTAGGGTTAGGGTAGGGGTTAGGGTTAGGGTACGTGTTAGGGTTAGGGTATTTATTAAACCTATCCCACTCTCTAGATACCCCTTAGCACGTAAAGGAATATTATTTGGGGGTCCAGCCATGGAGAAGAGTTTAGACACTAGGATAAGATAAGGAACACACCCATTATAAAGAAATCACATTAGGATTCTCTTTTTAAGCTCTTCCTTAAAACACTAGTGCTTAGGAAATCTATTGGAGGCAGAAGCAGTCAAGGGTAGCCTAGGGTTAGGGTTAGGCTTAGGGTTAGGCTTAGGGTACTGCTTAGGGTACGGGTTCGGGGAGGGCTTCAGGTACGGCGTAGTGTATGGGTTAGGGTAAGGGTTAGGGTTAGTGTTAGGGTTAGGGCTCGGTTTAGGGAACGGTTTAGGATTAGGGTACGTGTTAGGGTTAGGGTAGGGGTTAGGGTTAGGGTACGTTTTAGGGTTAGGGTAGTTATTAAACCTATCCCACTCTCTAGATACCCCTTAGCACGTAAAGGAATATTATTTGGGGGTCCAGCCATGGAGAAGAGTTTAGACACTAGGGTAAGATAAGGAACACACCCATTATAAAGAAATCACATTAGGATTCTCTTTTTATGCTGTTCCTTAAAACACTAGTGCTTAGGAAATCTATTGGAGGCAGAAGCAGTCAAGGGTAGCCTAGGGTTAGGGTTAGGCTTAGGGTTAGGCTTAGGGTACGGGTTCGGGGAGGGCTTCGTGTGCGCCATAGGGTATGGGTTAGGGTTAGGGTTAGGGTTAGTGTTAGGGTTAGGGCTCGGTTTAGGGTATTGGTTAGGATTAGGGTACGTGTTAGGGTTAGGGTAGGGGTTAGGGTTAGGGTACGCGTTAGGGTTAAGGTAGTTATTAAACCTATCCCACTCTCTAGATACCCCTTAGCACATAAAGGAATATTATTTGGAGGTCCAGCCATGGAGAAGAGTTGAGACACTAGGATAAGATAAGGAACACACACATTATAAAGAAATCACATTAGGATTCTATTTTTAAGCTGTTCCTTAAAACACTAGTGCTTAGGAAATCTATTGGAGGCAGAAGCAGTCAAGGGTGGCCTAGGGTTAGGGTTAGGCTTAGGGTTAGGCTTAGGATACGGCTTAGGGTACGGGTTCGGGGAGGGCTTCGGGTACGGCGTAGGGTATGGGTTAGGGTTAGGGTTAGGGTTAGTGTTAGTGTTAGGGCTCGGTTTAGTGTACGGCTTAGGATTAGGGTACGTGTTAGGGTTAGGGTAGGGGTTAGGGTTAGGGTATGCATTAGGGTTAGGGTAGTTATTAAACCTATCCCACTCTTTAGATACCCCTTAGCACGTAAAGGAATATTATTTGGGGGTCCAGCCATGGAGAAGAGTTTAGACACTAATATAAGGAACACACTCATTATAAAGAAATCACATTAGGATTCTCTTTTTAAGCTGTTCCTTAAACCACTAGTGCTTAGGAAATCTATTGGAGGCAGAGGCAGGCAAGGGTAGCCTAGTGTTAGGGTTAGGCTTAGGGTTAGGCTTAGGGTACGGCTTCGGGTATGGGTTCGGGGAGGGGTTCGGGTATGGCGTAGGGTATGGGTTAGGGTTAGGGTTTGGGTTAGTGTTAGGGTTAGGGCTCCGTTTAGGATACGGGTTAGGATTAGGGTACGTGTTAGGGTTAGGGTAGGGGTTAGGGTTAGGGTACGCGTTAGGGTTAGGGTAGTTATTAAACCTATCCCACTCTCTAGATACCCCTTAGCACGTAAAGGAATATTATTTGGGGGTCCAGCCATGGAGAAGAGTTTAGACACTAGGATAAGATAAGGAACACACCCATTATAATGAAATCACATTAGGATTCTCTTTTTAAGCTGTTCCTTAAAACACTAGTGCTTAGGAAATCTATTGGAGGCAGAAGCAGTCAAGGGTAGCCTAGGGTTAGGGTTAGGCTTAGGGTTAGGCTTAGGGTACGGGTTCGGGGAGGGCTTCGTGTGCGCCATAGGGTATGGGTTAGGGTTAGGGTTAGGGTTAGTGTTAGGGTTAGGGCTTGGTTTAGGGTATTGGTTAGGATTAGGGTACGTGTTAGGGTTAGGGTAGGGGTTAGGGTTAGGGTACGCGTTAGGGTTAAGGTAGTTATTAAACCTATCCCACTCTCTAGATACCCCTTAGCACATAAAGGAATATTATTTGGAGGTCCAGCCATGGAGAAGAGTTGAGACACTAGGATAAGATAAGGAACACACACATTATAAAGAAATCACATTAGGATTCTATTTTTAAGCTGTTCCTTAAAACACTAGTGCTTAGGAAATCTATTGGAGGCAGAAGCAGTCAAGGGTGGCCTAGGGTTAGGGTTAGGCTTAGGGTTAGGCTTAGGATACGGCTTAGGGTACGGGTTCGGGGAGGGCTTCGGGTACGGCGTACGGTATTGGTTAGGGTTAGGGTTAGTGTTAGTGTTAGGGTTAGGGCTTGGTTTAGGGTACGGTTTAGGTTTAGGGTACGTGTTAGGGTTAGGGTAGGGGTTAGGGTTAGGGTACGTGTTAGGGTTAGGGTATTTATTAAACCTATCCCACTCTCTAGATACCCCTTAGCACGTAAAGGAATATTATTTGGGGGTCCAGCCATGGAGAAGAGTTTAGACACTAGGATAAGATAAGGAACACACCCATTATAAAGAAATCACATTAGGATTCTCTTTTTAAGCTCTTCCTTAAAACACTAGTGCTTAGGAAATCTATTGGAGGCAGAAGCAGTCAAGGGTAGCCTAGGGTTAGGGTTAGGCTTAGGGTTAGGCTTAGGGTACTGCTTAGGGTACGGGTTCGGGGAGGGCTTCAGGTACGGCGTAGTGTATGGGTTAGGGTAAGGGTTAGGGTTAGTGTTAGGGTTAGGGCTCGGTTTAGGGAACGGTTTAGGATTAGGGTACGTGTTAGGGTTAGGGTAGGGGTTAGGGTTAGGGTACGTTTTAGGGTTAGGGTAGTTATTAAACCTATCCCACTCTCTAGATACCCCTTAGCACGTAAAGGAATATTATTTGGGGGTCCAGCCATGGAGAAGAGTTTAGACACTAGGGTAAGATAAGGAACACACCCATTATAAAGAAATCACATTAGGATTCTCTTTTTATGCTGTTCCTTAAAACACTAGTGCTTAGGAAATCTATTGGAGGCAGAAGCAGTCAAGGGTAGCCTAGGGTTAGGGTTAGGCTTAGGGTTAGGCTTAGGGTACGGGTTCGGGGAGGGCTTCGTGTGCGCCATAGGGTATGGGTTAGGGTTAGGGTTAGGGTTAGTGTTAGGGTTAGGGCTCGGTTTAGGGTATTGGTTAGGATTAGGGTACGTGTTAGGGTTAGGGTAGGGGTTAGGGTTAGGGTACGCGTTAGGGTTAAGGTAGTTATTAAACCTATCCCACTCTCTAGATACCCCTTAGCACATAAAGGAATATTATTTGGAGGTCCAGCCATGGAGAAGAGTTGAGACACTAGGATAAGATAAGGAACACACACATTATAAAGAAATCACATTAGGATTCTATTTTTAAGCTGTTCCTTAAAACACTAGTGCTTAGGAAATCTATTGGAGGCAGAAGCAGTCAAGGGTGGCCTAGGGTTAGGGTTAGGCTTAGGGTTAGGCTTAGGATACGGCTTAGGGTACGGGTTCGGGGAGGGCTTCGGGTACGGCGTAGGGTATGGGTTAGGGTTAGGGTTAGTGTTAGTGTTAGGGTTAGGGCTTGGTTTAGGGTACGGTTTAGGTTTAGGGTACGTGTTAGGGTTAGGGTAGGGGTTAGGGTTAGGGTACGTGTTAGGGTTAGGGTATTTATTAAACCTATCCCACTCTCTAGATACCCCTTAGCACGTAAAGGAATATTATTTGGGGGTCCAGCCATGGAGAAGAGTTTAGACACTAGGATAAGATAAGGAACACACCCATTATAAAGAAATCACATTAGGATTCTCTTTTTAAGCTCTTCCTTAAAACACTAGTGCTTAGGAAATCTATTGGAGGCAGAAGCAGTCAAGGGTAGCCTAGGGTTAGGGTTAGGCTTAGGGTTAGGCTTAGGGTACTGCTTAGGGTACGGGTTCGGGGAGGGCTTCAGGTACGGCGTAGTGTATGGGTTAGGGTAAGGGTTAGGGTTAGTGTTAGGGTTAGGGCTCGGTTTAGGGAACGGTTTAGGATTAGGGTACGTGTTAGGGTTAGGGTAGGGGTTAGGGTTAGGGTACGTTTTAGGGTTAGGGTAGTTATTAAACCTATCCCACTCTCTAGATACCCCTTAGCACGTAAAGGAATATTATTTGGGGGTCCAGCCATGGAGAAGAGTTTAGACACTAGGATAAGATAAGGAACACACCCATTATAAAGAAATCACATTAGGATTCTCTTTTTATGCTGTTCCTTAAAACACTAGTGCTTAGGAAATCTATTGGAGGCAGAAGCAGTCAAGGGTAGCCTAGGGTTAGGGTTAGGCTTAGGGTTAGGCTTAGGGTACGGGTTCGGGGAGGGCTTCGTGTGCGCCATAGGGTATGGGTTAGGGTTAGGGTTAGGGTTAGTGTTAGGGTTAGGGCTCGGTTTAGGGTATTGGTTAGGATTAGGGTACGTGTTAGGGTTAGGGTAGGGGTTAGGGTTAGGGTACGCGTTAGGGTTAAGGTAGTTATTAAACCTATCCCACTCTCTAGATACCCCTTAGCACATAAAGGAATATTATTTGGAGGTCCAGCCATGGAGAAGAGTTGAGACACTAGGATAAGATAAGGAACACACACATTATAAAGAAATCACATTAGGATTCTATTTTTAAGCTGTTCCTTAAAACACTAGTGCTTAGGAAATCTATTGGAGGCAGAAGCAGTCAAGGGTGGCCTAGGGTTAGGGTTAGGCTTAGGGTTAGGCTTAGGATACGGCTTAGGGTACGGGTTCGGGGAGGGCTTCGGGTACGGCGTAGGGTATGGGTTAGGGTTAGGGTTAGTGTTAGTGTTAGGGTTAGGGCTTGGTTTAGGGTACGGTTTAGGTTTAGGGTACGTGTTAGGGTTAGGGTAGGGGTTAGGGTTAGGGTACGTGTCAGGGTTAGGGTATTTATTAAACCTATCCCACTCTCTAGATACCCCTTAGCACGTAAAGGAATATTATTTGGGGGTCCAGCCATGGAGAAGAGTTTAGACACTAGGATAAGATAAGGAACACACCCATTATAAAGAAATCACATTAGGATTCTATTTTTAAGCTGTTCCTTAAAACACTAGTGCTTAGGAAATCTATTGGAGGCAGAAGCAGTCAAGGGTGGCCTAGGGTTAGGGTTAGGCTTAGGGTTAGGCTTAGGGTACGGCTTAGGGTATGGGTTCGGGGAGGGGTTCGGGTATGGCGTAGGGTATGGGTTAGGGTTAGGGTTAGGGTTAGTGTTAGTGTTAGGGCTCGGTTTAGTGTACGGCTTAGGATTAGGGTACGTGTTAGGGTTAGGGTAGGGGTTAGGGTTAGGGTATGCATTAGGGTTAGGGTAGTTATTAAACCTATCCCACTCTTTAGATACCCCTTAGCACGTAAAGGAATATTATTTGGGGGTCCAGCCATGGAGAAGAGTTTAGACACTAATATAAGGAACACACTCATTATAAAGAAATCACATTAGGATTCTCTTTTTAAGCTGTTCCTTAAACCACTAGTGCTTAGGAAATCTATTGGAGGCAGAGGCAGGCAAGGGTAGCCTAGTGTTAGGGTTAGGCTTAGGGTTAGGCTTAGGGTACGGCTTCGGCTATGGGTTCGGGGAGGGGTTCGGGTATGGCGTAGGGTATGGGTTAGGGTTAGGGTTTGGGTTAGTGTTAGGGTTAGGGCTCCGTTTAGGATACGGGTTAGGATTAGGGTACGTGTTAGGGTTAGGGTAGGGGTTAGGGTTAGGGTACGCGTTAGGGTTAGGGTAGTTATTAAACCTATCCCACTCTCTAGATACCCCTTAGCACGTAAAGGAATATTATTTGGGGGTCCAGCCATGGAGAAGAGTTTAGACACTAGGATAAGATAAGGAACACACCCATTATAATGAAATCACATTAGGATTCTCTTTTTAAGCTGTTCCTTAAAACACTAGTGCTTAGGAAATCTATTGGAGGCAGAAGCAGTCAAGGGTAGCCTAGGGTTAGGGTTAGGCTTAGGGTTAGGCTTAGGGTACGGGTTCGGGGAGGGCTTCGTGTGCGCCATAGGGTATGGGTTAGGGTTAGGGTTAGGGTTAGTGTTAGGGTTAGGGCTTGGTTTAGGGTATTGGTTAGGATTAGGGTACGTGTTAGGGTTAGGGTAGGGGTTAGGGTTAGGGTACGCGTTAGGGTTAAGGTAGTTATTAAACCTATCCCACTCTCTAGATACCCCTTAGAACATAAAGGAATATTATTTGGAGGTCCAGCCATGGAGAAGAGTTGAGACACTAGGATAAGATAAGGAACACACACATTATAAAGAAATCACATTAGGATTCTATTTTTAAGCTGTTCCTTAAAACACTAGTGCTTAGGAAATCTATTGGAGGCAGAAGCAGTCAAGGGTGGCCTAGGGTTAGGGTTAGGCTTAGGGTTAGGCTTAGGATACGGCTTAGGGTACGGGTTCGGGGAGGGCTTCGGGTTCGGCGTACGGTATTGGTTAGGGTTAGGGTTAGTGTTAGTGTTATGGTTAGGGCTTGGTTTAGGGTACGGTTTAGGTTTAGGGTACGTGTTAGGGTTAGGGTAGGGGTTAGGGTTAGGGTACGTGTTAGGGTTAGGGTATTTATTAAACCTATCCCACTCTCTAGATACCCCTTAGCACGTAAAGGAATATTATTTGGGGGTCCAGCCATGGAGAAGAGTTTAGACACTAGGATAAGATAAGGAACACACCCATTATAAAGAAATCACATTAGGATTCTCTTTTTAAGCTCTTCCTTAAAACACTAGTGCTTAGGAAATCTATTGGAGGCAGAAGCAGTCAAGGGTAGCCTAGGGTTAGGGTTAGGCTTAGGGTTAGGCTTAGGGTACTGCTTAGGGTACGGGTTCGGGGAGGGCTTCAGGTACGGCGTAGTGTATGGGTTAGGGTAAGGGTTAGGGTTAGTGTTAGGGTTAGGGCTCGGTTTAGGGAACGGTTTAGGATTAGGGTACGTGTTAGGGTTAGGGTAGGGGTTAGGGTTAGGGTACGTTTTAGGGTTAGGGTAGTTATTAAACCTATCCCACTCTCTAGATACCCCTTAGCACGTAAAGGAATATTATTTGGGGGTCCAGCCATGGAGAAGAGTTTAGACACTAGGATAAGATAAGGAACACACCCATTATAAAGAAATCACATTAGGATTCTCTTTTTATGCTGTTCCTTAAAACACTAGTGCTTAGGAAATCTATTGGAGGCAGAAGCAGTCAAGGGTAGCCTAGGGTTAGGGTTAGGCTTAGGGTTAGGCTTAGGGTACGGGTTCGGGGAGGGCTTCGTGTGCGCCATAGGGTATGGGTTAGGGTTAGGGTTAGGGTTAGTGTTAGGGTTAGGGCTCGGTTTAGGGTATTGGTTAGGATTAGGGTACGTGTTAGGGTTAGGGTAGGGGTTAGGGTTAGGGTACGCGTTAGGGTTAAGGTAGTTATTAAACCTATCCCACTCTCTAGATACCCCTTAGCACATAAAGGAATATTATTTGGAGGTCCAGCCATGGAGAAGAGTTGAGACACTAGGATAAGATAAGGAACACACACATTATAAAGAAATCACATTAGGATTCTATTTTTAAGCTGTTCCTTAAAACACTAGTGCTTAGGAAATCTATTGGAGGCAGAAGCAGTCAAGGGTGGCCTAGGGTTAGGGTTAGGCTTAGGGTTAGGCTTAGGATACGGCTTAGGGTACGGGTTCGGGGAGGGGTTCGGGTATGGCGTAGGGTATGGGTTAGGGTTAGGGTTAGGGTTAGTGTTAGTGTTAGGGCTCGGTTTAGTGTACGGCTTAGGATTAGGGTACGTGTTAGGGTTAGGGTAGGGGTTAGGGTTAGGGTATGCATTAGGGTTAGGGTAGTTATTAAACCTATCCCACTCTTTAGATACCCCTTAGCACGTAAAGGAATATTATTTGGGGGTCCAGCCATGGAGAAGAGTTTAGACACTAATATAAGGAACACACTCATTATAAAGAAATCACATTAGGATTCTCTTTTTAAGCTGTTCCTTAAACCACTAGTGCTTAGGAAATCTATTGGAGGCAGAGGCAGGCAAGGGTAGCCTAGTGTTAGGGTTAGGCTTAGGGTTAGGCTTAGGGTACGGCTTCGGGTATGGGTTCGGGGAGGGGTTCGGGTATGGCGTAGGGTATGGGTTAGGGTTAGGGTTTGGGTTAGTGTTAGGGTTAGGGCTCCGTTTAGGATACGGGTTAGGATTAGGGTACGTGTTAGGGTTAGGGTAGGGGTTAGGGTTAGGGTACGCGTTAGGGTTAGGGTAGTTATTAAACCTATCCCACTCTCTAGATACCCCTTAGCACGTAAAGGAATATTATTTGGGGGTCCAGCCATGGAGAAGAGTTTAGACACTAGGATAAGATAAGGAACACACCCATTATAATGAAATCACATTAGGATTCTCTTTTTAAGCTGTTCCTTAAAACACTAGTGCTTAGGAAATCTATTGGAGGCAGAAGCAGTCAAGGGTAGCCTAGGGTTAGGGTTAGGCTTAGGGTTAGGCTTAGGGTACGGGTTCGGGGAGGGCTTCGTGTGCGCCATAGGGTATGGGTTAGGGTTAGGGTTAGGGTTAGTGTTAGGGTTAGGGCTTGGTTTAGGGTATTGGTTAGGATTAGGGTACGTGTTAGGGTTAGGGTAGGGGTTAGGGTTAGGGTACGCGTTAGGGTTAAGGTAGTTATTAAACCTATCCCACTCTCTAGATACCCCTTAGCACATAAAGGAATATTATTTGGAGGTCCAGCCATGGAGAAGAGTTGAGACACTAGGATAAGATAAGGAACACACACATTATAAAGAAATCACATTAGGATTCTATTTTTAAGCTGTTCCTTAAAACACTAGTGCTTAGGAAATCTATTGGAGGCAGAAGCAGTCAAGGGTGGCCTAGGGTTAGGGTTAGGCTTAGGGTTAGGCTTAGGATACGGCTTAGGGTACGGGTTCGGGGAGGGCTTCGGGTACGGCGTACGGTATTGGTTAGGGTTAGGGTTAGTGTTAGTGTTAGGGTTAGGGCTTGGTTTAGGGTACGGTTTAGGTTTAGGGTACGTGTTAGGGTTAGGGTAGGGGTTAGGGTTAGGGTACGTGTTAGGGTTAGGGTATTTATTAAACCTATCCCACTCTCTAGATACCCCTTAGCACGTAAAGGAATATTATTTGGGGGTCCAGCCATGGAGAAGAGTTTAGACACTAGGATAAGATAAGGAACACACCCATTATAAAGAAATCACATTAGGATTCTCTTTTTAAGCTCTTCCTTAAAACACTAGTGCTTAGGAAATCTATTGGAGGCAGAAGCAGTCAAGGGTAGCCTAGGGTTAGGGTTAGGCTTAGGGTTAGGCTTAGGGTACTGCTTAGGGTACGGGTTCGGGGAGGGCTTCAGGTACGGCGTAGTGTATGGGTTAGGGTAAGGGTTAGGTTAGTGTTAGGGTTAGGGCTCGGTTTAGGGAACGGTTTAGGATTAGGGTACGTGTTAGGGTTAGGGTAGGGGTTAGGGTTAGGGTACGTTTTAGGGTTAGGGTAGTTATTAAACCTATCCCACTCTCTAGATACCCCTTAGCACGTAAAGGAATATTATTTGGGGGTCCAGCCATGGAGAAGAGTTTAGACACTAGGGTAATAAGATAAGGAACACACCCATTATAAAGAAATCACATTAGGATTCTCTTTTTATGCTGTTCCTTAAAACACTAGTGCTTAGGAAATCTATTGGAGGCAGAAGCAGTCAAGGGTAGCCTAGGGTTAGGGTTAGGCTTAGGGTTAGGCTTAGGGTACGGGTTCGGGGAGGGCTTCGTGTGCGCCATAGGGTATGGGTTAGGGTTAGGGTTAGGGTTAGTGTTAGGGTTAGGGCTCGGTTTAGGGTATTGGTTAGGATTAGGGTACGTGTTAGGGTTAGGGTAGGGGTTAGGGTTAGGGTACGCGTTAGGGTTAAGGTAGTTATTAAACCTATCCCACTCTCTAGATACCCCTTAGCACATAAAGGAATATTATTTGGAGGTCCAGCCATGGAGAAGAGTTGAGACACTAGGATAAGATAAGGAACACACACATTATAAAGAAATCACATTAGGATTCTATTTTTAAGCTGTTCCTTAAAACACTAGTGCTTAGGAAATCTATTGGAGGCAGAAGCAGTCAAGGGTGGCCTAGGGTTAGGGTTAGGCTTAGGGTTAGGCTTAGGATACGGCTTAGGGTACGGGTTCGGGGAGGGCTTCGGGTACGGCGTAGGGTATGGGTTAGGGTTAGGGTTAGTGTTAGTGTTAGGGTTAGGGCTTGGTTTAGGGTACGGTTTAGGTTTAGGGTACGTGTTAGGGTTAGGGTAGGGGTTAGGGTTAGGGTACGTGTTAGGGTTAGGGTATTTATTAAACCTATCCCACTCTCTAGATACCCCTTAGCACGTAAAGGAATATTATTTGGGGGTCCAGCCATGGAGAAGAGTTTAGACACTAGGATAAGATAAGGAACACACCCATTATAAAGAAATCACATTAGGATTCTCTTTTTAAGCTCTTCCTTAAAACACTAGTGCTTAGGAAATCTATTGGAGGCAGAAGCAGTCAAGGGTAGCCTAGGGTTAGGGTTAGGCTTAGGGTTAGGCTTAGGGTACTGCTTAGGGTACGGGTTCGGGGAGGGCTTCAGGTACGGCGTAGTGTATGGGTTAGGGTAAGGGTTAGGGTTAGTGTTAGGGTTAGGGCTCGGTTTAGGGAACGGTTTAGGATTAGGGTACGTGTTAGGGTTAGGGTAGGGGTTAGGGTTAGGGTACGTTTTAGGGTTAGGGTAGTTATTAAACCTATCCCACTCTCTAGATACCCCTTAGCACGTAAAGAAATATTATTTGGGGGTCCAGCCATGGAGAAGAGTTTAGACACTAGGATAAGATAAGGAACACACCCATTATAAAGAAATCACATTAGGATTCTCTTTTTATGCTGTTCCTTAAAACACTAGTGCTTAGGAAATCTATTGGAGGCAGAAGCAGTCAAGGGTAGCCTAGGGTTAGGGTTAGGCTTAGGGTTAGGCTTAGGGTACGGGTTCGGGGAGGGCTTCGTGTGCGCCATAGGGTATGGGTTAGGGTTAGGGTTAGGGTTAGTGTTAGGGTTAGGGCTCGGTTTAGGGTATTGGTTAGGATTAGGGTACGTGTTAGGGTTAGGGTAGGGGTTAGGGTTAGGGTACGCGTTAGGGTTAAGGTAGTTATTAAACCTATCCCACTCTCTAGATACCCCTTAGCACATAAAGGAATATTATTTGGAGGTCCAGCCATGGAGAAGAGTTGAGACACTAGGATAAGATAAGGAACACACACATTATAAAGAAATCACATTAGGATTCTATTTTTAAGCTGTTCCTTAAAACACTAGTGCTTAGGAAATCTATTGGAGGCAGAAGCAGTCAAGGGTGGCCTAGGGTTAGGGTTAGGCTTAGGGTTAGGCTTAGGATACGGCTTAGGGTACGGGTTCGGGGAGGGCTTCGGGTACGGCGTAGGGTATGGGTTAGGGTTAGGGTTAGTGTTAGTGTTAGGGTTAGGGCTTGGTTTAGGGTACGGTTTAGGTTTAGGGTACGTGTTAGGGTTAGGGTAGGGGTTATGGTTAGGGTACGTGTCAGGGTTAGGGTATTTATTAAACCTATCCCACTCTCTAGATACCCCTTAGCACGTAAAGGAATATTATTTGGGGGTCCAGCCATGGAGAAGAGTTTAGACACTAGGATAAGATAAGGAACACACCCATTATAAAGAAATCACATTAGGATTCTATTTTTAAGCTGTTCCTTAAAACACTAGTGCTTAGGAAATCTATTGGAGGCAGAAGCAGTCAAGGGTGGCCTAGGGTTAGGGTTAGGCTTAGGGTTAGGCTTAGGGTACGGCTTAGGGTATGGGTTCGGGGAGGGGTTCGGGTATGGCGTAGGGTATGGGTTAGGGTTAGGGTTAGGGTTAGTGTTAGTGTTAGGGCTCGGTTTAGTGTACGGCTTAGGATTAGGGTACGTGTTAGGGTTAGGGTAGGGGTTAGGGTTAGGGTGTGCATTAGGGTTAGGGTAGTTATTAAACCTATCCCACTCTTTAGATACCCCTTAGCACGTAAAGGAATATTATTTGGGGGTCCAGCCATGGAGAAGAGTTTAGACACTAATATAAGGAACACACTCATTATAAAGAAATCACATTAGGATTCTCTTTTTAAGCTGTTCCTTAAACCACTAGTGCTTAGGAAATCTATTGGAGGCAGAGGCAGGCAAGGGTAGCCTAGTGTTAGGGTTAGGCTTAGGGTTAGGCTTAGGGTACGGCTTCGGGTATGGGTTCGGGGAGGGGTTCGGGTATGGCGTAGGGTATGGATTAGGGTTAGGGTTTGGGTTAGTGTTAGGGTTAGGGCTCCGTTTAGGATACGGGTTAGGATTAGGGTACGTGTTAGGGTTAGGGTAGGGGTTAGGGTTAGGGTACGTTTTAGGGTTAGGGTAGTTATTAAACCTATCCCACTCTCTAGATACCCCTTAGCACGTAAAGGAATATTATTTGGGGGTCCAGCCATGGAGAAGAGTTTAGACACTAGGGTAAGATAAGGAACACACCCATTATAAAGAAATCACATTAGGATTCTCTTTTTATGCTGTTCCTTAAAACACTAGTGCTTAGGAAATCTATTGGAGGCAGAAGCAGTCAAGGGTAGCCTAGGGTTAGGGTTAGACTTAGGGTTAGGCTTAGGGTACGGGTTCGGGGAGGGCTTCGTGTGCGCCATAGGGTATGGGTTAGGGTTAGGGTTAGGGTTAGTGTTAGGGTTAGGGCTCGGTTTAGGGTATTGGTTAGGATTAGGGTACGTGTTAGGGTTAGGGTAGGGGTTAGGGTTAGGGTACGCGTTAGGGTTAAGGTAGTTATTAAACCTATCCCACTCTCTAGATACCCCTTAGCACATAAAGGAATATTATTTGGAGGTCCAGCCATGGAGAAGAGTTGAGACACTAGGATAAGATAAGGAACACACACATTATAAAGAAATCACATTAGGATTCTATTTTTAAGCTGTTCCTTAAAACACTAGTGCTTAGGAAATCTATTGGAGGCAGAAGCAGTCAAGGGTGGCCTAGGGTTAGGGTTAGGCTTAGGGTTAGGCTTAGGATACGGCTTAGGGTACGGGTTCGGGGAGGGCTTCGGGTACGGCGTAGGGTATGGGTTAGGGTTAGGGTTAGTGTTAGTGTTAGGGTTAGGGCTTGGTTTAGGGTACGGTTTAGGTTTAGGGTACGTGTTAGGGTTAGGGTAGGGGTTAGGGTTAGGGTACGTGTTAGGGTTAGGGTATTTATTAAACCTATCCCACTCTCTAGATACGCCTTAGCACGTAAAGGAATATTATTTGGGGGTCCAGCCATGGAGAAGAGTTTAGACACTAGGATAAGATAAGGAACACACCCATTATAAAGAAATCACATTAGGATTCTCTTTTTAAGCTCTTCCTTAAAACACTAGTGCTTAGGAAATCTATTGGAGGCAGAAGCAGTCAAGGGTAGCCTAGGGTTAGGGTTAGGCTTAGGGTTAGGCTTAGGGTACTGCTTAGGGTACGGGTTCGGGGAGGGCTTCAGGTACGGCGTAGTGTATGGGTTAGGGTAAGGGTTAGGGTTAGTGTTAGGGTTAGGGCTCGGTTTAGGGAACGGTTTAGGATTAGGGTACGTGTTAGGGTTAGGGTAGGGGTTAGGGTTAGGGTACGTTTTAGGGTTAGGGTAGTTATTAAACCTATCCCACTCTCTAGATACCCCTTAGCACGTAAAGGAATATTATTTGGGGGTCCAGCCATGGAGAAGAGTTTAGACACTAGGATAAGATAAGGAACACACCCATTATAAAGAAATCACATTAGGATTCTCTTTTTATGCTGTTCCTTAAAACACTAGTGCTTAGGAAATCTATTGGAGGCAGAAGCAGTCAAGGGTAGCCTAGGGTTAGGGTTAGGCTTAGGGTTAGGCTTAGGGTACGGGTTCGGGGAGGGCTTCGTGTGCGCCATAGGGTATGGGTTAGGGTTAGGGTTAGGGTTAGTGTTAGGGTTAGGGCTCGGTTTAGGGTATTGGTTAGGATTAGGGTACGTGTTAGGGTTAGGGTAGGGGTTAGGGTTAGGGTACGCGTTAGGGTTAAGGTAGTTATTAAACCTATCCCACTCTCTAGATACCCCTTAGCACATAAAGGAATATTATTTGGAGGTCCAGCCATGGAGAAGAGTTGAGACACTAGGATAAGATAAGGAACACACACATTATAAAGAAATCACATTAGGATTCTATTTTTAAGCTGTTCCTTAAAACACTAGTGCTTAGGAAATCTATTGGAGGCAGAAGCAGTCAAGGGTGGCCTAGGGTTAGGGTTAGGCTTAGGGTTAGGCTTAGGATACGGCTTAGGGTACGGGTTCGGGGAGGGCTTCGGGTACGGCGTAGGGTATGGGTTAGGGTTAGGGTTAGTGTTAGTGTTAGGGTTAGGGCTTGGTTTAGGGTACGGTTTAGGTTTAGGGTACGTGTTAGGGTTAGGGTAGGGGTTAGGGTTAGGGTACGTGTCAGGGTTAGGGTATTTATTAAACCTATCCCACTCTCTAGATACCCCTTAGCACGTAAAGGAATATTATTTGGGGGTCCAGCCATGGAGAAGAGTTTAGACACTAGGATAAGATAAGGAACACACCCATTATAAAGAAATCACATTAGGATTCTATTTTTAAGCTGTTCCTTAAAACACTAGTGCTTAGGAAATCTATTGGAGGCAGAAGCAGTCAAGGGTGGCCTAGGGTTAGGGTTAGGCTTAGGGTTAGGCTTAGGGTACGGCTTAGGGTATGGGTTCGGGGAGGGGTTCGGGTATGGCGTAGGGTATGGGTTAGGGTTAGGGTTAGGGTTAGTGTTAGTGTTAGGGCTCGGTTTAGTGTACGGCTTAGGATTAGGGTACGTGTTAGGGTTAGGGTAGGGGTTAGGGTTAGGGTGTGCATTAGGGTTAGGGTAGTTATTAAACCTAACCCACTCTTTAGATACCCCTTAGCACGTAAAGGAATATTATTTGGGGGTCCAGCCATGGAGAAGAGTTTAGACACTAATATAAGGAACACACTCATTATAAAGAAATCACATTAGGATTCTCTTTTTAAGCTGTTCCTTAAACCACTAGTGCTTAGGAAATCTATTGGAGGCAGAGGCAGGCAAGGGTAGCCTAGTGTTAGGGTTAGGCTTAGGGTTAGGCTTAGGGTACGGCTTCGGGTATGGGTTCGGGGAGGGGTTCGGGTATGGCGTAGGGTATGGGTTAGGGTTAGGGTTTGGGTTAGTGTTAGGGTTAGGGCTCCGTTTAGGATACGGGTTAGGATTAGGGTACGTGTTAGGGTTAGGGTAGGGGTTAGGGTTAGGGTACGCGTTAGGGTTAGGGTAGTTATTAAACCTATCCCACTCTCTAGATACCCCTTAGCACGTAAAGGAATATTATTTGGGGGTCCAGCCATGGAGAAGAGTTTAGACACTAGGATAAGATAAGGAACACACCCATTATAATGAAATCACATTAGGATTCTCTTTTTAAGCTGTTCCTTAAAACACTAGTGCTTAGGAAATCTATTGGAGGCAGAAGCAGTCAAGGGTAGCCTAGGGTTAGGGTTAGGCTTAGGGTTAGGCTTAGGGTACGGGTTCGGGGAGGGCTTCGTGTGCGCCATAGGTTATGGGTTAGGGTTAGGGTTAGGGTTAGTGTTAGGGTTAGGGCTTGGTTTAGGGTATTGGTTAGGATTAGGGTACGTGTTAGGGTTAGGGTAGGGGTTAGGGTTAGGGTACGCGTTAGGGTTAAGGTAGTTATTAAACCTATCCCACTCTCTAGATACCCCTTAGCACATAAAGGAATATTATTTGGAGGTCCAGCCATGGAGAAGAGTTGAGACACTAGGATAAGATAAGGAACACACACATTATAAAGAAATCACATTAGGATTCTATTTTTAAGCTGTTCCTTAAAACACTAGTGCTTAGGAAATCTATTGGAGGCAGAAGCAGTCAAGGGTGGCCTAGGGTTAGGGTTAGGCTTAGGGTTAGGCTTAGGATACGGCTTAGGGTACGGGTTCGGGTAGGGCTTCGGGTACGGCGTACGGTATTGGTTAGGGTTAGGGTTAGTGTTAGTGTTAGGGTTAGGGCTTGGTTTAGGGTACGGTTTAGGTTTAGGGTACGTGTTAGGGTTAGGGTAGGGGTTAGGGTTAGGGTACGTGTTAGGGTTAGGGTATTTATTAAACCTATCCCACTCTCTAGATACCCCTTAGCACGTAAAGGAATATTATTTGGGGGTCCAGCCATGGAGAAGAGTTTAGACACTAGGATAAGATAAGGAACACACCCATTATAAAGAAATCACATTAGGATTCTCTTTTTAAGCTCTTCCTTAAAACACTAGTGCTTAGGAAATCTATTGGAGGCAGAAGCAGTCAAGGGTAGCCTAGGGTTAGGGTTAGGCTTAGGGTTAGGCTTAGGGTACTGCTTAGGGTACGGGTTCGGGGAGGGCTTCAGGTACGGCGTAGTGTATGGGTTAGGGTAAGGGTTAGGGTTAGTGTTAGCGTTAGGGCTCGGTTTAGGGAACGGTTTAGGATTAGGGTACGTGTTAGGGTTAGGGTAGGGGTTAGGGTTAGGGTACGTTTTAGGGTTAGGGTAGTTATTAAACCTATCCCACTCTCTAGATACCCCTTAGCACGTAAAGGAATATTATTTGGGGGTCCAGCCATGGAGAAGAGTTTAGACACTAGGGTAAGATAAGGAACACACCCATTATAAAGAAATCACATTAGGATTCTCTTTTTATGCTGTTCCTTAAAACACTAGTGCTTAGGAAATCTATTGGAGGCAGAAGCAGTCAAGGGTAGCCTAGGGTTAGGGTTAGGCTTAGGGTTAGGCTTAGGGTACGGGTTCGGGGAGGGCTTCGTGTGCGCCATAGGGTATGGGTTAGGGTTAGGGTTAGGGTTAGTGTTAGGGTTAGGGCTCGGTTTAGGGTATTGGTTAGGATTAGGGTACGTGTTAGGGTTAGGGTAGGGGTTAGGGTTAGGGTACGCATTAGGGTTAAGGTAGTTATTAAACCTATCCCACTCTCTAGATACCCCTTAGCACATAAAGGAATATTATTTGGAGGTCCAGCCATGGAGAAGAGTTGAGACACTAGGATAAGATAAGGAACACACACATTATAAAGAAATCACATTAGGATTCTATTTTTAAGCTGTTCCTTAAAACACTAGTGCTTAGGAAATCTATTGGAGGCAGAAGCAGTCAAGGGTGGCCTAGGGTTAGGGTTAGGCTTAGGGTTAGGCTTAGGATACGGCTTAGGGTACGGGTTCGGGGAGGGCTTCGGGTACGGCGTAGGGTATGGGTTAGGGTTAGGGTTAGTGTTAGTGTTAGGGTTAGGGCTTGGTTTAGGGTACGGTTTAGGTTTAGGGTACGTGTTAGGGTTAGGGTAGGGGTTAGGGTTAGGGTACGTGTCAGGGTTAGGGTATTTATTAAACCTATCCCACTCTCTAGATACCCCTTAGCACGTAAAGGAATATTATTTGGGGGTCCAGCCATGGAGAAGAGTTTAGACACTAGGATAAGATAAGGAACACACCCATTATAAAGAAATCACATTAGGATTCTATTTTTAAGCTGTTCCTTAAAACACTAGTGCTTAGGAATTCTATTGGAGGCAGAAGCAGTCAAGGGTGGCCTAGGGTTAGGGTTAGGCTTAGGGTTAGGCTTAGGGTACGGCTTAGGGTATGGGTTCGGGGAGGGGTTCGTGTATGGCGTAGGGTATGGGTTAGGGTTAGGGTTAGGGTTAGTGTTAGTGTTAGGGCTCGGTTTAGTGTACGGCTTAGGATTAGGGTACGTGTTAGGGTTAGGGTAGGGGTTAGGGTTAGGGTATGCATTAGGGTTAGGGTAGTTATTAAACCTATCCCACTCTTTAGATACCCCTTAGCACGTAAAGGAATATTATTTGGGGGTCCAGCCATGGAGAAGAGTTTAGACACTAATATAAGGAACACACTCATTATAAAGAAATCACATTAGGATTCTCTTTTTAAGCTGTTCCTTAAACCACTAGTGCTTAGGAAATCTATTGGAGGCAGAGGCAGGCAAGGGTAGCCTAGTGTTAGGGTTAGGCTTAGGGTTAGGCTTAGGGTACGGCTTCGGGTATGGGTTCGGGGAGGGGTTCGGGTATGGCGTAGGGTATGGGTTAGGGTTAGGGTTTGGGTTAGTGTTAGGGTTAGGGCTCCGTTTAGGATACGGGTTAGGATTAGGGTACGTGTTAGGGTTAGGGTAGGGGTTAGGGTTAGGGTACGCGTTAGGGTTAGGGTAGTTATTAAACCTATCCCACTCTCTAGATACCCCTTAGCACGTAAAGGAATATTATTTGGGGGTCCAGCCATGGAGAAGAGTTTAGACACTAGGATAAGATAAGGAACACACCCATTATAATGAAATCACATTAGGATTCTCTTTTTAAGCTGTTCCTTAAAACACTAGTGCTTAGGAAATCTATTGGAGGCAGAAGCAGTCAAGGGTAGCCTAGGGTTAGGGTTAGGCTTAGGGTTAGGCTTAGGGTACGGGTTCGGGGAGGGCTTCGTGTGCGCCATAGGGTATGGGTTAGGGTTAGGGTTAGGGTTAGTGTTAGGGTTAGGGCTTGGTTTAGGGTATTGGTTAGGATTAGGGTACGTGTTAGGGTTAGGGTAGGGGTTAGGGTTAGGGTACGCGTTAGGGTTAAGGTAGTTATTAAACCTATCCCACTCTCTAGATACCCCTTAGCACATAAAGGAATATTATTTGGAGGTCCAGCCATGGAGAAGAGTTGAGACACTAGGATAAGATAAGGAACACACACATTATAAAGAAATCACATTAGGATTCTATTTTTAAGCTGTTCCTTAAAACACTAGTGCTTAGGAAATCTATTGGAGGCAGAAGCAGTCAAGGGTGGCCTAGGGTTAGGGTTAGGCTTAGGGTTAGGCTTAGGATACGGCTTAGGGTACGGGTTCGGGGAGGGCTTCGGGTACGGCGTACGGTATTGGTTAGGGTTAGGGTTAGTGTTAGTGTTAGGGTTAGGGCTTGGTTTAGGGTACGGTTTAGGTTTAGGGTACGTGTTAGGGTTAGGGTAGGGGTTAGGGTTAGGGTACGTGTTAGGGTTAGGGTATTTATTAAACCTATCCCACTCTCTAGATACCCCTTAGCACGTAAAGGAATATTATTTGGGGGTCCAGCCATGGAGAAGAGTTTAGACACTAGGATAAGATAAGGAACACACCCATTATAAAGAAATCACATTAGGATTCTCTTTTTAAGCTCTTCCTTAAAACACTAGTGCTTAGGAAATCTATTGGAGGCAGAAGCAGTCAAGGGTAGCCTAGGGTTAGGGTTAGGCTTAGGGTTAGGCTTAGGGTACTGCTTAGGGTACGGGTTCGGGGAGGGCTTCAGGTACGGCGTAGTGTATGGGTTAGGGTAAGGGTTAGGGTTAGTGTTAGGGTTAGGGCTCGGTTTAGGGAACGGTTTAGGATTAGGGTACGTGTTAGGGTTAGGGTAGGGGTTAGGGTTAGGGTACGTTTTAGGGTTAGGGTAGTTATTAAACCTATCCCACTCTCTAGATACCCCTTAGCACGTAAAGGAATATTATTTGGGGGTCCAGCCATGGAGAAGAGTTTAGACACTAGGGTAAGATAAGGAACACACCCATTATAAAGAAATCACATTAGGATTCTCTTTTTATGCTGTTCCTTAAAACACTAGTGCTTAGGAAATCTATTGGAGGCAGAAGCAGTCAAGGGTAGCCTAGGGTTAGGGTTAGGCTTAGGGTTAGGCTTAGGGTACGGGTTCGGGGAGGGCTTCGTGTGCGCCATAGGGTATGGGTTAGGGTTAGGGTTAGGGTTAGTGTTAGGGTTAGGGCTCGGTTTAGGGTATTGGTTAGGATTAGGGTACGTGTTAGGGTTAGGGTAGGGGTTAGGGTTAGGGTACGCGTTAGGGTTAAGGTAGTTATTAAACCTATCCCACTCTCTAGATACCCCTTAGCACATAAAGGAATATTATTTGGAGGTCCAGCCATGGAGAAGAGTTGAGACACTAGGATAAGATAAGGAACACACACATTATAAAGAAATCACATTAGGATTCTATTTTTAAGCTGTTCCTTAAAACACTAGTGCTTAGGAAATCTATTGGAGGCAGAAGCAGTCAAGGGTGGCCTAGGGTTAGGGTTAGGCTTAGGGTTAGGCTTAGGATACGGCTTAGGGTACGGGTTCGGGGAGGGCTTCGGGTACGGCGTAGGGTATGGGTTAGGGTTGGGTTAGTGTTAGTGTTAGGGTTAGGGCTTGGTTTAGGGTACGGTTTAGGTTTAGGGTACGTGTTAGGGTTAGGGTAGGGGTTAGGGTTAGGGTACGTGTTAGGGTTAGGGTATTTATTAAACCTATCCCACTCTCTAGATACCCCTTAGCACGTAAAGGAATATTATTTGGGGGTCCAGCCATGGAGAAGAGTTTAGACACTAGGATAAGATAAGGAACACACCCATTATAAAGAAATCACATTAGGATTCTCTTTTTAAGCTCTTCCTTAAAACACTAGTGCTTAGGAAATCTATTGGAGGCAGAAGCAGTCAAGGGTAGCCTAGGGTTAGGGTTAGGCTTAGGGTTAGGCTTAGGGTACTGCTTAGGGTACGGGTTCGGGGAGGGCTTCAGGTACGGCGTAGTGTATGGGTTAGGGTAAGGGTTAGGGTTAGTGTTAGGGTTAGGGCTCGGTTTAGGGAACGGTTTAGGATTAGGGTACGTGTTAGGGTTAGGGTAGGGGTTAGGGTTAGGGTACGTTTTAGGGTTAGGGTAGTTATTAAACCTATCCCACTCTCTAGATACCCCTTAGCACGTAAAGGAATATTATTTGGGGGTCCAGCCATGGAGAAGAGTTTAGACACTAGGATAAGATAAGGAACACACCCATTATAAAGAAATCACATTAGGATTCTCTTTTTATGCTGTTCCTTAAAACACTAGTGCTTAGGAAATCTATTGGAGGCAGAAGCAGTCAAGGGTAGCCTAGGGTTAGGGTTAGGCTTAGGGTTAGGCTTAGGGTACGGGTTCGGGGAGGGCTTCGTGTGCGCCATAGGGTATGGGTTAGGGTTAGGGTTAGGGTTAGTGTTAGGGTTAGGGCTCGGTTTAGGGTATTGGTTAGGATTAGGGTACGTGTTAGGGTTAGGGTAGGGGTTAGGGTTAGGGTACGCGTTAGGGTTAAGGTAGTTATTAAACCTATCCCACTCTCTAGATACCCCTTAGCACATAAAGGAATATTATTTGGAGGTCCAGCCATGGAGAAGAGTTGAGACACTAGGATAAGATAAGGAACACACACATTATAAAGAAATCACATTAGGATTCTATTTTTAAGCTGTTCCTTAAAACACTAGTGCTTAGGAAATCTATTGGAGGCAGAAGCAGTCAAGGGTGGCCTAGGGTTAGGGTTAGGCTTAGGGTTAGGCTTAGGATACGGCTTAGGGTACGGGTTCGGGGAGGGCTTCGGGTACGGCGTAGGGTATGGGTTAGGGTTAGGGTTAGTGTTAGTGTTAGGGTTAGGGCTTGGTTTAGGGTACGGTTTAGGTTTAGGGTACGTGTTAGGGTTAGGGTAGGGGTTAGGGTTAGGGTACGTGTTAGGGTTAGGGTATTTATTAAACCTATCCCACTCTCTAGATACCCCTTAGCACGTAAAGGAATATTATTTGGGGGTCCAGCCATGGAGAAGAGTTTAGACACTAGGATAAGATAAGGAACACACCCATTATAAAGAAATCACATTAGGATTCTCTTTTTAAGCTCTTCCTTAAAACACTAGTGCTTAGGAAATCTATTGGAGGCAGAAGCAGTCAAGGGTAGCCTAGGGTTAGGGTTAGGCTTAGGGTTAGGCTTAGGGTACTGCTTAGGGTACGGGTTCGGGGAGGGCTTCAGGTACGGCGTAGTGTATGGGTTAGGGTAAGGGTTAGGGTTAGTGTTAGGGTTAGGGCTCGGTTTAGGGAACGGTTTAGGATTAGGGTACGTGTTAGGGTTAGGGTAGGGGTTAGGGTTAGGGTACGTTTTAGGGTTAGGGTAGTTATTAAACCTATCCCACTCTCTAGATACCCCTTAGCACGTAAAGGAATATTATTTGGGGGTCCAGCCATGGAGAAGAGTTTAGACACTAGGATAAGATAAGGAACACACCCATTATAAAGAAATCACATTAGGATTCTCTTTTTATGCTGTTCCTTAAAACACTAGTGCTTAGGAAATCTATTGGAGGCAGAAGCAGTCAAGGGTGGCCTAGGGTTAGGGTTAGGCTTAGGGTTAGGCTTAGGGTACGGCTTAGGGTATGGGTTCGGGGAGGGGTTCGGGTATGGCGTAGGGTATGGGTTAGGGTTAGGGTTAGGGTTAGTGTTAGTGTTAGGGCTCGGTTTAGTGTACGGCTTAGGATTACGGTACGTGTTAGGGTTAGGGTAGGGGTTAGGGTTAGGGTATGCATTAGGGTTAGGGTAGTTATTAAACCTATCCCACTCTTTAGATACCCCTTAGCACGTAAAGGAATATTATTTGGGGGTCCAGCCATGGAGAAGAGTTTAGACACTAGGGTAAGATAAGGAACACACCCATTATAAAGAAATCACATTAGGATTCTCTTTTTATGCTGTTCCTTAAAACACTAGTGCTTAGGAAATCTATTGGAGGCAGAAGCAGTCAAGGGTAGCCTAGGGTTAGGGTTAGGCTTAGGGTTAGGCTTAGGGTACGGGTTCGGGGAGGGCTTCGTGTGCGCCATAGGGTATGGGTTAGGGTTAGGGTTAGGGTTAGTGTTAGGGTTAGGGCTCGGTTTAGGGTATTGGTTAGGATTAGGGTACGTGTTAGGGTTAGGGTAGGGGTTAGGGTTAGGGTACGCGTTAGGGTTAAGGTAGTTATTAAACCTATCCCACTCTCTAGATACCCCTTAGCACATAAAGGAATATTATTTGGAGGTCCAGCCATGGAGAAGAGTTGAGACACTAGGATAAGATAAGGAACACACACATTATAAAGAAATCACATTAGGATTCTATTTTTAAGCTGTTCCTTAAAACACTAGTGCTTAGGAAATCTATTGGAGGCAGAAGCAGTCAAGGGTGGCCTAGGGTTAGGGTTAGGCTTAGGGTTAGGCTTAGGATACGGCTTAGGGTACGGGTTCGGGGAGGGCTTCGGGTACGGCGTAGGGTATGGGTTAGGGTTGGGTTAGTGTTAGTGTTAGGGTTAGGGCTTGGTTTAGGGTACGGTTTAGGTTTAGGGTACGTGTTAGGGTTAGGGTAGGGGTTAGGGTTAGGGTACGTGTTAGGGTTAGGGTATTTATTAAACCTATCCCACTCTCTAGATACCCCTTAGCACGTAAAGGAATATTATTTGGGGGTCCAGCCATGGAGAAGAGTTTAGACACTAGGATAAGATAAGGAACACACCCATTATAAAGAAATCACATTAGGATTCTCTTTTTAAGCTCTTCCTTAAAACACTAGTGCTTAGGAAATCTATTGGAGGCAGAAGCAGTCAAGGGTAGCCTAGGGTTAGGGTTAGGCTTAGGGTTAGGCTTAGGGTACTGCTTAGGGTACGGGTTCGGGGAGGGCTTCAGGTACGGCGTAGTGTATGGGTTAGGGTAAGGGTTAGGGTTAGTGTTAGGGTTAGGGCTCGGTTTAGGGAACGGTTTAGGATTAGGGTACGTGTTAGGGTTAGGGTAGGGGTTAGGGTTAGGGTACGTTTTAGGGTTAGGGTAGTTATTAAACCTATCCCACTCTCTAGATACCCCTTAGCACGTAAAGGAATATTATTTGGGGGTCCAGCCATGGAGAAGAGTTTAGACACTAGGATAAGATAAGGAACACACCCATTATAAAGAAATCACATTAGGATTCTCTTTTTATGCTGTTCCTTAAAACACTAGTGCTTAGGAAATCTATTGGAGGCAGAAGCAGTCAAGGGTAGCCTAGGGTTAGGGTTAGGCTTAGGGTTAGGCTTAGGGTACGGGTTCGGGGAGGGCTTCGTGTGCGCCATAGGGTATGGGTTAGGGTTAGGGTTAGGGTTAGTGTTAGGGTTAGGGCTCGGTTTAGGGTATTGGTTAGGATTAGGGTACGTGTTAGGGTTAGGGTAGGGGTTAGGGTTAGGGTACGCGTTAGGGTTAAGGTAGTTATTAAACCTATCCCACTCTCTAGATACCCCTTAGCACATAAAGGAATATTATTTGGAGGTCCAGCCATGGAGAAGAGTTGAGACACTAGGATAAGATAAGGAACACACACATTATAAAGAAATCACATTAGGATTCTATTTTTAAGCTGTTCCTTAAAACACTAGTGCTTAGGAAATCTATTGGAGGCCGAAGCAGTCAAGGGTGGCCTAGGGTTAGGGTTAGGCTTAGGGTTAGGCTTAGGATACGGCTTAGGGTACGGGTTCGGGGAGGGCTTCGGGTACGGCGTAGGGTATGGGTTAGGGTTAGGGTTAGTGTTAGTGTTAGGGTTAGGGCTTGGTTTAGGGTACGGTTTAGGTTTAGGGTACGTGTTAGGGTTAGGGTAGGGGTTAGGGTTAGGGTACGTGTTAGGGTTAGGGTATTTATTAAACCTATCCCACTCTCTAGATACCCCTTAGCACGTAAAGGAATATTATTTGGGGGTCCAGCCATGGAGAAGAGTTTAGACACTAGGATAAGATAAGGAACACACCCATTATAAAGAAATCACATTAGGATTCTCTTTTTAAGCTCTTCCTTAAAACACTAGTGCTTAGGAAATCTATTGGAGGCAGAAGCAGTCAAGGGTAGCCTAGGGTTAGGGTTAGGCTTAGGGTTAGGCTTAGGGTACTGCTTAGGGTACGGGTTCGGGGAGGGCTTCAGGTACGGCGTAGTGTATGGGTTAGGGTAAGGGTTAGGGTTAGTGTTAGGGTTAGGGCTCGGTTTAGGGAACGGTTTAGGATTAGGGTACGTGTTAGGGTTAGGGTAGGGGTTAGGGTTAGGGTACGTTTTAGGGTTAGGGTAGTTATTAAACCTATCCCACTCTCTAGATACCCCTTAGCACGTAAAGGAATATTATTTGGGGGTCCAGCCATGGAGAAGAGTTTAGACACTAGGATAAGATAAGGAACACACCCATTATAAAGAAATCACATTAGGATTCTCTTTTTATGCTGTTCCTTAAAACACTAGTGCTTAGGAAATCTATTGGAGGCAGAAGCAGTCAAGGGTAGCCTAGGGTTAGGGTTAGGCTTAGGGTTAGGCTTAGGGTACGGGTTCGGGGAGGGCTTCGTGTGCGCCATAGGGTATGGGTTAGGGTTAGGGTTAGGGTTAGTGTTAGGGTTAGGGCTCGGTTTAGGGTATTGGTTAGGATTAGGGTACGTGTTAGGGTTAGGGTAGGGGTTAGGGTTAGGGTACGCGTTAGGGTTAAGGTAGTTATTAAACCTATCCCACTCTCTAGATACCCCTTAGCACATAAAGGAATATTATTTGGAGGTCCAGCCATGGAGAAGAGTTGAGACACTAGGATAAGATAAGGAACACACACATTATAAAGAAATCACATTAGGATTCTATTTTTAAGCTCTTCCTTAAAACACTAGTGCTTAGGAAATCTATTGGAGGCAGAAGCAGTCAAGGGTGGCCTAGGGTTAGGGTTAGGCTTAGGGTTAGGCTTAGGATACGGCTTAGGGTACGGGTTCGGGGAGGGCTTCGGGTACGGCGTAGGGTATGGGTTAGGGTTAGGGTTAGTGTTAGTGTTAGGGTTAGGGCTTGGTTTAGGGTACGGTTTAGGTTTAGGGTACGTGTTAGGGTTAGGGTAGGGGTTAGGGTTAGGGTACGTGTCAGGGTTAGGGTATTTATTAAACCTATCCCACTCTCTAGATACCCCTTAGCACGTAAAGGAATATTATTTGGGGGTCCAGCCATGGAGAAGAGTTTAGACACTAGGATAAGATAAGGAACACACCCATTATAAAGAAATCACATTAGGATTCTATTTTTAAGCTGTTCCTTAAAACACTAGTGCTTAGGAAATCTATTGGAGGCAGAAGCAGTCAAGGGTGGCCTAGGGTTAGGGTTAGGCTTAGGGTTAGGCTTAGGGTACGGCTTAGGGTATGGGTTCGGGGAGGGGTTCGGGTATGGCGTAGGGTATGGGTTAGGGTTAGGGTTAGGGTTAGTGTTAGTGTTAGGGCTCGGTTTAGTGTACGGCTTAGGATTAGGGTACGTGTTAGGGTTAGGGTAGGGGTTAGGGTTAGGGTATGCATTAGGGTTAGGGTAGTTATTAAACCTATCCCACTCTTTAGATACCCCTTAGCACGTAAAGGAATATTATTTGGGGGTCCAGCCATGGAGAAGAGTTTAGACACTAATATAAGGAACACACTCATTATAAAGAAATCACATTAGGATTCTCTTTTTAAGCTGTTCCTTAAACCACTAGTGCTTAGGAAATCTATTGGAGGCAGAGGCAGGCAAGGGTAGCCTAGTGTTAGGGTTAGGCTTAGGGTTAGGCTTAGGGTACGGCTTCGGGTATGGGTTCGGGGAGGGGTTCGGGTATGGCGTAGGGTATGGGTTAGGGTTAGGGTTTGGGTTAGTGTTAGGGTTAGGGCTCCGTTTAGGATACGGGTTAGGATTAGGGTACGTGTTAGGGTTAGGGTAGGGGTTAGGGTTAGGGTACGCGTTAGGGTTAGGGTAGTTATTAAACCTATCCCACTCTCTAGATACCCCTTAGCACGTAAAGGAATATTATTTGGGGGTCCAGCCATGGAGAAGAGTTTAGACACTAGGATAAGATAAGGAACACACCCATTATAATGAAATCACATTAGGATTCTCTTTTTAAGCTGTTCCTTAAAACACTAGTGCTTAGGAAATCTATTGGAGGCAGAAGCAGTCAAGGGTAGCCTAGGGTTAGGGTTAGGCTTAGGGTTAGGCTTAGGGTACGGGTTCGGGGAGGGCTTCGTGTGCGCCATAGGGTATGGGTTAGGGTTAGGGTTAGGGTTAGTGTTAGGGTTAGGGCTTGGTTTAGGGTATTGGTTAGGATTAGGGTACGTGTTAGGGTTAGGGTAGGGGTTAGGGTTAGGGTACGCGTTAGGGTTAAGGTAGTTATTAAACCTATCCCACTCTCTAGATACCCCTTAGCACATAAAGGAATATTATTTGGAGGTCCAGCCATGGAGAAGAGTTGAGACACTAGGATAAGATAAGGAACACACACATTATAAAGAAATCACATTAGGATTCTATTTTTAAGCTGTTCCTTAAAACACTAGTGCTTAGGAAATCTATTGGAGGCAGAAGCAGTCAAGGGTGGCCTAGGGTTAGGGTTAGGCTTAGGGTTAGGCTTAGGATACGGCTTAGGGTACGGGTTCGGGGAGGGCTTCGGGTACGGCGTACGGTATTGGTTAGGGTTAGGGTTAGTGTTAGTGTTAGGGTTAGGGCTTGGTTTAGGGTACGGTTTAGGTTTAGGGTACGTGTTAGGGTTAGGGTAGGGGTTAGGGTTAGGGTACGTGTTAGGGTTAGGGTATTTATTAAACCTATCCCACTCTCTAGATACCCCTTAGCACGTAAAGGAATATTATTTGAGGGTGCAGCCATGGAGAAGAGTTTAGACACTAGGATAAGATAAGGAACACACCCATTATAAAGAAATCACATTAGGATTCTCTTTTTAAGCTCTTCCTTAAAACACTAGTGCTTAGGAAATCTATTGGAGGCAGAAGCAATCAAGGGTAGCCTAGGGTTAGGGTTAGGCTTAGGGTTAGGCTTAGGGTACTGCTTAGGGTACGGGTTCGGGGAGGGCTTCAGGTACGGCGTAGTGTATGGGTTAGGGTAAGGGTTAGGGTTAGTGTTAGGGTTAGGGCTCGGTTTAGGGAACGGTTTAGGATTAGGGTACGTGTTAGGGTTAGGGTAGGGGTTAGGGTTAGGGTACGTTTTAGGGTTAGGGTAGTTATTAAACCTATCCCACTCTCTAGATACCCCTTAGCACGTAAAGGAATATTATTTGGGGGTCCAGCCATGGAGAAGAGTTTAGACACTAGGATAAGATAAGGAACACACCCATTATAAAGAAATCACATTAGGATTCTCTTTTTATGCTGTTCCTTAAAACACTAGTGCTTAGGAAATCTATTGGAGGCAGAAGCAGTCAAGGGTAGCCTAGGGTTAGGGTTAGGCTTAGGGTTAGGCTTAGGGTACGGGTTCGGGGAGGGCTTCGTGTGCGCCATAGGGTATGGGTTAGGGTTAGGGTTAGGGTTAGTGTTAGGGTTAGGGCTCGGTTTAGGGTATTGGTTAGGATTAGGGTACGTGTTAGGGTTAGGGTAGGGGTTAGGGTTAGGGTACGCGTTAGGGTTAAGGTAGTTATTAAACCTATCCCACTCTCTAGATACCCCTTAGCACATAAAGGAATATTATTTGGAGGTCCAGCCATGGAGAAGAGTTGAGACACTAGGATAAGATAAGGAACACACACATTATAAAGAAATCACATTAGGATTCTATTTTTAAGCTGTTCCTTAAAACACTAGTGCTTAGGAAATCTATTGGAGGCCGAAGCAGTCAAGGGTGGCCTAGGGTTAGGGTTAGGCTTAGGGTTAGGCTTAGGATACGGCTTAGGGTACGGGTTCGGGGAGGGCTTCGGGTACGGCGTAGGGTATGGGTTAGGGTTAGGGTTAGTGTTAGTGTTAGGGTTAGGGCTTGGTTTAGGGTACGGTTTAGGTTTAGGGTACGTGTTAGGGTTAGGGTAGGGGTTAGGGTTAGGGTACGTGTTAGGGTTAGGGTATTTATTAAACCTATCCCACTCTCTAGATACCCCTTAGCACGTAAAGGAATATTATTTGGGGGTCCAGCCATGGAGAAGAGTTTAGACACTAGGATAAGATAAGGAACACACCCATTATAAAGAAATCACATTAGGATTCTCTTTTTAAGCTCTTCCTTAAAACACTAGTGCTTAGGAAATCTATTGGAGGCAGAAGCAGTCAAGGGTAGCCTAGGGTTAGGGTTAGGCTTAGGGTTAGGCTTAGGGTACTGCTTAGGGTACGGGTTCGGGGAGGGCTTCAGGTACGGCGTAGTGTATGGGTTAGGGTAAGGGTTAGGGTTAGTGTTAGGGTTAGGGCTCGGTTTAGGGAACGGTTTAGGATTAGGGTACGTGTTAGGGTTAGGGTAGGGGTTAGGGTTAGGGTACGTTTTAGGGTTAGGGTAGTTATTAAACCTATCCCACTCTCTAGATACCCCTTAGCACGTAAAGGAATATTATTTGGGGGTCCAGCCATGGAGAAGAGTTTAGACACTAGGGTAAGATAAGGAACACACCCATTATAAAGAAATCACATTAGGATTCTCTTTTTATGCTGTTCCTTAAAACACTAGTGCTTAGGAAATCTATTGGAGGCAGAAGCAGTCAAGGGTAGCCTAGGGTTAGGGTTAGGCTTAGGGTTAGGCTTAGGGTACGGGTTCGGGGAGGGCTTCGTGTGCGCCATAGGGTATGGGTTAGGGTTAGGGTTAGGGTTAGTGTTAGGGTTAGGGCTCGGTTTAGGGTATTGGTTAGGATTAGGGTACGTGTTAGGGTTAGGGTAGGGGTTAGGGTTAGGGTACGCGTTAGGGTTAAGGTAGTTATTAAACCTATCCCACTCTCTAGATACCCCTTAGCACATAAAGGAATATTATTTGGAGGTCCAGCCATGGAGAAGAGTTGAGACACTAGGATAAGATAAGGAACACACACATTATAAAGAAATCACATTAGGATTCTATTTTTAAGCTCTTCCTTAAAACACTAGTGCTTAGGAAATCTATTGGAGGCAGAAGCAGTCAAGGGTGGCCTAGGGTTAGGGTTAGGCTTAGGGTTAGGCTTAGGATACGGCTTAGGGTACGGGTTCGGGGAGGGCTTCGGGTACGGCGTAGGGTATGGGTTAGGGTTAGGGTTAGTGTTAGTGTTAGGGTTAGGGCTTGGTTTAGGGTACGGTTTAGGTTTAGGGTACGTGTTAGGGTTAGGGTAGGGGTTAGGGTTAGGGTACGTGTCAGGGTTAGGGTATTTATTAAACCTATCCCACTCTCTAGATACCCCTTAGCACGTAAAGGAATATTATTTGGGGGTCCAGCCATGGAGAAGAGTTTAGACACTAGGATAAGATAAGGAACACACCCATTATAAAGAAATCACATTAGGATTCTATTTTTAAGCTGTTCCTTAAAACACTAGTGCTTAGGAAATCTATTGGAGGCAGAAGCAGTCAAGGGTGGCCTAGGGTTAGGGTTAGGCTTAGGGTTAGGCTTAGGGTACGGCTTAGGGTATGGGTTCGGGGAGGGGTTCGGGTATGGCGTAGGGTATGGGTTAGGGTTAGGGTTAGGGTTAGTGTTAGTGTTAGGGCTCGGTTTAGTGTACGGCTTAGGATTAGGGTACGTGTTAGGGTTAGGGTAGGGGTTAGGGTTAGGGTATGCATTAGGGTTAGGGTAGTTATTAAACCTATCCCACTCTTTAGATACCCCTTAGCACGTAAAGGAATATTATTTGGGGGTCCAGCCATGGAGAAGAGTTTAGACACTAATATAAGGAACACACTCATTATAAAGAAATCACATTAGGATTCTCTTTTTAAGCTGTTCCTTAAACCACTAGTGCTTAGGAAATCTATTGGAGGCAGAGGCAGGCAAGGGTAGCCTAGTGTTAGGGTTAGGCTTAGGGTTAGGCTTAGGGTACGGCTTCGGGTATGGGTTCGGGGAGGGGTTCGGGTATGGCGTAGGGTATGGGTTAGGGTTAGGGTTTGGGTTAGTGTTAGGGTTAGGGCTCCGTTTAGGATACGGGTTAGGATTAGGGTACGTGTTAGGGTTAGGGTAGGGGTTAGGGTTAGGGTACGCGTTAGGGTTAGGGTAGTTATTAAACCTATCCCACTCTCTAGATACCCCTTAGCACGTAAAGGAATATTATTTGGGGGTCCAGCCATGGAGAAGAGTTTAGACACTAGGATAAGATAAGGAACACACCCATTATAATGAAATCACATTAGGATTCTCTTTTTAAGCTGTTCCTTAAAACACTAGTGCTTAGGAAATCTATTGGAGGCAGAAGCAGTCAAGGGTAGCCTAGGGTTAGGGTTAGGCTTAGGGTTAGGCTTAGGGTACGGGTTCGGGGAGGGCTTCGTGTGCGCCATAGGGTATGGGTTAGGGTTAGGGTTAGGGTTAGTGTTAGGGTTAGGGCTTGGTTTAGGGTATTGGTTAGGATTAGGGTACGTGTTAGGGTTAGGGTAGGGGTTAGGGTTAGGGTACGCGTTAGGGTTAAGGTAGTTATTAAACCTATCCCACTCTCTAGATACCCCTTAGCACATAAAGGAATATTATTTGGAGGTCCAGCCATGGAGAAGAGTTGAGACACTAGGATAAGATAAGGAACACACACATTATAAAGAAATCACATTAGGATTCTATTTTTAAGCTGTTCCTTAAAACACTAGTGCTTAGGAAATCTATTGGAGGCAGAAGCAGTCAAGGGTGGCCTAGGGTTAGGGTTAGGCTTAGGGTTAGGCTTAGGATACGGCTTAGGGTACGGGTTCGGGGAGGGCTTCGGGTACGGCGTACGGTATTGGTTAGGGTTAGGGTTAGTGTTAGTGTTAGGGTTAGGGCTTGGTTTAGGGTACGGTTTAGGTTTAGGGTACGTGTTAGGGTTAGGGTAGGGGTTAGGGTTAGGGTACGTGTTAGGGTTAGGGTATTTATTAAACCTATCCCACTCTCTAGATACCCCTTAGCACGTAAAGGAATATTATTTGAGGGTGCAGCCATGGAGAAGAGTTTAGACACTAGGATAAGATAAGGAACACACCCATTATAAAGAAATCACATTAGGATTCTCTTTTTAAGCTCTTCCTTAAAACACTAGTGCTTAGGAAATCTATTGGAGGCAGAAGCAGTCAAGGGTAGCCTAGGGTTAGGGTTAGGCTTAGGGTTAGGCTTAGGGTACTGCTTAGGGTACGGGTTCGGGGAGGGCTTCAGGTACGGCGTAGTGTATGGGTTAGGGTAAGGGTTAGGGTTAGTGTTAGGGTTAGGGCTCGGTTTAGGGAACGGTTTAGGATTAGGGTACGTGTTAGGGTTAGGGTAGGGGTTAGGGTTAGGGTACGTTTTAGGGTTAGGGTAGTTATTAAACCTATCCCACTCTCTAGATACCCCTTAGCACGTAAAGGAATATTATTTGGGGGTCCAGCCATGGAGAAGAGTTTAGACACTAGGGTAAGATAAGGAACACACCCATTATAAAGAAATCACATTAGGATTCTCTTTTTATGCTGTTCCTTAAAACACTAGTGCTTAGGAAATCTATTGGAGGCAGAAGCAGTCAAGGGTAGCCTAGGGTTAGGGTTAGGCTTAGGGTTAGGCTTAGGGTACGGGTTCGGGGAGGGCTTCGTGTGCGCCATAGGGTATGGGTTAGGGTTAGGGTTAGGGTTAGTGTTAGGGTTAGGGCTCGGTTTAGGGTATTGGTTAGGATTAGGGTACGTGTTAGGGTTAGGGTAGGGGTTAGGGTTAGGGTACGCGTTAGGGTTAAGGTAGTTATTAAACCTATCCCACTCTCTAGATACCCCTTAGCACATAAAGGAATATTATTTGGAGGTCCAGCCATGGAGAAGAGTTGAGACACTAGGATAAGATAAGGAACACACACATTATAAAGAAATCACATTAGGATTCTATTTTTAAGCTGTTCCTTAAAACACTAGTGCTTAGGAAATCTATTGGAGGCAGAAGCAGTCAAGGGTGGCCTAGGGTTAGGGTTAGGCTTAGGGTTAGGCTTAGGATACGGCTTAGGGTACGGGTTCGGGGAGGGCTTCGGGTACGGCGTAGGGTATGGGTTAGGGTTAGGGTTAGTGTTAGTGTTAGGGTTAGGGCTTGGTTTAGGGTACGGTTTAGGTTTAGGGTACGTGTTAGGGTTAGGGTAGGGGTTAGGGTTAGGGTACGTGTTAGGGTTAGGGTATTTATTAAACCTATCCCACTCTCTAGATACCCCTTAGCACGTAAAGGAATATTATTTGGGGGTCCAGCCATGGAGAAGAGTTTAGACACTAGGATAAGATAAGGAACACACCCATTATAAAGAAATCACATTAGGATTCTCTTTTTAAGCTCTTCCTTAAAACACTAGTGCTTAGGAAATCTATTGGAGGCAGAAGCAGTCAAGGGTAGCCTAGGGTTAGGGTTAGGCTTAGGGTTAGGCTTAGGGTACTGCTTAGGGTACGGGTTCGGGGAGGGCTTCAGGTACGGCGTAGTGTATGGGTTAGGGTAAGGGTTAGGGTTAGTGTTAGGGTTAGGGCTCGGTTTAGGGAACGGTTTAGGATTAGGGTACGTGTTAGGGTTAGGGTAGGGGTTAGGGTTAGGGTACGTTTTAGGTTTAGGGTAGTTATTAAACCTATCCCACTCTCTAGATACCCCTTAGCACGTAAAGGAATATTATTTGGGGGTCCAGCCATGGAGAAGAGTTTAGACACTAGGATAAGATAAGGAACACACCCATTATAATGAAATCACATTAGGATTCTCTTTTTATGCTGTTCCTTAAAACACTAGTGCTTAGGAAATCTATTGGAGGCAGAAGCAGTCAAGGGTAGCCTAGGGTTAGGGTTAGGCTTAGGGTTAGGCTTAGGGTACGGGTTCGGGGAGGGCTTCGTGTGCGCCATAGGGTATGGGTTAGGGTTAGGGTTAGGGTTAGTGTTAGGGTTAGGGCTCGGTTTAGGGTATTGGTTAGGATTAGGGTACGTGTTAGGGTTAGGGTAGGGGTTAGGGTTAGGGTACGCGTTAGGGTTAAGGTAGTTATTAAACCTATCCCACTCTCTAGATACCCCTTAGCACATAAAGGAATATTATTTGGAGGTCCAGCCATGGAGAAGAGTTGAGACACTAGGATAAGATAAGGAACACACACATTATAAAGAAATCACATTAGGATTCTATTTTTAAGCTGTTCCTTAAAACACTAGTGCTTAGGAAATCTATTGGAGGCAGAAGCAGTCAAGGGTGGCCTAGGGTTAGGGTTAGGCTTAGGGTTAGGCTTAGGATACGGCTTAGGGTACGGGTTCGGGGAGGGCTTCGGGTACGGCGTAGGGTATGGGTTAGGGTTAGGGTTAGTGTTAGTGTTAGGGTTAGGGCTTGGTTTAGGGTACGGTTTAGGTTTAGGGTACGTGTTAGGGTTAGGGTAGGGGTTAGGGTTAGGGTACGTGTCAGGGTTAGGGTATTTATTAAACCTATCCCACTCTCTAGATACCCCTTAGCACGTAAAGGAATATTATTTGGGGGTCCAGCCATGGAGAAGAGTTTAGACACTAGGATAAGATAAGGAACACACCCATTATAAAGAAATCACATTAGGATTCTATTTTTAAGCTGTTCCTTAAAACACTAGTGCTTAGGAAATCTATTGGAGGCAGAAGCAGTCAAGGGTGGCCTAGGGTTAGGGTTAGGCTTAGGGTTAGGCTTAGGGTACGGCTTAGAGTATGGGTTCGGGGAGGGGTTCGGGTATGGCGTAGGGTATGGGTTAGGGTTAGGGTTAGGGTTAGTGTTAGTGTTAGGGCTCGGTTTAGTGTACGGCTTAGGATTAGGGTACGTGTTAGGGTTAGGGTAGGGGTTAGGGTTAGGGTATGCATTAGGGTTAGGGTAGTTATTAAACCTATCCCACTCTTTAGATACCCCTTAGCACGTAAAGGAATATTATTTGGGGGTCCAGCCATGGAGAAGAGTTTAGACACTAATATAAGGAACACACTCATTATAAAGAAATCACATTAGGATTCTCTTTTTAAGCTGTTCCTTAAACCACTAGTGCTTAGGAAATCTATTGGAGGCAGAGGCAGGCAAGGGTAGCCTAGTGTTAGGGTTAGGCTTAGGGTTAGGCTTAGGGTACGGCTTCGGGTATGGGTTCGGGGAGGGGTTCGGGTATGGCGTAGTGTATGGGTTAGGGTTAGGGTTTGGGTTAGTGTTAGGGTTAGGGCTCCGTTTAGGATACGGGTTAGGATTAGGGTACGTGTTAGGGTTAGGGTAGGGGTTAGGGTTAGGGTACGCGTTAGGGTTAGGGTAGTTATTAAACCTATCCCACTCTCTAGATACCCCTTAGCACGTAAAGGAATATTATTTGGGGGTCCAGCCATGGAGAAGAGTTTAGACACTAGGATAAGATAAGGAACACACCCATTATAATGAAATCACATTAGGATTCTCTTTTTAAGCTGTTCCTTAAAACACTAGTGCTTAGGAAATCTATTGGAGGCAGAAGCAGTCAAGGGTAGCCTAGGGTTAGGGTTAGGCTTAGGGTTAGGCTTAGGGTACGGGTTCGGGGAGGGCTTCGTGTGCGCCATAGGGTATGGGTTAGGGTTAGGGTTAGGGTTAGTGTTAGGGTTAGGGCTTGGTTTAGGGTATTGGTTAGGATTAGGGTACGTGTTAGGGTTAGGGTAGGGGTTAGGGTTAGGGTACGCGTTAGGGTTAAGGTAGTTATTAAACCTATCCCACTCTCTAGATACCCCTTAGCACATAAAGGAATATTATTTGGAGGTCCAGCCATGGAGAAGAGTTGAGACACTAGGATAAGATAAGGAACACACACATTATAAAGAAATCACATTAGGATTCTATTTTTAAGCTGTTCCTTAAAACACTAGTGCTTAGGAAATCTATTGGAGGCAGAAGCAGTCAAGGGTGGCCTAGGGTTAGGGTTAGGCTTAGGGTTAGGCTTAGGATACGGCTTAGGGTACGGGTTCGGGGAGGGCTTCGGGTACGGCGTACGGTATTGGTTAGGGTTAGGGTTAGTGTTAGTGTTAGGGTTAGGGCTTGGTTTAGGGTACGGTTTAGGTTTAGGGTACGTGTTAGGGTTAGGGTAGGGGTTAGGGTTAGGGTACGTGTTAGGGTTAGGGTATTTATTAAACCTATCCCACTCTCTAGATACCCCTTAGCACGTAAAGGAATATTATTTGAGGGTCCAGCCATGGAGAAGAGTTTAGACACTAGGATAAGATAAGGAACACACCCATTATAAAGAAATCACATTAGGATTCTCTTTTTAAGCTCTTCCTTAAAACACTAGTGCTTAGGAAATCTATTGGAGGCAGAAGCAGTCAAGGGTAGCCTAGGGTTAGGGTTAGGCTTAGGGTTAGGCTTAGGGTACTGCTTAGGGTACGGGTTCGGGGAGGGCTTCAGGTACGGCGTAGTGTATGGGTTAGGGTAAGGGTTAGGGTTAGTGTTAGGGTTAGGGCTCGGTTTAGGGAACGGTTTAGGATTAGGGTACGTGTTAGGGTTAGGGTAGGGGTTAGGGTTAGGGTACGTTTTAGGGTTAGGGTAGTTATTAAACCTATCCCACTCTCTAGATACCCCTTAGCACGTAAAGGAATATTATTTGGGGGTCCAGCCATGGAGAAGAGTTTAGACACTAGGGTAAGATAAGGAACACACCCATTATAAAGAAATCACATTAGGATTCTCTTTTTATGCTGTTCCTTAAAACACTAGTGCTTAGGAAATCTATTGGAGGCAGAAGCAGTCAAGGGTAGCCTAGGGTTAGGGTTAGGCTTAGGGTTAGGCTTAGGGTACGGGTTCGGGGAGGGCTTCGTGTGCGCCATAGGGTATGGGTTAGGGTTAGGGTTAGGGTTAGTGTTAGGGTTAGGGCTCGGTTTAGGGTATTGGTTAGGATTAGGGTACGTGTTAGGGTTAGGGTAGGGGTTAGGGTTAGGGTACGCGTTAGGGTTAAGGTAGTTATTAAACCTATCCCACTCTCTAGATACCCCTTAGCACATAAAGGAATATTATTTGGAGGTCCAGCCATGGAGAAGAGTTGAGACACTAGGATAAGATAAGGAACACACACATTATAAAGAAATCACATTAGGATTCTATTTTTAAGCTGTTCCTTAAAACACTAGTGCTTAGGAAATCTATTGGAGGCAGAAGCAGTCAAGGGTGGCCTAGGGTTAGGGTTAGGCTTAGGGTTAGGCTTAGGATACGGCTTAGGGTACGGGTTCGGGGAGGGCTTCGGGTACGGCGTAGGGTATGGGTTAGGGTTAGGGTTAGTGTTAGTGTTAGGGTTAGGGCTTGGTTTAGGGTACGGTTTAGGTTTAGGGTACGTGTTAGGGTTAGGGTAGGGGTTAGGGTTAGGGTACGTGTTAGGGTTAGGGTATTTATTAAACCTATCCCACTCTCTAGATACCCCTTAGCACGTAAAGGAATATTATTTGGGTGTCCAGCCATGGAGAAGAGTTTAGACACTAGGATAAGATAAGGAACACACCCATTATAAAGAAATCACATTAGGATTCTCTTTTTAAGCTCTTCCTTAAAACACTAGTGCTTAGGAAATCTATTGGAGGCAGAAGCAGTCAAGGGTAGCCTAGGGTTAGGGTTAGGCTTAGGGTTAGGCTTAGGGTACTGCTTAGGGTACGGGTTCGGGGAGGGCTTCAGGTACGGCGTAGTGTATGGGTTAGGGTAAGGGTTAGGGTTAGTGTTAGGGTTAGGGCTCGGTTTAGGGAACGGTTTAGGATTAGGGTACGTGTTAGGGTTAGGGTAGGGGTTAGGGTTAGGGTACGTTTTAGGGTTAGGGTAGTTATTAAACCTATCCCACTCTCTAGATACCCCTTAGCACGTAAAGGAATATTATTTGGGGGTCCAGCCATGGAGAAGAGTTTAGACACTAGGATAAGATAAGGAACACACCCATTATAATGAAATCACATTAGGATTCTCTTTTTATGCTGTTCCTTAAAACACTAGTGCTTAGGAAATCTATTGGAGGCAGAAGCAGTCAAGGGTAGCCTAGGGTTAGGGTTAGGCTTAGGGTTAGGCTTAGGGTACGGGTTCGGGGAGGGCTTCGTGTGCGCCATAGGGTATGGGTTAGGGTTAGGGTTAGGGTTAGTGTTAGGGTTAGGGCTCGGTTTAGGGTATTGGTTAGGATTAGGGTACGTGTTAGGGTTAGGGTAGGGGTTAGGGTTAGGGTACGCGTTAGGGTTAAGGTAGTTATTAAACCTATCCCACTCTCTAGATACCCCTTAGCACATAAAGGAATATTATTTGGAGGTCCAGCCATGGAGAAGAGTTGAGACACTAGGATAAGATAAGGAACACACACATTATAAAGAAATCACATTAGGATTCTATTTTTAAGCTGTTCCTTAAAACACTAGTGGTTAGGAAATCTATTGGAGGCAGAAGCAGTCAAGGGTGGCCTAGGGTTAGGGTTAGGCTTAGGGTTAGGCTTAGGATACGGCTTAGGGTACGGGTTCGGGGAGGGCTTCGGGTACGGCGTAGGGTATGGGTTAGGGTTAGGGTTAGTGTTAGTGTTAGGGTTAGGGCTTGGTTTAGGGTACGGTTTAGGTTTAGGGTACGTGTTAGGGTTAGGGTAGGGGTTAGGGTTAGGGTACGTGTCAGGGTTAGGGTATTTATTAAACCTATCCCACTCTCTAGATACCCCTTAGCACGTAAAGGAATATTATTTGGAGGTCCAGCCATGGAGAAGAGTTTAGACACTAGGATAAGATAAGGAACACACCCATTATAAAGAAATCACATTAGGATTCTCTTTTTAAGCTCTTCCTTAAAACACTAGTGCTTAGGAAATCTATTGGAGGCAGAAGCAGTCAAGGGTAGCCTAGGGTTAGGGTTAGGCTTAGGGTTAGGCTTAGGGTACTGCTTAGGGTACGGGTTCGGGGAGGGCTTCAGGTACGGCGTAGTGTATGGGTTAGGGTAAGGGTTAGGGTTAGTGTTAGGGTTAGGGCTCGGTTTAGGGAACGGTTTAGGATTAGGGTACGTGTTAGGGTTAGGGTAGGGGTTAGGGTTAGGGTACGTTTTAGGGTTAGGGTAGTTATTAAACCTATCCCACTCTCTAGATACCCCTTAGCACGTAAAGGAATATTATTTGGGGGTCCAGCCATGGAGAAGAGTTTAGACACTAGGGTAAGATAAGGAACACACCCATTATAAAGAAATCACATTAGGATTCTCTTTTTATGCTGTTCCTTAAAACACTAGTGCTTAGGAAATCTATTGGAGGCAGAAGCAGTCAAGGGTAGCCTAGGGTTAGGGTTAGGCTTAGGGTTAGGCTTAGGGTACGGGTTCGGGGAGGGCTTCGTGTGCGCCATAGGGTATGGGTTAGGGTTAGGGTTAGGGTTAGTGTTAGGGTTAGGGCTCGGTTTAGGGTATTGGTTAGGATTAGGGTACGTGTTAGGGTTAGGGTAGGGGTTAGGGTTAGGGTACGCGTTAGGGTTAAGGTAGTTATTAAACCTATCCCACTCTCTAGATACCCCTTAGCACATAAAGGAATATTATTTGGAGGTCCAGCCATGGAGAAGAGTTGAGACACTAGGATAAGATAAGGAACACACACATTATAAAGAAATCACATTAGGATTCTATTTTTAAGCTGTTCCTTAAAACACTAGTGCTTAGGAAATCTATTGGAGGCAGAAGCAGTCAAGGGTGGCCTAGGGTTAGGGTTAGGCTTAGGGTTAGGCTTAGGATACGGCTTAGGGTACGGGTTCGGGGAGGGCTTCGGGTACGGCGTAGGGTATGGGTTAGGGTTAGGGTTAGTGTTAGTGTTAGGGTTAGGGCTTGGTTTAGGGTACGGTTTAGGTTTAGGGTACGTGTTAGGGTTAGGGTAGGGGTTAGGGTTAGGGTACGTGTTAGGGTTAGGGTATTTATTAAACCTATCCCACTCTCTAGATACCCCTTAGCACGTAAAGGAATATTATTTGGGTGTCCAGCCATGGAGAAGAGTTTAGACACTAGGATAAGATAAGGAACACACCCATTATAAAGAAATCACATTAGGATTCTCTTTTTAAGCTCTTCCTTAAAACACTAGTGCTTAGGAAATCTATTGGAGGCAGAAGCAGTCAAGGGTAGCCTAGGGTTAGGGTTAGGCTTAGGGTTAGGCTTAGGGTACTGCTTAGGGTACGGGTTCGGGGAGGGCTTCAGGTACGGCGTAGTGTATGGGTTAGGGTAAGGGTTAGGGTTAGTGTTAGGGTTAGGGCTCGGTTTAGGGAACGGTTTAGGATTAGGGTACGTGTTAGGGTTAGGGTAGGGGTTAGGGTTAGGGTACGTTTTAGGGTTAGGGTAGTTATTAAACCTATCCCACTCTCTAGATACCCCTTAGCACGTAAAGGAATATTATTTGGGGGTCCAGCCATGGAGAAGAGTTTAGACACTAGGATAAGATAAGGAACACACCCATTATAATGAAATCACATTAGGATTCTCTTTTTATGCTGTTCCTTAAAACACTAGTGCTTAGGAAATCTATTGGAGGCAGAAGCAGTCAAGGGTAGCCTAGGGTTAGGGTTAGGCTTAGGGTTAGGCTTAGGGTACGGGTTCGGGGAGGGCTTCGTGTGCGCCATAGGGTATGGGTTAGGGTTAGGGTTAGGGTTAGTGTTAGGGTTAGGGCTCGGTTTAGGGTATTGGTTAGGATTAGGGTACGTGTTAGGGTTAGGGTAGGGGTTAGGGTTAGGGTACGCGTTAGGGTTAAGGTAGTTATTAAACCTATCCCACTCTCTAGATACCCCTTAGCACATAAAGGAATATTATTTGGAGGTCCAGCCATGGAGAAGAGTTGAGACACTAGGATAAGATAAGGAACACACACATTATAAAGAAATCACATTAGGATTCTATTTTTAAGCTGTTCCTTAAAACACTAGTGGTTAGGAAATCTATTGGAGGCAGAAGCAGTCAAGGGTGGCCTAGGGTTAGGGTTAGGCTTAGGGTTAGGCTTAGGATACGGCTTAGGGTACGGGTTCGGGGAGGGCTTCGGGTACGGCGTAGGGTATGGGTTAGGGTTAGGGTTAGTGTTAGTGTTAGGGTTAGGGCTTGGTTTAGGGTACGGTTTAGGTTTAGGGTACGTGTTAGGGTTAGGGTAGGGGTTAGGGTTAGGGTACGTGTCAGGGTTAGGGTATTTATTAAACCTATCCCACTCTCTAGATACCCCTTAGCACGTAAAGGAATATTATTTGGAGGTCCAGCCATGGAGAAGAGTTTAGACACTAGGATAAGATAAGGAACACACCCATTATAAAGAAATCACATTAGGATTCTATTTTTAAGCTGTTCCTTAAATCACTAGTGCTTAGGAAATCTATTGGAGGCAGAAGCAGTCAAGGGTGGCCTAGGGTTAGGGTTAGGCTTAGGGTTAGGCTTAGGGTACGGCTTAGAGTATGGGTTCGGGGAGGGGTTCGGGTATGGCGTAGGGTATGGGTTAGGGTTAGGGTTAGGGTTAGTGTTAGTGTTAGGGCTCGGTTTAGTGTACGGCTTAGGATTAGGGTACGTGTTAGGGTTAGGGTAGGGGTTAGGGTTAGGGTATGCATTAGGGTTAGGGTAGTTATTAAACCTATCCCACTCTTTAGATACCCCTTAGCACGTAAAGGAATATTATTTGGGGGTCCAGCCATGGAGAAGAGTTTAGACACTAATATAAGGAACACACTCATTATAAAGAAATCACATTAGGATTCTCTTTTTAAGCTGTTCCTTAAACCACTAGTGCTTAGGAAATCTATTGGAGGCAGAGGCAGGCAAGGGTAGCCTAGTGTTAGGGTTAGGCTTAGGGTTAGGCTTAGGGTACGGCTTCGGGTATGGGTTCGGGGAGGGGTTCGGGTATGGCGTAGTGTATGGGTTAGGGTTAGGGTTTGGGTTAGTGTTAGGGTTAGGGCTCCGTTTAGGATACGGGTTAGGATTAGGGTACGTGTTAGGGTTAGGGTAGGGGTTAGGGTTAGGGTACGCGTTAGGGTTAGGGTAGTTATTAAACCTATCCCACTCTCTAGATACCCCTTAGCACGTAAAGGAATATTATTTGGGGGTCCAGCCATGGAGAAGAGTTTAGACACTAGGATAAGATAAGGAACACACCCATTATAATGAAATCACATTAGGATTCTCTTTTTAAGCTGTTCCTTAAAACACTAGTGCTTACGAAATCTATTGGAGGCAGAAGCAGTCAAGGGTAGCCTAGGGTTAGGGTTAGGCTTAGGGTTAGGCTTAGGGTACGGGTTCGGGGAGGGCTTCGTGTGCGCCATAGGGTATGGGTTAGGGTTAGGGTTAGGGTTAGTGTTAGGGTTAGGGCTTGGTTTAGGGTATTGGTTAGGATTAGGGTACGTGTTAGGGTTAGGGTAGGGGTTAGGGTTAGGGTACGCGTTAGGGTTAAGGTAGTTATTAAACCTATCCCACTCTCTAGATACCCCTTAGCACATAAAGGAATATTATTTGGAGGTCCAGCCATGGAGAAGAGTTGAGACACTAGGATAAGATAAGGAACACACACATTATAAAGAAATCACATTAGGATTCTATTTTTAAGCTGTTCCTTAAAACACTAGTGCTTAGGAAATCTATTGGAGGCAGAAGCAGTCAAGGGTGGCCTAGGGTTAGGGTTAGGCTTAGGGTTAGGCTTAGGATACGGCTTAGGGTACGGGTTCGGGGAGGGCTTCGGGTACGGCGTACGGTATTGGTTAGGGTTAGGGTTAGTGTTAGTGTTAGGGTTAGGGCTTGGTTTAGGGTACGGTTTAGGTTTAGGGTACGTGTTAGGGTTAGGGTAGGGGTTAGGGTTAGGGTACGTGTTAGGGTTAGGGTATTTATTAAACCTATCCCACTCTCTAGATACCCCTTAGCACGTAAAGGAATATTATTTGAGGGTCCAGCCATGGAGAAGAGTTTAGACACTAGGATAAGATAAGGAACACACCCATTATAAAGAAATCACATTAGGATTCTCTTTTTAAGCTCTTCCTTAAAACACTAGTGCTTAGGAAATCTATTGGAGGCAGAAGCAGTCAAGGGTAGCCTAGGGTTAGGGTTAGGCTTAGGGTTAGGCTTAGGGTACTGCTTAGGGTACGGGTTCGGGGAGGGCTTCAGGTACGGCGTAGTGTATGGGTTAGGGTAAGGGTTAGGGTTAGTGTTAGGGTTAGGGCTCGGTTTAGGGAACGGTTTAGGATTAGGGTACGTGTTAGGGTTAGGGTAGGGGTTAGGGTTAGGGTACGTTTTAGGGTTAGGGTAGTTATTAAACCTATCCCACTCTCTAGATACCCCTTAGCACGTAAAGGAATATTATTTGGGGGTCCAGCCATGGAGAAGAGTTTAGACACTAGGGTAAGATAAGGAACACACCCATTATAAAGAAATCACATTAGGATTCTCTTTTTATGCTGTTCCTTAAAACACTAGTGCTTAGGAAATCTATTGGAGGCAGAAGCAGTCAAGGGTAGCCTAGGGTTAGGGTTAGGCTTAGGGTTAGGCTTAGGGTACGGGTTCGGGGAGGGCTTCGTGTGCGCCATAGGGTATGGGTTAGGGTTAGGGTTAGGGTTAGTGTTAGGGTTAGGGCTCGGTTTAGGGTATTGGTTAGGATTAGGGTACGTGTTAGGGTTAGGGTAGGGGTTAGGGTTAGGGTACGCGTTAGGGTTAAGGTAGTTATTAAACCTATCCCACTCTCTAGATACCCCTTAGCACATAAAGGAATATTATTTGGAGGTCCAGCCATGGAGAAGAGTTGAGACACTAGGATAAGATAAGGAACACACACATTATAAAGAAATCACATTAGGATTCTATTTTTAAGCTGTTCCTTAAAACACTAGTGCTTAGGAAATCTATTGGAGGCAGAAGCAGTCAAGGGTGGCCTAGGGTTAGGGTTAGGCTTAGGGTTAGGCTTAGGATACGGCTTAGGGTACGGGTTCGGGGAGGGCTTCGGGTACGGCGTAGGGTATGGGTTAGGGTTAGGGTTAGTGTTAGTGTTAGGGTTAGGGCTTGGTTTAGGGTACGGTTTAGGTTTAGGGTACGTGTTAGGGTTAGGGTAGGGGTTAGGGTTAGGGTACGTGTTAGGGTTAGGGTATTTATTAAACCTATCCCACTCTCTAGATACCCCTTAGCACGTAAAGGAATATTATTTGGGGGTCCAGCCATGGAGAAGAGTTTAGACACTAGGATAAGATAAGGAACACACCCATTATAAAGAAATCACATTAGGATTCTCTTTTTAAGCTCTTCCTTAAAACACTAGTGCTTAGGAAATCTATTGGAGGCAGAAGCAGTCAAGGGTAGCCTAGGGTTAGGGTTAGGCTTAGGGTTAGGCTTAGGGTACTGCTTAGGGTACGGGTTCGGGGAGGGCTTCAGGTACGGCGTAGTGTATGGGTTAGGGTAAGGGTTAGGGTTAGTGTTAGGGTTAGGGCTCGGTTTAGGGAACGGTTTAGGATTAGGGTACGTGTTAGGGTTAGGGTAGGGGTTAGGGTTAGGGTACGTTTTAGGGTTAGGGTAGTTATTAAACCTATCCCACTCTCTAGATACCCCTTAGCACGTAAAGGAATATTATTTGGGGGTCCAGCCATGGAGAAGAGTTTAGACACTAGGATAAGATAAGGAACACACCCATTATAAAGAAATCACATTAGGATTCTCTTTTTATGCTGTTCCTTAAAACACTAGTGCTTAGGAAATCTATTGGAGGCAGAAGCAGTCAAGGGTAGCCTAGGGTTAGGGTTAGGCTTAGGGTTAGGCTTAGGGTACGGGTTCGGGGAGGGCTTCGTGTGCGCCATAGGGTATGGGTTAGGGTTAGGGTTAGGGTTAGTGTTAGGGTTAGGGCTCGGTTTAGGGTATTGGTTAGGATTAGGGTACGTGTTAGGGTTAGGGTAGGGGTTAGGGTTAGGGTACGCGTTAGGGTTAAGGTAGTTATTAAACCTATCCCACTCTCTAGATACCCCTTAGCACATAAAGGAATATTATTTGGAGGTCCAGCCATGGAGAAGAGTTGAGACACTAGGATAAGATAAGGAACACACACATTATAAAGAAATCACATTAGGATTCTATTTTTAAGCTCTTCCTTAAAACACTAGTGCTTAGGAAATCTATTGGAGGCAGAAGCAGTCAAGGGTGGCCTAGGGTTAGGGTTAGGCTTAGGGTTAGGCTTAGGATACGGCTTAGGGTACGGGTTCGGGGAGGGCTTCGGGTACGGCGTAGGGTATGGGTTAGGGTTAGGGTTAGTGTTAGTGTTAGGGTTAGGGCTTGGTTTAGGGTACGGTTTAGGTTTAGGGTACGTGTTAGGGTTAGGGTAGGGGTTAGGGTTAGGGTACGTGTCAGGGTTAGGGTATTTATTAAACCTATCCCACTCTCTAGATACCCCTTAGCACGTAAAGGAATATTATTTGGGGGTCCAGCCATGGAGAAGAGTTTAGACACTAGGATAAGATAAGGAACACACCCATTATAAAGAAATCACATTAGGATTCTATTTTTAAGCTGTTCCTTAAAACACTAGTGCTTAGGAAATCTATTGGAGGCAGAAGCAGTCAAGGGTGGCCTAGGGTTAGGGTTAGGCTTAGGGTTAGGCTTAGGGTACGGCTTAGGGTATGGGTTCGGGGAGGGGTTCGGGTATGGCGTAGGGTATGGGTTAGGGTTAGGGTTAGGGTTAGTGTTAGTGTTAGGGCTCGGTTTAGTGTACGGCTTAGGATTAGGGTACGTGTTAGGGTTAGGGTAGGGGTTAGGGTTAGGGTATGCATTAGGGTTAGGGTAGTTATTAAACCTATCCCACTCTTTAGATACCCCTTAGCACGTAAAGGAATATTATTTGGGGGTCCAGCCATGGAGAAGAGTTTAGACACTAATATAAGGAACACACTCATTATAAAGAAATCACATTAGGATTCTCTTTTTAAGCTGTTCCTTAAACCACTAGTGCTTAGGAAATCTATTGGAGGCAGAGGCAGGCAAGGGTAGCCTAGTGTTAGGGTTAGGCTTAGGGTTAGGCTTAGGGTACGGCTTCGGGTATGGGTTCGGGGAGGGGTTCGGGTATGGCGTAGGGTATGGGTTAGGGTTAGGGTTTGGGTTAGTGTTAGGGTTAGGGCTCCGTTTAGGATACGGGTTAGGATTAGGGTACGTGTTAGGGTTAGGGTAGGGGTTAGGGTTAGGGTACGCGTTAGGGTTAGGGTAGTTATTAAACCTATCCCACTCTCTAGATACCCCTTAGCACGTAAAGGAATATTATTTGGGGGTCCAGCCATGGAGAAGAGTTTAGACACTAGGATAAGATAAGGAACACACCCATTATAATGAAATCACATTAGGATTCTCTTTTTAAGCTGTTCCTTAAAACACTAGTGCTTAGGAAATCTATTGGAGGCAGAAGCAGTCAAGGGTAGCCTAGGGTTAGGGTTAGGCTTAGGGTTAGGCTTAGGGTACGGGTTCGGGGAGGGCTTCGTGTGCGCCATAGGGTATGGGTTAGGGTTAGGGTTAGGGTTAGTGTTAGGGTTAGGGCTTGGTTTAGGGTATTGGTTAGGATTAGGGTACGTGTTAGGGTTAGGGTAGGGGTTAGGGTTAGGGTACGCGTTAGGGTTAAGGTAGTTATTAAACCTATCCCACTCTCTAGATACCCCTTAGCACATAAAGGAATATTATTTGGAGGTCCAGCCATGGAGAAGAGTTGAGACACTAGGATAAGATAAGGAACACACACATTATAAAGAAATCACATTAGGATTCTATTTTTAAGCTGTTCCTTAAAACACTAGTGCTTAGGAAATCTATTGGAGGCAGAAGCAGTCAAGGGTGGCCTAGGGTTAGGGTTAGGCTTAGGGTTAGGCTTAGGATACGGCTTAGGGTACGGGTTCGGGGAGGGCTTCGGGTACGGCGTAGGGTATGGGTTAGGGTTAGGGTTAGTGTTAGTGTTAGGGTTAGGGCTTGGTTTAGGGTACGGTTTAGGTTTAGGGTACGTGTTAGGGTTAGGGTAGGGGTTAGGGTTAGGGTACGTGTCAGGGTTAGGGTATTTATTAAACCTATCCCACTCTCTAGATACCCCTTAGCACGTAAAGGAATATTATTTGGGGGTCCAGCCATGGAGAAGAGTTTAGACACTAGGATAAGATAAGGAACACACCCATTATAAAGAAATCACATTAGGATTCTATTTTTAAGCTGTTCCTTAAAACACTAGTGCTTAGGAAATCTATTGGAGGCAGAAGCAGTCAAGGGTGGCCTAGGGTTAGGGTTAGGCTTAGGGTTAGGCTTAGGGTACGGCTTAGGGTATGGGTTCGGGGAGGGGTTCGGGTATGGCGTAGGGTATGGGTTAGGGTTAGGGTTAGGGTTAGTGTTAGTGTTAGGGCTCGGTTTAGTGTACGGCTTAGGATTACGGTACGTGTTAGGGTTAGGGTAGGGGTTAGGGTTAGGGTATGCATTAGGGTTAGGGTAGTTATTAAACCTATCCCACTCTTTAGATACCCCTTAGCACGTAAAGGAATATTATTTGGGGGTCCAGCCATGGAGAAGAGTTTAGACACTAATATAAGGAACACACTCATTATAAAGAAATCACATTAGGATTCTCTTTTTAAGCTGTTCCTTAAACCACTAGTGCTTAGGAAATCTATTGGAGGCAGAGGCAGGCAAGGGTAGCCTAGTGTTAGGGTTAGGCTTAGGGTTAGGCTTAGGGTACGGCTTCGGGTATGGGTTCGGGGAGGGGTTCGGGTATGGCGTAGGGTATGGGTTAGGGTTAGGGTTTGGGTTAGTGTTAGGGTTAGGGCTCCGTTTAGGATACGGGTTAGGATTAGGGTACGTGTTAGGGTTAGGGTAGGGGTTAGGGTTAGGGTACGCGTTAGGGTTAGGGTAGTTATTAAACCTATCCCACTCTCTAGATACCCCTTAGCACGTAAAGGAATATTATTTGGGGGTCCAGCCATGGAGAAGAGTTTAGACACTAGGATAAGATAAGGAACACACCCATTATAATGAAATCACATTAGGATTCTCTTTTTAAGCTGTTCCTTAAAACACTAGTGCTTAGGAAATCTATTGGAGGCAGAAGCAGTCAAGGGTAGCCTAGGGTTAGGGTTAGGCTTAGGGTTAGGCTTAGGGTACGGGTTCGGGGAGGGCTTCGTGTGCGCCATAGGGTATGGGTTAGGGTTAGGGTTAGGGTTAGTGTTAGGGTTAGGGCTTGGTTTAGGGTATTGGTTAGGATTAGGGTACGTGTTAGGGTTAGGGTAGGGGTTAGGGTTAGGGTACGCGTTAGGGTTAAGGTAGTTATTAAACCTATCCCACTCTCTAGATACCCCTTAGCACATAAAGGAATATTATTTGGAGGTCCAGCCATGGAGAAGAGTTGAGACACTAGGATAAGATAAGGAACACACACATTATAAAGAAATCACATTAGGATTCTATTTTTAAGCTGTTCCTTAAAACACTAGTGCTTAGGAAATCTATTGGAGGCAGAAGCAGTCAAGGGTGGCCTAGGGTTAGGGTTAGGCTTAGGGTTAGGCTTAGGATACGGCTTAGGGTACGGGTTCGGGGAGGGCTTCGGGTACGGCGTACGGTATTGGTTAGGGTTAGGGTTAGTGTTAGTGTTAGGGTTAGGGCTTGGTTTAGGGTACGGTTTAGGTTTAGGGTACGTGTTAGGGTTAGGGTAGGGGTTAGGGTTAGGGTACGTGTTAGGGTTAGGGTATTTATTAAACCTATCCCACTCTCTAGATACCCCTTAGCACGTAAAGGAATATTATTTGGGGGTCCAGCCATGGAGAAGAGTTTAGACACTAGGATAAGATAAGGAACACACCCATTATAAAGAAATCACATTAGGATTCTCTTTTTAAGCTCTTCCTTAAAACACTAGTGCTTAGGAAATCTATTGGAGGCAGAAGCAGTCAAGGGTAGCCTAGGGTTAGGGTTAGGCTTAGGGTTAGGCTTAGGGTACTGCTTAGGGTACGGGTTCGGGGAGGGCTTCAGGTACGGCGTAGTGTATGGGTTAGGGTAAGGGTTAGGGTTAGTGTTAGGGTTAGGGCTCGGTTTAGGGAACGGTTTAGGATTAGGGTACGTGTTAGGGTTAGGGTAGGGGTTAGGGTTAGGGTACGTTTTAGGGTTAGGGTAGTTATTAAACCTATCCCACTCTCTAGATACCCCTTAGCACGTAAAGGAATATTATTTGGGGGTCCAGCCATGGAGAAGAGTTTAGACACTAGGGTAAGATAAGGAACACACCCATTATAAAGAAATCACATTAGGATTCTCTTTTTATGCTGTTCCTTAAAACACTAGTGCTTAGGAAATCTATTGGAGGCAGAAGCAGTCAAGGGTAGCCTAGGGTTAGGGTTAGGCTTAGGGTTAGGCTTAGGGTACGGGTTCGGGGAGGGCTTCGTGTGCGCCATAGGGTATGGGTTAGGGTTAGGGTTAGGGTTAGTGTTAGGGTTAGGGCTCGGTTTAGGGTATTGGTTAGGATTAGGGTACGTGTTAGGGTTAGGGTAGGGGTTAGGGTTAGGGTACGCGTTAGGGTTAAGGTAGTTATTAAACCTATCCCACTCTCTAGATACCCCTTAGCACATAAAGGAATATTATTTGGAGGTCCAGCCATGGAGAAGAGTTGAGACACTAGGATAAGATAAGGAACACACACATTATAAAGAAATCACATTAGGATTCTATTTTTAAGCTGTTCCTTAAAACACTAGTGCTTAGGAAATCTATTGGAGGCAGAAGCAGTCAAGGGTGGCCTAGGGTTAGGGTTAGGCTTAGGGTTAGGCTTAGGATACGGCTTAGGGTACGGGTTCGGGGAGGGCTTTGGGTACGGCGTAGGGTATGGGTTAGGGTTAGGGTTAGTGTTAGTGTTAGGGTTAGGGCTTGGTTTAGGGTACGGTTTAGGTTTAGGGTACGTGTTAGGGTTAGGGTAGGGGTTAGGGTTAGGGTACGTGTTAGGGTTAGGGTATTTATTAAACCTATCCCACTCTCTAGATACCCCTTAGCACGTAAAGGAATATTATTTGGGGGTCCAGCCATGGAGAAGAGTTTAGACACTAGGATAAGATAAGGAACACACCCATTATAAAGAAATCACATTAGGATTCTCTTTTTAAGCTCTTCCTTAAAACACTAGTGCTTAGGAAATCTATTGGAGGCAGAAGCAGTCAAGGGTAGCCTAGGGTTAGGGTTAGGCTTAGGGTTAGGCTTAGGGTACTGCTTAGGGTACGGGTTCGGGGAGGGCTTCAGGTACGGCGTAGTGTATGGGTTAGGGTAAGGGTTAGGGTTAGTGTTAGGGTTAGGGCTCGGTTTAGGGAACGGTTTAGGATTAGGGTACGTGTTAGGGTTAGGGTAGGGGTTAGGGTTAGGGTACGTTTTAGGGTTAGGGTAGTTATTAAACCTATCCCACTCTCTAGATACCCCTTAGCACGTAAAGGAATATTATTTGGGGGTCCAGCCATGGAGAAGAGTTTAGACACTAGGATAAGATAAGGAACACACCCATTATAAAGAAATCACATTAGGATTGTCTTTTTATGCTGTTCCTTAAAACACTAGTGCTTAGGAAATCTATTGGAGGCAGAAGCAGTCAAGGGTAGCCTAGGGTTAGGGTTAGGCTTAGGGTTAGGCTTAGGGTACGGGTTCGGGGAGGGCTTCGTGTGCGCCATAGGGTATGGGTTAGGGTTAGGGTTAGGGTTAGTGTTAGGGTTAGGGCTCGGTTTAGGGTATTGGTTAGGATTAGGGTACGTGTTAGGGTTAGGGTAGGGGTTAGGGTTAGGGTACGCGTTAGGGTTAAGGTAGTTATTAAACCTATTCCACTCTCTAGATACCCCTTAGCACATAAAGGAATATTATTTGGAGGTCCAGCCATGGAGAAGAGTTGAGACACTAGGATAAGATAAGGAACACACACATTATAAAGAAATCACATTAGGATTCTATTTTTAAGCTGTTCCTTAAAACACTAGTGCTTAGGAAATCTATTGGAGGCAGAAGCAGTCAAGGGTGGCCTAGGGTTAGGGTTAGGCTTAGGGTTAGGCTTAGGATACGGCTTAGGGTACGGGTTCGGGGAGGGCTTCGGGTACGGCGTAGGGTATGGGTTAGGGTTAGGGTTAGTGTTAGTGTTAGGGTTAGGGCTTGGTTTAGGGTACGGTTTAGGTTTAGGGTACGTGTTAGGGTTAGGGTAGGGGTTAGGGTTAGGGTACGTGTCAGGGTTAGGGTATTTATTAAACCTATCCCACTCTCTAGATACCCCTTAGCACGTAAAGGAATATTATTTGGGGGTCCAGCCATGGAGAAGAGTTTAGACACTAGGATAAGATAAGGAACACACCCATTATAAAGAAATCACATTAGGATTCTATTTTTAAGCTGTTCCTTAAAACACTAGTGCTTAGGAAATCTATTGGAGGCAGAAGCAGTCAAGGGTGGCCTAGGGTTAGGGTTAGGCTTAGGGTTAGGCTTAGGGTACGGCTTAGGGTATGGGTTCGGGGAGGGGTTCGGGTATGGCGTAGGGTATGGGTTAGGGTTAGGGTTAGGGTTAGTGTTAGTGTTAGGGCTCGGTTTAGTGTACGGCTTAGGATTAGGGTACGTGTTAGGGTTAGGGTAGGGGTTAGGGTTAGGGTATGCATTAGGGTTAGGGTAGTTATTAAACCTATCCCACTCTTTAGATACCCCTTAGCACGTAAAGGAATATTATTTGGGGGTCCAGCCATGGAGAAGAGTTTAGACACTAATATAAGGAACACACTCATTATAAAGAAATCACATTAGGATTCTCTTTTTAAGCTGTTCCTTAAACCACTAGTGCTTAGGAAATCTATTGGAGGCAGAGGCAGGCAAGGGTAGCCTAGTGTTAGGGTTAGGCTTAGGGTTAGGCTTAGGGTACGGCTTCGGGTATGGGTTCGGGGAGGGGTTCGGGTATGGCGTAGGGTATGGGTTAGGGTTAGGGTTTGGGTTAGTGTTAGGGTTAGGGCTCCGTTTAGGATACGGGTTAGGATTAGGGTACGTGTTAGGGTTAGGGTAGGGGTTAGGGTTAGGGTACGCGTTAGGGTTAGGGTAGTTATTAAACCTATCCCACTCTCTAGATACCCCTTAGCACGTAAAGGAATATTATTTGGGGGTCCAGCCATGGAGAAGAGTTTAGACACTAGGATAAGATAAGGAACACACCCATTATAATGAAATCACATTAGGATTCTCTTTTTAAGCTGTTCCTTAAAACACTAGTGCTTAGGAAATCTATTGGAGGCAGAAGCAGTCAAGGGTAGCCTAGGGTTAGGGTTAGGCTTAGGGTTAGGCTTAGGGTACGGGTTCGGGGAGGGCTTCGTGTGCGCCATAGGGTATGGGTTAGGGTTAGGGTTAGGGTTAGTGTTAGGGTTAGGGCTTGGTTTAGGGTATTGGTTAGGATTAGGGTACGTGTTAGGGTTAGGGTAGGGGTTAGGGTTAGGGTACGCGTTAGGGTTAAGGTAGTTATTAAACCTATCCCACTCTCTAGATACCCCTTAGCACATAAAGGAATATTATTTGGAGGTCCAGCCATGGAGAAGAGTTGAGACACTAGGATAAGATAAGGAACACACACATTATAAAGAAATCACATTAGGATTCTATTTTTAAGCTGTTCCTTAAAACACTAGTGCTTAGGAAATCTATTGGAGGCAGAAGCAGTCAAGGGTGGCCTAGGGTTAGGGTTAGGCTTAGGGTTAGGCTTAGGATACGGCTTAGGGTACGGGTTCGGGGAGGGCTTCGGGTACGGCGTACGGTATTGGTTAGGGTTAGGGTTAGTGTTAGTGTTAGGGTTAGGGCTTGGTTTAGGGTACGGTTTAGGTTTAGGGTACGTGTTAGGGTTAGGGTAGGGGTTAGGGTTAGGGTACGTGTTAGGGTTAGGGTATTTATTAAACCTATCCCACTCTCTAGATACCCCTTAGCACGTAAAGGAATATTATTTGAGGGTCCAGCCATGGAGAAGAGTTTAGACACTAGGATAAGATAAGGAACACACCCATTATAAAGAAATCACATTAGGATTCTCTTTTTAAGCTCTTCCTTAAAACACTAGTGCTTAGGAAATCTATTGGAGGCAGAAGCAGTCAAGGGTAGCCTAGGGTTAGGGTTAGGCTTAGGGTTAGGCTTAGGGTACTGCTTAGGGTACGGGTTCGGGGAGGGCTTCAGGTACGGCGTAGTGTATGGGTTAGGGTAAGGGTTAGGGTTAGTGTTAGGGTTAGGGCTCGGTTTAGGGAACGGTTTAGGATTAGGGTACGTGTTAGGGTTAGGGTAGGGGTTAGGGTTAGGGTACGTTTTAGGGTTAGGGTAGTTATTAAACCTATCCCACTCTCTAGATACCCCTTAGCACGTAAAGGAATATTATTTGGGGGTCCAGCCATGGAGAAGAGTTTAGACACTAGGGTAAGATAAGGAACACACCCATTATAAAGAAATCACATTAGGATTCTCTTTTTATGCTGTTCCTTAAAACACTAGTGCTTAGGAAATCTATTGGAGGCAGAAGCAGTCAAGGGTAGCCTAGGGTTAGGGTTAGGCTTAGGGTTAGGCTTAGGGTACGGGTTCGGGGAGGGCTTCGTGTGCGCCATAGGGTATGGGTTAGGGTTAGGGTTAGGGTTAGTGTTAGGGTTAGGGCTCGGTTTAGGGTATTGGTTAGGATTAGGGTACGTGTTAGGGTTAGGGTAGGGGTTAGGGTTAGGGTACGCGTTAGGGTTAAGGTAGTTATTAAACCTATCCCACTCTCTAGATACCCCTTAGCACATAAAGGAATATTATTTGGAGGTCCAGCCATGGAGAAGAGTTGAGACACTAGGATAAGATAAGGAACACACACATTATAAAGAAATCACATTAGGATTCTATTTTTAAGCTGTTCCTTAAAACACTAGTGCTTAGGAAATCTATTGGAGGCAGAAGCAGTCAAGGGTGGCCTAGGGTTAGGGTTAGGCTTAGGGTTAGGCTTAGGATACGGCTTAGGGTACGGGTTCGGGGAGGGCTTCGGGTACGGCGTAGGGTATGGGTTAGGGTTAGGGTTAGTGTTAGTGTTAGGGTTAGGGCTTGGTTTAGGGTACGGTTTAGGTTTAGGGTACGTGTTAGGGTTAGGGTAGGGGTTAGGGTTAGGGTACGTGTTAGGGTTAGGGTATTTATTAAACCTATCCCACTCTCTAGATACCCCTTAGCACGTAAAGGAATATTATTTGGGGGTCCAGCCATGGAGAAGAGTTTAGACACTAGGATAAGATAAGGAACACACCCATTATAAAGAAATCACATTAGGATTCTCTTTTTAAGCTCTTCCTTAAAACACTAGTGCTTAGGAAATCTATTGGAGGCAGAAGCAGTCAAGGGTAGCCTAGGGTTAGGGTTAGGCTTAGGGTTAGGCTTAGGGTACTGCTTAGGGTACGGGTTCGGGGAGGGCTTCAGGTACGGCGTAGTGTATGGGTTAGGGTAAGGGTTAGGGTTAGTGTTAGGGTTAGGGCTCGGTTTAGGGAACGGTTTAGGATTAGGGTACGTGTTAGGGTTAGGGTAGGGGTTAGGGTTAGGGTACGTTTTAGGTTTAGGGTAGTTATTAAACCTATCCCACTCTCTAGATACCCCTTAGCACGTAAAGGAATATTATTTGGGGGTCCAGCCATGGAGAAGAGTTTAGACACTAGGATAAGATAAGGAACACACCCATTATAATGAAATCACATTAGGATTCTCTTTTTATGCTGTTCCTTAAAACACTAGTGCTTAGGAAATCTATTGGAGGCAGAAGCAGTCAAGGGTAGCCTAGGGTTAGGGTTAGGCTTAGGGTTAGGCTTAGGGTACGGGTTCGGGGAGGGCTTCGTGTGCGCCATAGGGTATGGGTTAGGGTTAGGGTTAGGGTTAGTGTTAGGGTTAGGGCTCGGTTTAGGGTATTGGTTAGGATTAGGGTACGTGTTAGGGTTAGGGTAGGGGTTAGGGTTAGGGTACGCGTTAGGGTTAAGGTAGTTATTAAACCTATCCCACTCTCTAGATACCCCTTAGCACATAAAGGAATATTATTTGGAGGTCCAGCCATGGAGAAGAGTTGAGACACTAGGATAAGATAAGGAACACACACATTATAAAGAAATCACATTAGGATTCTATTTTTAAGCTGTTCCTTAAAACACTAGTGGTTAGGAAATCTATTGGAGGCAGAAGCAGTCAAGGGTGGCCTAGGGTTAGGGTTAGGCTTAGGGTTAGGCTTAGGATACGGCTTAGGGTACGGGTTCGGGGAGGGCTTCGGGTACGGCGTAGGGTATGGGTTAGGGTTAGGGTTAGTGTTAGTGTTAGGGTTAGGGCTTGGTTTAGGGTACGGTTTAGGTTTAGGGTACGTGTTAGGGTTAGGGTAGGGGTTAGGGTTAGGGTACGTGTCAGGGTTAGGGTATTTATTAAACCTATCCCACTCTCTAGATACCCCTTAGCACGTAAAGGAATATTATTTGGGGGTCCAGCCATGGAGAAGAGTTTAGACACTAGGATAAGATAAGGAACACACCCATTATAAAGAAATCACATTAGGATTCTATTTTTAAGCTGTTCCTTAAAACACTAGTGCTTAGGAAATCTATTGGAGGCAGAAGCAGTCAAGGGTGGCCTAGGGTTAGGGTTAGGCTTAGGGTTAGGCTTAGGGTACGGCTTAGAGTATGGGTTCGGGGAGGGGTTCGGGTATGGCGTAGGGTATGGGTTAGGGTTAGGGTTAGGGTTAGTGTTAGTGTTAGGGCTCGGTTTAGTGTACGGCTTAGGATTAGGGTACGTGTTAGGGTTAGGGTAGGGGTTAGGGTTAGGGTATGCATTAGGGTTAGGGTAGTTATTAAACCTATCCCACTCTTTAGATACCCCTTAGCACGTAAAGGAATATTATTTGGGGGTCCAGCCATGGAGAAGAGTTTAGACACTAATATAAGGAACACACTCATTATAAAGAAATCACATTAGGATTCTCTTTTTAAGCTGTTCCTTAAACCACTAGTGCTTAGGAAATCTATTGGAGGCAGAGGCAGGCAAGGGTAGCCTAGTGTTAGGGTTAGGCTTAGGGTTAGGCTTAGGGTACGGCTTCGGGTATGGGTTCGGGGAGGGGTTCGGGTATGGCGTAGTGTATGGGTTAGGGTTAGGGTTTGGGTTAGTGTTAGGGTTAGGGCTCCGTTTAGGATACGGGTTAGGATTAGGGTACGTGTTAGGGTTAGGGTAGGGGTTAGGGTTAGGGTACGCGTTAGGGTTAGGGTAGTTATTAAACCTATCCCACTCTCTAGATACCCCTTAGCACGTAAAGGAATATTATTTGGGGGTCCAGCCATGGAGAAGAGTTTAGACACTAGGATAAGATAAGGAACACACCCATTATAATGAAATCACATTAGGATTCTCTTTTTAAGCTGTTCCTTAAAACACTAGTGCTTAGGAAATCTATTGGAGGCAGAAGCAGTCAAGGGTAGCCTAGGGTTAGGGTTAGGCTTAGGGTTAGGCTTAGGGTACGGGTTCGGGGAGGGCTTCGTGTGCGCCATAGGGTATGGGTTAGGGTTAGGGTTAGGGTTAGTGTTAGGGTTAGGGCTTGGTTTAGGGTATTGGTTAGGATTAGGGTACGTGTTAGGGTTAGGGTAGGGGTTAGGGTTAGGGTACGCGTTAGGGTTAAGGTAGTTATTAAACCTATCCCACTCTCTAGATACCCCTTAGCACATAAAGGAATATTATTTGGAGGTCCAGCCATGGAGAAGAGTTGAGACACTAGGATAAGATAAGGAACACACACATTATAAAGAAATCACATTAGGATTCTATTTTTAAGCTGTTCCTTAAAACACTAGTGCTTAGGAAATCTATTGGAGGCAGAAGCAGTCAAGGGTGGCCTAGGGTTAGGGTTAGGCTTAGGGTTAGGCTTAGGATACGGCTTAGGGTACGGGTTCGGGGAGGGCTTCGGGTACGGCGTACGGTATTGGTTAGGGTTAGGGTTAGTGTTAGTGTTAGGGTTAGGGCTTGGTTTAGGGTACGGTTTAGGTTTAGGGTACGTGTTAGGGTTAGGGTAGGGGTTAGGGTTAGGGTACGTGTTAGGGTTAGGGTATTTATTAAACCTATCCCACTCTCTAGATACCCCTTAGCACGTAAAGGAATATTATTTGAGGGTCCAGCCATGGAGAAGAGTTTAGACACTAGGATAAGATAAGGAACACACCCATTATAAAGAAATCACATTAGGATTCTCTTTTTAAGCTCTTCCTTAAAACACTAGTGCTTAGGAAATCTATTGGAGGCAGAAGCAGTCAAGGGTAGCCTAGGGTTAGGGTTAGGCTTAGGGTTAGGCTTAGGGTACTGCTTAGGGTACGGGTTCGGGGAGGGCTTCAGGTACGGCGTAGTGTATGGGTTAGGGTAAGGGTTAGGGTTAGTGTTAGGGTTAGGGCTCGGTTTAGGGAACGGTTTAGGATTAGGGTACGTGTTAGGGTTAGGGTAGGGGTTAGGGTTAGGGTACGTTTTAGGGTTAGGGTAGTTATTAAACCTATCCCACTCTCTAGATACCCCTTAGCACGTAAAGGAATATTATTTGGGGGTCCAGCCATGGAGAAGAGTTTAGACACTAGGGTAAGATAAGGAACACACCCATTATAAAGAAATCACATTAGGATTCTCTTTTTATGCTGTTCCTTAAAACACTAGTGCTTAGGAAATCTATTGGAGGCAGAAGCAGTCAAGGGTAGCCTAGGGTTAGGGTTAGGCTTAGGGTTAGGCTTAGGGTACGGGTTCGGGGAGGGCTTCGTGTGCGCCATAGGGTATGGGTTAGGGTTAGGGTTAGGGTTAGTGTTAGGGTTAGGGCTCGGTTTAGGGTATTGGTTAGGATTAGGGTACGTGTTAGGGTTAGGGTAGGGGTTAGGGTTAGGGTACGCGTTAGGGTTAAGGTAGTTATTAAACCTATCCCACTCTCTAGATACCCCTTAGCACATAAAGGAATATTATTTGGAGGTCCAGCCATGGAGAAGAGTTGAGACACTAGGATAAGATAAGGAACACACACATTATAAAGAAATCACATTAGGATTCTATTTTTAAGCTGTTCCTTAAAACACTAGTGCTTAGGAAATCTATTGGAGGCAGAAGCAGTCAAGGGTGGCCTAGGGTTAGGGTTAGGCTTAGGGTTAGGCTTAGGATACGGCTTAGGGTACGGGTTCGGGGAGGGCTTCGGGTACGGCGTAGGGTATGGGTTAGGGTTAGGGTTAGTGTTAGTGTTAGGGTTAGGGCTTGGTTTAGGGTACGGTTTAGGTTTAGGGTACGTGTTAGGGTTAGGGTAGGGGTTAGGGTTAGGGTACGTGTTAGGGTTAGGGTATTTATTAAACCTATCCCACTCTCTAGATACCCCTTAGCACGTAAAGGAATATTATTTGGGTGTCCAGCCATGGAGAAGAGTTTAGACACTAGGATAAGATAAGGAACACACCCATTATAAAGAAATCACATTAGGATTCTCTTTTTAAGCTCTTCCTTAAAACACTAGTGCTTAGGAAATCTATTGGAGGCAGAAGCAGTCAAGGGTAGCCTAGGGTTAGGGTTAGGCTTAGGGTTAGGCTTAGGGTACTGCTTAGGGTACGGGTTCGGGGAGGGCTTCAGGTACGGCGTAGTGTATGGGTTAGGGTAAGGGTTAGGGTTAGTGTTAGGGTTAGGGCTCGGTTTAGGGAACGGTTTAGGATTAGGGTACGTGTTAGGGTTAGGGTAGGGGTTAGGGTTAGGGTACGTTTTAGGGTTAGGGTAGTTATTAAACCTATCCCACTCTCTAGATACCCCTTAGCACGTAAAGGAATATTATTTGGGGGTCCAGCCATGGAGAAGAGTTTAGACACTAGGATAAGATAAGGAACACACCCATTATAATGAAATCACATTAGGATTCTCTTTTTATGCTGTTCCTTAAAACACTAGTGCTTAGGAAATCTATTGGAGGCAGAAGCAGTCAAGGGTAGCCTAGGGTTAGGGTTAGGCTTAGGGTTAGGCTTAGGGTACGGGTTCGGGGAGGGCTTCGTGTGCGCCATAGGGTATGGGTTAGGGTTAGGGTTAGGGTTAGTGTTAGGGTTAGGGCTCGGTTTAGGGTATTGGTTAGGATTAGGGTACGTGTTAGGGTTAGGGTAGGGGTTAGGGTTAGGGTACGCGTTAGGGTTAAGGTAGTTATTAAACCTATCCCACTCTCTAGATACCCCTTAGCACATAAAGGAATATTATTTGGAGGTCCAGCCATGGAGAAGAGTTGAGACACTAGGATAAGATAAGGAACACACACATTATAAAGAAATCACATTAGGATTCTATTTTTAAGCTGTTCCTTAAAACACTAGTGGTTAGGAAATCTATTGGAGGCAGAAGCAGTCAAGGGTGGCCTAGGGTTAGGGTTAGGCTTAGGGTTAGGCTTAGGATACGGCTTAGGGTACGGGTTCGGGGAGGGCTTCGGGTACGGCGTAGGGTATGGGTTAGGGTTAGGGTTAGTGTTAGTGTTAGGGTTAGGGCTTGGTTTAGGGTACGGTTTAGGTTTAGGGTACGTGTTAGGGTTAGGGTAGGGGTTAGGGTTAGGGTACGTGTCAGGGTTAGGGTATTTATTAAACCTATCCCACTCTCTAGATACCCCTTAGCACGTAAAGGAATATTATTTGGGGGTCCAGCCATGGAGAAGAGTTTAGACACTAGGATAAGATAAGGAACACACCCATTATAAAGAAATCACATTAGGATTCTATTTTTAAGCTGTTCCTTAAAACACTAGTGCTTAGGAAATCTATTGGAGGCAGAAGCAGTCAAGGGTGGCCTAGGGTTAGGGTTAGGCTTAGGGTTAGGCTTAGGGTACGGCTTAGAGTATGGGTTCGGGGAGGGGTTCGGGTATGGCGTAGGGTATGGGTTAGGGTTAGGGTTAGGGTTAGTGTTAGTGTTAGGGCTCGGTTTAGTGTACGGCTTAGGATTAGGGTACGTGTTAGGGTTAGGGTAGGGGTTAGGGTTAGGGTATGCATTAGGGTTAGGGTAGTTATTAAACCTATCCCACTCTTTAGATACCCCTTAGCACGTAAAGGAATATTATTTGGGGGTCCAGCCATGGAGAAGAGTTTAGACACTAATATAAGGAACACACTCATTATAAAGAAATCACATTAGGATTCTCTTTTTAAGCTGTTCCTTAAACCACTAGTGCTTAGGAAATCTATTGGAGGCAGAGGCAGGCAAGGGTAGCCTAGTGTTAGGGTTAGGCTTAGGGTTAGGCTTAGGGTACGGCTTCGGGTATGGGTTCGGGGAGGGGTTCGGGTATGGCGTAGTGTATGGGTTAGGGTTAGGGTTTGGGTTAGTGTTAGGGTTAGGGCTCCGTTTAGGATACGGGTTAGGATTAGGGTACGTGTTAGGGTTAGGGTAGGGGTTAGGGTTAGGGTACGCGTTAGGGTTAGGGTAGTTATTAAACCTATCCCACTCTCTAGATACCCCTTAGCACGTAAAGGAATATTATTTGGGGGTCCAGCCATGGAGAAGAGTTTAGACACTAGGATAAGATAAGGAACACACCCATTATAATGAAATCACATTAGGATTCTCTTTTTAAGCTGTTCCTTAAAACACTAGTGCTTAGGAAATCTATTGGAGGCAGAAGCAGTCAAGGGTAGCCTAGGGTTAGGGTTAGGCTTAGGGTTAGGCTTAGGGTACGGGTTCGGGGAGGGCTTCGTGTGCGCCATAGGGTATGGGTTAGGGTTAGGGTTAGGGTTAGTGTTAGGGTTAGGGCTTGGTTTAGGGTATTGGTTAGGATTAGGGTACGTGTTAGGGTTAGGGTAGGGGTTAGGGTTAGGGTACGCGTTAGGGTTAAGGTAGTTATTAAACCTATCCCACTCTCTAGATACCCCTTAGCACATAAAGGAATATTATTTGGAGGTCCAGCCATGGAGAAGAGTTGAGACACTAGGATAAGATAAGGAACACACACATTATAAAGAAATCACATTAGGATTCTATTTTTAAGCTGTTCCTTAAAACACTAGTGCTTAGGAAATCTATTGGAGGCAGAAGCAGTCAAGGGTGGCCTAGGGTTAGGGTTAGGCTTAGGGTTAGGCTTAGGATACGGCTTAGGGTACGGGTTCGGGGAGGGCTTCGGGTACGGCGTACGGTATTGGTTAGGGTTAGGGTTAGTGTTAGTGTTAGGGTTAGGGCTTGGTTTAGGGTACGGTTTAGGTTTAGGGTACGTGTTAGGGTTAGGGTAGGGGTTAGGGTTAGGGTACGTGTTAGGGTTAGGGTATTTATTAAACCTATCCCACTCTCTAGATACCCCTTAGCACGTAAAGGAATATTATTTGAGGGTCCAGCCATGGAGAAGAGTTTAGACACTAGGATAAGATAAGGAACACACCCATTATAAAGAAATCACATTAGGATTCTCTTTTTAAGCTCTTCCTTAAAACACTAGTGCTTAGGAAATCTATTGGAGGCAGAAGCAGTCAAGGGTAGCCTAGGGTTAGGGTTAGGCTTAGGGTTAGGCTTAGGGTACTGCTTAGGGTACGGGTTCGGGGAGGGCTTCAGGTACGGCGTAGTGTATGGGTTAGGGTAAGGGTTAGGGTTAGTGTTAGGGTTAGGGCTCGGTTTAGGGAACGGTTTAGGATTAGGGTACGTGTTAGGGTTAGGGTAGGGGTTAGGGTTAGGGTACGTTTTAGGGTTAGGGTAGTTATTAAACCTATCCCACTCTCTAGATACCCCTTAGCACGTAAAGGAATATTATTTGGGGGTCCAGCCATGGAGAAGAGTTTAGACACTAGGGTAAGATAAGGAACACACCCATTATAAAGAAATCACATTAGGATTCTCTTTTTATGCTGTTCCTTAAAACACTAGTGCTTAGGAAATCTATTGGAGGCAGAAGCAGTCAAGGGTAGCCTAGGGTTAGGGTTAGGCTTAGGGTTAGGCTTAGGGTACGGGTTCGGGGAGGGCTTCGTGTGCGCCATAGGGTATGGGTTAGGGTTAGGGTTAGGGTTAGTGTTAGGGTTAGGGCTCGGTTTAGGGTATTGGTTAGGATTAGGGTACGTGTTAGGGTTAGGGTAGGGGTTAGGGTTAGGGTACGCGTTAGGGTTAAGGTAGTTATTAAACCTATCCCACTCTCTAGATACCCCTTAGCACATAAAGGAATATTATTTGGAGGTCCAGCCATGGAGAAGAGTTGAGACACTAGGATAAGATAAGGAACACACACATTATAAAGAAATCACATTAGGATTCTATTTTTAAGCTGTTCCTTAAAACACTAGTGCTTAGGAAATCTATTGGAGGCAGAAGCAGTCAAGGGTGGCCTAGGGTTAGGGTTAGGCTTAGGGTTAGGCTTAGGATACGGCTTAGGGTACGGGTTCGGGGAGGGCTTCGGGTACGGCGTAGGGTATGGGTTAGGGTTAGGGTTAGTGTTAGTGTTAGGGTTAGGGCTTGGTTTAGGGTACGGTTTAGGTTTAGGGTACGTGTTAGGGTTAGGGTAGGGGTTAGGGTTAGGGTACGTGTTAGGGTTAGGGTATTTATTAAACCTATCCCACTCTCTAGATACCCCTTAGCACGTAAAGGAATATTATTTGGGGGTCCAGCCATGGAGAAGAGTTTAGACACTAGGATAAGATAAGGAACACACCCATTATAAAGAAATCACATTAGGATTCTCTTTTTAAGCTCTTCCTTAAAACACTAGTGCTTAGGAAATCTATTGGAGGCAGAAGCAGTCAAGGGTAGCCTAGGGTTAGGGTTAGGCTTAGGGTTAGGCTTAGGGTACTGCTTAGGGTACGGGTTCGGGGAGGGCTTCAGGTACGGCGTAGTGTATGGGTTAGGGTAAGGGTTAGGGTTAGTGTTAGGGTTAGGGCTCGGTTTAGGGAACGGTTTAGGATTAGGGTACGTGTTAGGGTTAGGGTAGGGGTTAGGGTTAGGGTACGTTTTAGGGTTAGGGTAGTTATTAAACCTATCCCACTCTCTAGATACCCCTTAGCACGTAAAGGAATATTATTTGGGGGTCCAGCCATGGAGAAGAGTTTAGACACTAGGATAAGATAAGGAACACACCCATTATAAAGAAATCACATTAGGATTCTCTTTTTATGCTGTTCCTTAAAACACTAGTGCTTAGGAAATCTATTGGAGGCAGAAGCAGTCAAGGGTAGCCTAGGGTTAGGGTTAGGCTTAGGGTTAGGCTTAGGGTACGGGTTCGGGGAGGGCTTCGTGTGCGCCATAGGGTATGGGTTAGGGTTAGGGTTAGGGTTAGTGTTAGGGTTAGGGCTCGGTTTAGGGTATTGGTTAGGATTAGGGTACGTGTTAGGGTTAGGGTAGGGGTTAGGGTTAGGGTACGCGTTAGGGTTAAGGTAGTTATTAAACCTATCCCACTCTCTAGATACCCCTTAGCACATAAAGGAATATTATTTGGAGGTCCAGCCATGGAGAAGAGTTGAGACACTAGGATAAGATAAGGAACACACACATTATAAAGAAATCACATTAGGATTCTATTTTTAAGCTCTTCCTTAAAACACTAGTGCTTAGGAAATCTATTGGAGGCAGAAGCAGTCAAGGGTGGCCTAGGGTTAGGGTTAGGCTTAGGGTTAGGCTTAGGATACGGCTTAGGGTACGGGTTCGGGGAGGGCTTCGGGTACGGCGTAGGGTATGGGTTAGGGTTAGGGTTAGTGTTAGTGTTAGGGTTAGGGCTTGGTTTAGGGTACGGTTTAGGTTTAGGGTACGTGTTAGGGTTAGGGTAGGGGTTAGGGTTAGGGTACGTGTCAGGGTTAGGGTATTTATTAAACCTATCCCACTCTCTAGATACCCCTTAGCACGTAAAGGAATATTATTTGGGGGTCCAGCCATGGAGAAGAGTTTAGACACTAGGATAAGATAAGGAACACACCCATTATAAAGAAATCACATTAGGATTCTATTTTTAAGCTGTTCCTTAAAACACTAGTGCTTAGGAAATCTATTGGAGGCAGAAGCAGTCAAGGGTGGCCTAGGGTTAGGGTTAGGCTTAGGGTTAGGCTTAGGGTACGGCTTAGGGTATGGGTTCGGGGAGGGGTTCGGGTATGGCGTAGGGTATGGGTTAGGGTTAGGGTTAGGGTTAGTGTTAGTGTTAGGGCTCGGTTTAGTGTACGGCTTAGGATTAGGGTACGTGTTAGGGTTAGGGTAGGGGTTAGGGTTAGGGTATGCATTAGGGTTAGGGTAGTTATTAAACCTATCCCACTCTTTAGATACCCCTTAGCACGTAAAGGAATATTATTTGGGGGTCCAGCCATGGAGAAGAGTTTAGACACTAATATAAGGAACACACTCATTATAAAGAAATCACATTAGGATTCTCTTTTTAAGCTGTTCCTTAAACCACTAGTGCTTAGGAAATCTATTGGAGGCAGAGGCAGGCAAGGGTAGCCTAGTGTTAGGGTTAGGCTTAGGGTTAGGCTTAGGGTACGGCTTCGGGTATGGGTTCGGGGAGGGGTTCGGGTATGGCGTAGGGTATGGGTTAGGGTTAGGGTTTGGGTTAGTGTTAGGGTTAGGGCTCCGTTTAGGATACGGGTTAGGATTAGGGTACGTGTTAGGGTTAGGGTAGGGGTTAGGGTTAGGGTACGCGTTAGGGTTAGGGTAGTTATTAAACCTATCCCACTCTCTAGATACCCCTTAGCACGTAAAGGAATATTATTTGGGGGTCCAGCCATGGAGAAGAGTTTAGACACTAGGATAAGATAAGGAACACACCCATTATAATGAAATCACATTAGGATTCTCTTTTTAAGCTGTTCCTTAAAACACTAGTGCTTAGGAAATCTATTGGAGGCAGAAGCAGTCAAGGGTAGCCTAGGGTTAGGGTTAGGCTTAGGGTTAGGCTTAGGGTACGGGTTCGGGGAGGGCTTCGTGTGCGCCATAGGGTATGGGTTAGGGTTAGGGTTAGGGTTAGTGTTAGGGTTAGGGCTTGGTTTAGGGTATTGGTTAGGATTAGGGTACGTGTTAGGGTTAGGGTAGGGGTTAGGGTTAGGGTACGCGTTAGGGTTAAGGTAGTTATTAAACCTATCCCACTCTCTAGATACCCCTTAGCACATAAAGGAATATTATTTGGAGGTCCAGCCATGGAGAAGAGTTGAGACACTAGGATAAGATAAGGAACACACACATTATAAAGAAATCACATTAGGATTCTATTTTTAAGCTCTTCCTTAAAACACTAGTGCTTAGGAAATCTATTGGAGGCAGAAGCAGTCAAGGGTGGCCTAGGGTTAGGGTTAGGCTTAGGGTTAGGCTTAGGATACGGCTTAGGGTACGGGTTCGGGGAGGGCTTCGGGTACGGCGTACGGTATTGGTTAGGGTTAGGGTTAGTGTTAGTGTTAGGGTTAGGGCTTGGTTTAGGGTACGGTTTAGGTTTAGGGTACGTGTTAGGGTTAGGGTAGGGGTTAGGGTTAGGGTACGTGTTAGGGTTAGGGTATTTATTAAACCTATCCCACTCTCTAGATACCCCTTAGCACGTAAAGGAATATTATTTGGGGGTCCAGCCATGGAGAAGAGTTTTGACACTAGGATAAGATAAGGAACACACCCATTATAAAGAAATCACATTAGGATTCTCTTTTTAAGCTCTTCCTTAAAACACTAGTGCTTAGGAAATCTATTGGAGGCAGAAGCAGTCAAGGGTAGCCTAGGGTTAGGGTTAGGCTTAGGGTTAGGCTTAGGGTACTGCTTAGGGTACGGGTTCGGGGAGGGCTTCAGGTACGGCGTAGTGTATGGGTTAGGGTAAGGGTTAGGGTTAGTGTTAGGGTTAGGGCTCGGTTTAGGGAACGGTTTAGGATTAGGGTACGTGTTAGGGTTAGGGTAGGGGTTAGGGTTAGGGTACGTTTTAGGGTTAGGGTAGTTATTAAACCTATCCCACTCTCTAGATACCCCTTAGCACGTAAAGGAATATTATTTGGGGGTCCAGCCATGGAGAAGAGTTTAGACACTAGGATAAGATAAGGAACACACCCATTATAAAGAAATCACATTAGGATTGTCTTTTTATGCTGTTCCTTAAAACACTAGTGCTTAGGAAATCTATTGGAGGCAGAAGCAGTCAAGGGTAGCCTAGGGTTAGGGTTAGGCTTAGGGTTAGGCTTAGGGTACGGGTTCGGGGAGGGCTTCGTGTGCGCCATAGGGTATGGGTTAGGGTTAGGGTTAGGGTTAGTGTTAGGGTTAGGGCACGGTTTAGGGTATTGGTTAGGATTAGGGTACGTGTTAGGGTTAGGGTAGGGGTTAGGGTTAGGGTACGCGTTAGGGTTAAGGTAGTTATTAAACCTATCCCACTCTCTAGATACCCCTTAGCACATAAAGGAATATTATTTGGAGGTCCAGCCATGGAGAAGAGTTGAGACACTAGGATAAGATAAGGAACACACACATTATAAAGAAATCACATTAGGATTCTATTTTTAAGCTGTTCCTTAAAACACTAGTGCTTAGGAAATCTATTGGAGGCAGAAGCAGTCAAGGGTGGCCTAGGGTTAGGGTTAGGCTTAGGGTTAGGCTTAGGATACGGCTTAGGGTACGGGTTCGGGGAGGGCTTCGGGTACGGCGTAGGGTATGGGTTAGGGTTAGGGTTAGTGTTAGTGTTAGGGTTAGGGCTTGGTTTAGGGTACGGTTTAGGTTTAGGGTACGTGTTAGGGTTAGGGTAGGGGTTAGGGTTAGGGTACGTGTCAGGGTTAGGGTATTTATTAAACCTATCCCACTCTCTAGATACCCCTTAGCACGTAAAGGAATATTATTTGGGGGTCCAGCCATGGAGAAGAGTTTAGACACTAGGATAAGATAAGGAACACACCCATTATAAAGAAATCACATTAGGATTCTATTTTTAAGCTGTTCCTTAAAACACTAGTGCTTAGGAAATCTATTGGAGGCAGAAGCAGTCAAGGGTGGCCTAGGGTTAGGGTTAGGCTTAGGGTTAGGCTTAGGGTACGGCTTCGGGTATGGGTTCGGGGAGGGGTTCGGGTATGGCGTAGGGTATGGGTTAGGGTTAGGGTTTGGGTTAGTGTTAGGGTTAGGGCTCCGTTTAGGATACGGGTTAGGATTAGGGTACGTGTTAGGGTTAGGGTAGGGGTTAGGGTTAGGGTACGCGTTAGGGTTAGGGTAGTTATTAAACCTATCCCACTCTCTAGATACCCCTTAGCACGTAAAGGAATATTATTTGGGGGTCCAGCCATGGAGAAGAGTTTAGACACTAGGATAAGATAAGGAACACACCCATTATAAAGAAATCACATTAGGATTCTCTTTTTAAGCTCTTCCTTAAAACACTAGTGCTTAGGAAATCTATTGGAGGCAGAAGCAGTCAAGGGTAGCCTAGGGTTAGGGTTAGGCTTAGGGTTAGGCTTAGGGTACTGCTTAGGGTACGGGTTCGGGGAGGGCTTCAGGTACGGCGTAGTGTATGGGTTAGGGTAAGGGTTAGGGTTAGTGTTAGGGTTAGGGCTCGGTTTAGGGAACGGTTTAGGATTAGGGTACGTGTTAGGGTTAGGGTAGGGGTTAGGGTTAGGGTACGTTTTAGGGTTAGGGTAGTTATTAAACCTATCCCACTCTCTAGATACCCCTTAGCACGTAAAGGAATATTATTTGGGGGTCCAGCCATGGAGAAGAGTTTAGACACTAGGATAAGATAAGGAACACACCCATTATAAAGAAATCACATTAGGATTCTCTTTTTATGCTGTTCCTTAAAACACTAGTGCTTAGGAAATCTATTGGAGGCAGAAGCAGTCAAGGGTAGCCTAGGGTTAGGGTTAGGCTTAGGGTTAGGCTTAGGGTACGGGTTCGGGGAGGGCTTCGTGTGCGCCATAGGGTATGGGTTAGGGTTAGGGTTAGGGTTAGTGTTAGGGTTAGGGCTCGGTTTAGGGTATTGGTTAGGATTAGGGTACGTGTTAGGGTTAGGGTAGGGGTTAGGGTTAGGGTACGCGTTAGGGTTAAGGTAGTTATTAAACCTATCCCACTCTCTAGATACCCCTTAGCACATAAAGGAATATTATTTGGAGGTCCAGCCATGGAGAAGAGTTGAGACACTAGGATAAGATAAGGAACACACACATTATAAAGAAATCACATTAGGATTCTATTTTTAAGCTCTTCCTTAAAACACTAGTGCTTAGGAAATCTATTGGAGGCAGAAGCAGTCAAGGGTGGCCTAGGGTTAGGGTTAGGCTTAGGGTTAGGCTTAGGATACGGCTTAGGGTACGGGTTCGGGGAGGGCTTCGGGTACGGCGTAGGGTATGGGTTAGGGTTAGGGTTAGTGTTAGTGTTAGGGTTAGGGCTTGGTTTAGGGTACGGTTTAGGTTTAGGGTACGTGTTAGGGTTAGGGTAGGGGTTAGGGTTAGGGTACGTGTCAGGGTTAGGGTATTTATTAAACCTATCCCACTCTCTAGATACCCCTTAGCACGTAAAGGAATATTATTTGGGGGTCCAGCCATGGAGAAGAGTTTAGACACTAGGATAAGATAAGGAACACACCCATTATAAAGAAATCACATTAGGATTCTATTTTTAAGCTGTTCCTTAAAACACTAGTGCTTAGGAAATCTATTGGAGGCAGAAGCAGTCAAGGGTGGCCTAGGGTTAGGGTTAGGCTTAGGGTTAGGCTTAGGGTACGGCTTAGGGTATGGGTTCGGGGAGGGGTTCGGGTATGGCGTAGGGTATGGGTTAGGGTTAGGGTTAGGGTTAGTGTTAGTGTTAGGGCTCGGTTTAGTGTACGGCTTAGGATTAGGGTACGTGTTAGGGTTAGGGTAGGGGTTAGGGTTAGGGTATGCATTAGGGTTAGGGTAGTTATTAAACCTATCCCACTCTTTAGATACCCCTTAGCACGTAAAGGAATATTATTTGGGGGTCCAGCCATGGAGAAGAGTTTAGACACTAATATAAGGAACACACTCATTATAAAGAAATCACATTAGGATTCTCTTTTTAAGCTGTTCCTTAAACCACTAGTGCTTAGGAAATCTATTGGAGGCAGAGGCAGGCAAGGGTAGCCTAGTGTTAGGGTTAGGCTTAGGGTTAGGCTTAGGGTACGGCTTCGGGTATGGGTTCGGGGAGGGGTTCGGGTATGGCGTAGGGTATGGGTTAGGGTTAGGGTTTGGGTTAGTGTTAGGGTTAGGGCTCCGTTTAGGATACGGGTTAGGATTAGGGTACGTGTTAGGGTTAGGGTAGGGGTTAGGGTTAGGGTACGCGTTAGGGTTAGGGTAGTTATTAAACCTATCCCACTCTCTAGATACCCCTTAGCACGTAAAGGAATATTATTTGGGGGTCCAGCCATGGAGAAGAGTTTAGACACTAGGATAAGATAAGGAACACACCCATTATAATGAAATCACATTAGGATTCTCTTTTTAAGCTGTTCCTTAAAACACTAGTGCTTAGGAAATCTATTGGAGGCAGAAGCAGTCAAGGGTAGCCTAGGGTTAGGGTTAGGCTTAGGGTTAGGCTTAGGGTACGGGTTCGGGGAGGGCTTCGTGTGCGCCATAGGGTATGGGTTAGGGTTAGGGTTAGGGTTAGTGTTAGGGTTAGGGCTTGGTTTAGGGTATTGGTTAGGATTAGGGTACGTGTTAGGGTTAGGGTAGGGGTTAGGGTTAGGGTACGCGTTAGGGTTAAGGTAGTTATTAAACCTATCCCACTCTCTAGATACCCCTTAGCACATAAAGGAATATTATTTGGAGGTCCAGCCATGGAGAAGAGTTGAGACACTAGGATAAGATAAGGAACACACACATTATAAAGAAATCACATTAGGATTCTATTTTTAAGCTCTTCCTTAAAACACTAGTGCTTAGGAAATCTATTGGAGGCAGAAGCAGTCAAGGGTGGCCTAGGGTTAGGGTTAGGCTTAGGGTTAGGCTTAGGATACGGCTTAGGGTACGGGTTCGGGGAGGGCTTCGGGTACGGCGTACGGTATTGGTTAGGGTTAGGGTTAGTGTTAGTGTTAGGGTTAGGGCTTGGTTTAGGGTACGGTTTAGGTTTAGGGTACGTGTTAGGGTTAGGGTAGGGGTTAGGGTTAGGGTACGTGTTAGGGTTAGGGTATTTATTAAACCTATCCCACTCTCTAGATACCCCTTAGCACGTAAAGGAATATTATTTGGGGGTCCAGCCATGGAGAAGAGTTTTGACACTAGGATAAGATAAGGAACACACCCATTATAAAGAAATCACATTAGGATTCTCTTTTTAAGCTCTTCCTTAAAACACTAGTGCTTAGGAAATCTATTGGAGGCAGAAGCAGTCAAGGGTAGCCTAGGGTTAGGGTTAGGCTTAGGGTTAGGCTTAGGGTACTGCTTAGGGTACGGGTTCGGGGAGGGCTTCAGGTACGGCGTAGTGTATGGGTTAGGGTAAGGGTTAGGGTTAGTGTTAGGGTTAGGGCTCGGTTTAGGGAACGGTTTAGGATTAGGGTACGTGTTAGGGTTAGGGTAGGGGTTAGGGTTAGGGTACGTTTTAGGGTTAGGGTAGTTATTAAACCTATCCCACTCTCTAGATACCCCTTAGCACGTAAAGGAATATTATTTGGGGGTCCAGACATGGAGAAGAGTTTAGACACTAGGATAAGATAAGGAACACACCCATTATAAAGAAATCACATTAGGATTGTCTTTTTATGCTGTTCCTTAAAACACTAGTGCTTAGGAAATCTATTGGAGGCAGAAGCAGTCAAGGGTAGCCTAGGGTTAGGGTTAGGCTTAGGGTTAGGCTTAGGGTACGGGTTCGGGGAGGGCTTCGTGTGCGCCATAGGGTATGGGTTAGGGTTAGGGTTAGGGTTAGTGTTAGGGTTAGGGCACGGTTTAGGGTATTGGTTAGGATTAGGGTACGTGTTAGGGTTAGGGTAGGGGTTAGGGTTAGGGTACGCGTTAGGGTTAAGGTAGTTATTAAACCTATCCCACTCTCTAGATACCCCTTAGCACATAAAGGAATATTATTTGGAGGTCCAGCCATGGAGAAGAGTTGAGACACTAGGATAAGATAAGGAACACACACATTATAAAGAAATCACATTAGGATTCTATTTTTAAGCTGTTCCTTAAAACACTAGTGCTTAGGAAATCTATTGGAGGCAGAAGCAGTCAAGGGTGGCCTAGGGTTAGGGTTAGGCTTAGGGTTAGGCTTAGGATACGGCTTAGGGTACGGGTTCGGGGAGGGCTTCGGGTACGGCGTAGGGTATGGGTTAGGGTTAGGGTTAGTGTTAGTGTTAGGGTTAGGGCTTGGTTTAGGGTACGGTTTAGGTTTAGGGTACGTGTTAGGGTTAGGGTAGGGGTTAGGGTTAGGGTACGTGTCAGGGTTAGGGTATTTATTAAACCTATCCCACTCTCTAGATACCCCTTAGCACGTAAAGGAATATTATTTGGGGGTCCAGCCATGGAGAAGAGTTTAGACACTAGGATAAGATAAGGAACACACCCATTATAAAGAAATCACATTAGGATTCTATTTTTAAGCTGTTCCTTAAAACACTAGTGCTTAGGAAATCTATTGGAGGCAGAAGCAGTCAAGGGTGGCCTAGGGTTAGGGTTAGGCTTAGGGTTAGGCTTAGGGTACGGCTTCGGGTATGGGTTCGGGGAGGGGTTCGGGTATGGCGTAGGGTATGGGTTAGGGTTAGGGTTTGGGTTAGTGTTAGGGTTAGGGCTCCGTTTAGGATACGGGTTAGGATTAGGGTACGTGTTAGGGTTAGGGTAGGGGTTAGGGTTAGGGTACGCGTTAGGGTTAGGGTAGTTATTAAACCTATCCCACTCTCTAGATACCCCTTAGCACGTAAAGGAATATTATTTGGGGGTCCAGCCATGGAGAAGAGTTTAGACACTAGGATAAGATAAGGAACACACCCATTATAATGAAATCACATTAGGATTCTCTTTTTAAGCTGTTCCTTAAAACACTAGTGCTTAGGAAATCTATTGGAGGCAGAAGCAGTCAAGGGTAGCCTAGGGTTAGGGTTAGGCTTAGGGTTAGGCTTAGGGTACGGGTTCGGGGAGGGCTTCGTGTGCGCCATAGGGTATGGGTTAGGGTTAGGGTTAGGGTTAGTGTTAGGGTTAGGGCTTGGTTTAGGGTATTGGTTAGGATTAGGGTACGTGTTAGGGTTAGGGTAGGGGTTAGGGTTAGGGTATGCGTTAGGGTTAAGGTAGTTATTAAACCTATCCCACTCTCTAGATACCCCTTAGCACATAAAGGAATATTATTTGGAGGTCCAGCCATGGAGAAGAGTTGAGACACTAGGATAAGATAAGGAACACACACATTATAAAGAAATCACATTAGGATTCTATTTTTAAGCTGTTCCTTAAAACACTAGTGCTTAGGAAATCTATTGGAGGCAGAAGCAGTCAAGGGTGGCCTAGGGTTAGGGTTAGGCTTAGGGTTAGGCTTAGGATACGGCTTAGGGTACGGGTTCGGGGAGGGCTTCGGGTACGGCGTACGGTATTGGTTAGGGTTAGGGTTAGTGTTAGTGTTAGGGTTAGGGCTTGGTTTAGGGTACGGTTTAGGTTTAGGGTACGTGTTAGGGTTAGGGTAGGGGTTAGGGTTAGGGTACGTGTTAGGGTTAGGGTATTTATTAAACCTATCCCACTCTCTAGATACCCCTTAGCACGTAAAGGAATATTATTTGGGGGTCCAGCCATGGAGAAGAGTTTAGACACTAGGATAAGATAAGGAACACACCCATTATAAAGAAATCACATTAGGATTCTCTTTTTAAGCTCTTCCTTAAAACACTAGTGCTTAGGAAATCTATTGGAGGCAGAAGCAGTCAAGGGTAGCCTAGGGTTAGGGTTAGGCTTAGGGTTAGGCTTAGGGTACTGCTTAGGGTACGGGTTCGGGGAGGGCTTCAGGTACGGCGTAGTGTATGGGTTAGGGTAAGGGTTAGGGTTAGTGTTAGGGTTAGGGCTCGGTTTAGGGAACGGTTTAGGATTAGGGTACGTGTTAGGGTTAGGGTAGGGGTTAGGGTTAGGGTACGTTTTAGGGTTAGGGTAGTTATTAAACCTATCCCACTCTCTAGATACCCCTTAGCACGTAAAGGAATATTATTTGGGGGTCCAGCCATGGAGAAGAGTTTAGACACTAGGGTAAGATAAGGAACACACCCATTATAAAGAAATCACATTAGGATTCTCTTTTTATGCTGTTCCTTAAAACACTAGTGCTTAGGAAATCTATTGGAGGCAGAAGCAGTCAAGGGTAGCCTAGGGTTAGGGTTAGGCTTAGGGTTAGGCTTAGGGTACGGGTTCGGGGAGGGCTTCGTGTGCGCCATAGGGTATGGGTTAGGGTTAGGGTTAGGGTTAGTGTTAGGGTTAGGGCTCGGTTTAGGGTATTGGTTAGGATTAGGGTACGTGTTAGGGTTAGGGTAGGGGTTAGGGTTAGGGTACGCGTTAGGGTTAAGGTAGTTATTAAACCTATCCCACTCTCTAGATACCCCTTAGCACATAAAGGAATATTATTTGGAGGTCCAGCCATGGAGAAGAGTTGAGACACTAGGATAAGATAAGGAACACACACATTATAAAGAAATCACATTAGGATTCTATTTTTAAGCTGTTCCTTAAAACACTAGTGCTTAGGAAATCTATTGGAGGCAGAAGCAGTCAAGGGTGGCCTAGGGTTAGGGTTAGGCTTAGGGTTAGGCTTAGGATACGGCTTAGGGTACGGGTTCGGGGAGGGCTTCGGGTACGGCGTACGGTATTGGTTAGGGTTAGGGTTAGTGTTAGTGTTAGGGTTAGGGCTTGGTTTAGGGTACGGTTTAGGTTTAGGGTACGTGTTAGGGTTAGGGTAGGGGTTAGGGTTAGGGTACGTGTTAGGGTTAGGGTATTTATTAAACCTATCCCACTCTCTAGATACCCCTTAGCACGTAAAGGAATATTATTTGGGGGTCCAGCCATGGAGAAGAGTTTAGACACTAGGATAAGATAAGGAACACACCCATTATAAAGAAATCACATTAGGATTCTCTTTTTAAGCTCTTCCTTAAAACACTAGTGCTTAGGAAATCTATTGGAGGCAGAAGCAGTCAAGGGTAGCCTAGGGTTAGGGTTAGGCTTAGGGTTAGGCTTAGGGTACTGCTTAGGGTACGGGTTCGGGGAGGGCTTCAGGTACGGCGTAGTGTATGGGTTAGGGTAAGGGTTAGGGTTAGTGTTAGGGTTAGGGCTCGGTTTAGGGAACGGTTTAGGATTAGGGTACGTGTTAGGGTTTGGGTAGGGGTTAGGGTTAGGGTACGTTTTAGGGTTAGGGTAGTTATTAAACCTATCCCACTCTCTAGATACCCCTTAGCACGTAAAGGAATATTATTTGGGGGTCCAGCCATGGAGAAGAGTTTAGACACTAGGATAAGATAAGGAACACACCCATTATAAAGAAATCACATTAGGATTCTCTTTTTATGCTGTTCCTTAAAACACTAGTGCTTAGGAAATCTATTGGAGGCAGAAGCAGTCAAGGGTAGCCTAGGGTTAGGGTTAGGCTTAGGGTTAGGCTTAGGGTACGGGTTCCGGGAGGGCTTCGTGTGCGCCATAGGGTATGGGTTAGGGTTAGGGTTAGGGTTAGTGTTAGGGTTAGGGCTCGGTTTAGGGTATTGGTTAGGATTAGGGTACGTGTTAGGGTTAGGGTAGGGGTTAGGGTTAGGGTACGCGTTAGGGTTAAGGTAGTTATTAAACCTATCCCACTCTCTAGATACCCCTTAGCACATAAAGGAATATTATTTGGAGGTCCAGCCATGGAGAAGAGTTGAGACACTAGGATAAGATAAGGAACACACACATTATAAAGAAATCACATTAGGATTCTATTTTTAAGCTGTTCCTTAAAACACTAGTGCTTAGGAAATCTATTGGAGGCAGAAGCAGTCAAGGGTGGCCTAGGGTTAGGGTTAGGCTTAGGGTTAGGCTTAGGATACGGCTTAGGGTACGGGTTCGGGGAGGGCTTCGGGTACGGCGTAGGGTATGGGTTAGGGTTAGGGTTAGTGTTAGTGTTAGGGTTAGGGCTTGGTTTAGGGTACGGTTTAGGTTTAGGGTACGTGTTAGGGTTAGGGTAGGGGTTAGGGTTAGGGTACGTGTCAGGGTTAGGGTATTTATTAAACCTATCCCACTCTCTAGATACCCCTTAGCACGTAAAGGAATATTATTTGGGGGTCCAGCCATGGAGAAGAGTTTAGACACTAGGATAAGATAAGGAACACACCCATTATAAAGAAATCACATTAGGATTCTCTTTTTAAGCTGTTCCTTAAACCACTAGTGCTTAGGAAATCTATTGGAGGCAGAGGCAGGCAAGGGTAGCCTAGTGTTAGGGTTAGGCTTAGGGTTAGGCTTAGGGTACGGCTTCGGGTATGGGTTCGGGGAGGGGTTCGGGTATGGCGTAGGGTATGGGTTAGGGTTAGGGTTTGGGTTAGTGTTAGGGTTAGGGCTCCGTTTAGGATACGGGTTAGGATTAGGGTACGTGTTAGGGTTAGGGTAGGGGTTAGGGTTAGGGTACGCGTTAGGGTTAGGGTAGTTATTAAACCTATCCCACTCTCTAGATACCCCTTAGCACGTAAAGGAATATTATTTGGGGGTCCAGCCATGGAGAAGAGTTTAGACACTAGGATAAGATAAGGAACACACCCATTATAATGAAATCACATTAGGATTCTCTTTTTAAGCTGTTCCTTAAAACACTAGTGCTTAGGAAATCTATTGGAGGCAGAAGCAGTCAAGGGTAGCCTAGGGTTAGGGTTAGGCTTAGGGTTAGGCTTAGGGTACGGGTTCGGGGAGGGCTTCGTGTGCGCCATAGGGTATGGGTTAGGGTTAGGGTTAGGGTTAGTGTTAGGGTTAGGGCTTGGTTTAGGGTATTGGTTAGGATTAGGGTACGTGTTAGGGTTAGGGTAGGGGTTAGGGTTAGGGTACGCGTTAGGGTTAAGGTAGTTATTAAACCTATCCCACTCTCTAGATACCCCTTAGCACATAAAGGAATATTATTTGGAGGTCCAGCCATGGAGAAGAGTTGAGACACTAGGATAAGATAAGGAACACACACATTATAAAGAAATCACATTAGGATTCTATTTTTAAGCTGTTCCTTAAAACACTAGTGCTTAGGAAATCTATTGGAGGCAGAAGCAGTCAAGGGTGGCCTAGGGTTAGGGTTAGGCTTAGGGTTAGGCTTAGGATACGGCTTAGGGTACGGGTTCGGGGAGGGCTTCGGGTACGGCGTACGGTATTGGTTAGGGTTAGGGTTAGTGTTAGTGTTAGGGTTAGGGCTTGGTTTAGGGTACGGTTTAGGTTTAGGGTACGTGTTAGGGTTAGGGTAGGGGTTAGGGTTAGGGTACGCGTTAGGGTTAGGGTAGTTATTAAACCTATCCCACTCTCTAGATACCCCTTAGCACGTAAAGGAATATTATTTGGGGGTCCAGCCATGGAGAAGAGTTTAGACACTAGGGTAAGATAAGGAACACACCCATTATAAAGAAATCACATTAGGATTCTCTTTTTATGCTGTTCCTTAAAACACTAGTGCTTAGGAAATCTATTGGAGGCAGAAGCAGTCAAGGGTAGCCTAGGGTTAGGGTTAGGCTTAGGGTTAGGCTTAGGGTACGGGTTCGGGGAGGGCTTCGTGTGCGCCATAGGGTATGGGTTAGGGTTAGGGTTAGGGTTAGTGTTAGGGTTAGGGCTCGGTTTAGGGTATTGGTTAGGATTAGGGTACGTGTTAGGGTTAGGGTAGGGGTTAGGGTTAGGGTACGCGTTAGGGTTAAGGTAGTTATTAAACCTATCCCACTCTCTAGATACCCCTTAGCACGTAAAGGAATATTATTTGGGGGTCCAGCCATGGAGAAGAGTTTAGACACTAGGGTAAGATAAGGAACACACCCATTATAAAGAAATCACATTAGGATTCTATTTTTAAGCTGTTCCTTAAAACACTAGTGCTTAGGAAATCTATTGGAGGCAGAAGCAGTCAAGGGTAGCCTAGGGTTAGGGTTAGGCTTAGGGTTAGGCTTAGGGTACGGGTTCGGGGAGGGCTTCGTGTGCGCCATAGGGTATGGGTTAGGGTTAGGGTTAGGGTTAGTGTTAGGGTTAGGGCTCGGTTTAGGGTATTGGTTAGGATTAGGGTACGTGTTAGGGTTAGGGTAGGGGTTAGGGTTAGGGTACGCGTTAGGGTTAAGGTAGTTATTAAACCTATCCCACTCTCTAGATACCCCTTAGCACATAAAGGAATATTATTTGGAGGTCCAGCCATGGAGAAGAGTTGAGACACTAGGATAAGATAAGGAACACACACATTATAAAGAAATCACATTAGGATTCTATTTTTAAGCTGTTCCTTAAAACACTAGTGCTTAGGAAATCTATTGGAGGCAGAAGCAGTCAAGGGTGGCCTAGGGTTAGGGTTAGGCTTAGGGCTAGGCTTAGGATACGGCTTAGGGTACGGGTTCGGGGAGGGCTTCGGGTACGGCGTACGGTATTGGTTAGGGTTAGGGTTAGTGTTAGTGTTAGGGTTAGGGCTTGGTTTAGGGTACGGTTTAGGTTTAGGGTACGTGTTAGGGTTAGGGTAGGGGTTAGGGTTAGGGTACGTGTTAGGGTTAGGGTATTTATTAAACCTATCCCACTCTCTAGATACCCCTTAGCACGTAAAGGAATATTATTTGGGGGTCCAGCCATGGAGAAGAGTTTAGACACTAGGATAAGATAAGGAATACACCCATTATAAAGAAATCACATTAGGATTCTCTTTTTAAGCTCTTCCTTAAAACACTAGTGCTTAGGAAATCTATTGGAGGCAGAAGCAGTCAAGGGTAGCCTAGGGTTAGGGTTAGGCTTAGGGTTAGGCTTAGGGTACTGCTTAGGGTACGGGTTCGGGGAGGGCTTCAGGTACGGCGTAGTGTATGGGTTAGGGTAAGGGTTAGGGTTAGTGTTAGGGTTAGGGCTCGGTTTAGGGAACGGTTTAGGATTAGGGTACGTGTTAGGGTTAGGGTAGGGGTTAGGGTTAGGGTACGTTTTAGGGTTAGGGTAGTTATTAAACCTATCCCACTCTCTAGATACCCCTTAGCACGTAAAGGAATATTATTTGGGGGTCCAGCCATGGAGAAGAGTTTAGACACTAGGATAAGATAAGGAACACACCCATTATAAAGAAATCACATTAGGATTCTCTTTTTATGCTGTTCCTTAAAACACTAGTGCTTAGGAAATCTATTGGAGGCAGAAGCAGTCAAGGGTAGCCTAGGGTTAGGGTTAGGCTTAGGGTTAGGCTTAGGGTACGGGTTCGGGGAGGGCTTCGTGTGCGCCATAGGGTATGGGTTAGGGTTAGGGTTAGGGTTAGTGTTAGGGTTAGGGCTCGGTTTAGGGTATTGGTTAGGATTAGGGTACGTGTTAGGGTTAGGGTAGGGGTTAGGGTTAGGGTACGCGTTAGGGTTAAGGTAGTTATTAAACCTATCCCACTCTCTAGATACCCCTTAGCACATAAAGGAATATTATTTGGAGGTCCAGCCATGGAGAAGAGTTGAGACACTAGGATAAGATAAGGAACACACACATTATAAAGAAATCACATTAGGATTCTATTTTTAAGCTGTTCCTTAAAACACTAGTGCTTAGGAAATCTATTGGAGGCAGAAGCAGTCAAGGGTGGCCTAGGGTTAGGGTTAGGCTTAGGGTTAGGCTTAGGATACGGCTTAGGGTACGGGTTCGGGGAGGGCTTCGGGTACGGCGTAGGGTATGGGTTAGGGTTAGGGTTAGTGTTAGTGTTAGGGTTAGGGCTTGGTTTAGGGTACGGTTTAGGTTTAGGGTACGTGTTAGGGTTAGGGTAGGGGTTAGGGTTAGGGTACGTGTCAGGGTTAGGGTATTTATTAAACCTATCCCACTCTCTAGATACCCCTTAGCACGTAAAGGAATATTATTTGGGGGTCCAGCCATGGAGAAGAGTTTAGACACTAGGATAAGATAAGGAACACACCCATTATAAAGAAATCACATTAGGATTCTCTTTTTAAGCTGTTCCTTAAACCACTAGTGCTTAGGAAATCTATTGGAGGCAGAGGCAGGCAAGGGTAGCCTAGTGTTAGGGTTAGGCTTAGGGTTAGGCTTAGGGTACGGCTTCGGGTATGGGTTCGGGGAGGGGTTCGGGTATGGCGTAGGGTATGGGTTAGGGTTAGGGTTTGGGTTAGTGTTAGGGTTAGGGCTCCGTTTAGGATACGGGTTAGGATTAGGGTACGTGTTAGGGTTAGGGTAGGGGTTAGGGTTAGGGTAGGCGTTAGGGTTAGGGTAGTTATTAAACCTATCCCACTCTCTAGATACCCCTTAGCACGTAAAGGAATATTATTTGGGGGTCCAGCCATGGAGAAGAGTTTAGACACTAGGATAAGATAAGGAACACACCCATTATAATGAAATCACATTAGGATTCTCTTTTTAAGCTGTTCCTTAAAACACTAGTGCTTAGGAAATCTATTGGAGGCAGAAGCAGTCAAGGGTAGCCTAGGGTTAGGGTTAGGCTTAGGGTTAGGCTTAGGGTACGGGTTCGGGGAGGGCTTCGTGTGCGCCATAGGGTATGGGTTAGGGTTAGGGTTAGGGTTAGTGTTAGGGTTAGGGCTTGGTTTAGGGTATTGGTTAGGATTAGGGTACGTGTTAGGGTTAGGGTAGGGGTTAGGGTTAGGGTACGCGTTAGGGTTAAGGTAGTTATTAAACCTATCCCACTCTCTAGATACCCCTTAGCACATAAAGGAATATTATTTGGAGGTCCAGCCATGGAGAAGAGTTGAGACACTAGGATAAGATAAGGAACACACACATTATAAAGAAATCACATTAGGATTCTATTTTTAAGCTGTTCCTTAAAACACTAGTGCTTAGGAAATCTATTGGAGGCAGAAGCAGTCAAGGGTGGCCTAGGGTTAGGGTTAGGCTTAGGGTTAGGCTTAGGATACGGCTTAGGGTACGGGTTCGGGGAGGGCTTCGGGTACGGCGTACGGTATTGGTTAGGGTTAGGGTTAGTGTTAGTGTTAGGGTTAGGGCTTGGTTTAGGGTACGGTTTAGGTTTAGGGTACGTGTTAGGGTTAGGGTAGGGGTTAGGGTTAGGGTACGTGTTAGGGTTAGGGTATTTATTAAACCTATCCCACTCTCTAGATACCCCTTAGCACGTAAAGGAATATTATTTGGGGGTCCAGCCATGGAGAAGAGTTTAGACACTAGGGTAAGATAAGGAACACACCCATTATAAAGAAATCACATTAGGATTCTCTTTTTATGCTGTTCCTTAAAACACTAGTGCTTAGGAAATCTATTGGAGGCAGAAGCAGTCAAGGGTAGCCTAGGGTTAGGGTTAGGCTTAGGGTTAGGCTTAGGGTACGGGTTCGGGGAGGGCTTCGTGTGCGCCATAGGGTATGGGTTAGGGTTAGGGTTAGGGTTAGTGTTAGGGTTAGGGCTCGGTTTAGGGTATTGGTTAGGATTAGGGTACGTGTTAGGGTTAGGGTAGGGGTTAGGGTTAGGGTACGCGTTAGGGTTAAGGTAGTTATTAAACCTATCCCACTCTCTAGATACCCCTTAGCACATAAAGGAATATTATTTGGAGGTTCAGCCATGGAGAAGAGTTGAGACACTAGGATAAGATAAGGAACACACACATTATAAAGAAATCACATTAGGATTCTATTTTTAAGCTGTTCCTTAAAACACTAGTGCTTAGGAAATCTATTGGAGGCAGAAGCAGTCAAGGGTGGCCTAGGGTTAGGGTTAGGCTTAGGGTTAGGCTTAGGATACGGCTTAGGGTACGGGTTCGGGGAGGGCTTCGGGTACGGCGTAGGGTATGGGTTAGGGTTAGGGTTAGTGTTAGTGTTAGGGTTAGGGCTTGGTTTAGGGTACGGTTTAGGTTTAGGGTACGTGTTAGGGTTAGGGTAGGGGTTAGGGTTAGGGTACGTGTCAGGGTTAGGGTATTTATTAAACCTATCCCACTCTCTAGATACCCCTTAGCACGTAAAGGAATATTATTTGGGGGTCCAGCCATGGAGAAGAGTTTAGACACTAGGATAAGATAAGGAACACACCCATTATAAAGAAATCACATTAGGATTCTATTTTTAAGCTGTTCCTTAAAACACTAGTGCTTAGGAAATCTATTGGAGGCAGAAGCAGTCAAGGGTGGCCTAGGGTTAGGGTTAGGCTTAGGGTTAGGCTTAGGGTACGGCTTAGAGTATGGGTTCGGGGAGGGGTTCGGGTATGGCGTAGGGTATGGGTTAGGGTTAGGGTTAGGGTTAGTGTTAGTGTTAGGGCTCGGTTTAGTGTACGGCTTAGGATTAGGGTACGTGTTAGGGTTAGGGTAGGGGTTAGGGTTAGGGTATGCATTAGGGTTAGGGTAGTTATTAAACCTATCCCACTCTTTAGATACCCCTTAGCACGTAAAGGAATATTATTTGGGGGTCCAGCCATGGAGAAGAGTTTAGACACTAATATAAGGAACACACTCATTATAAAGAAATCACATTAGGATTCTCTTTTTAAGCTGTTCCTTAAACCACTAGTGCTTAGGAAATCTATTGGAGGCAGAGGCAGGCAAGGGTAGCCTAGTGTTAGGGTTAGGCTTAGGGTTAGGCTTAGGGTACGGCTTCGGGTATGGGTTCGGGGAGGGGTTCGGGTATGGCGTAGGGTATGGGTTAGGGTTAGGGTTTGGGTTAGTGTTAGGGTTAGGGCTCCGTTTAGGATACGGGTTAGGATTAGGGTACGTGTTAGGGTTAGGGTAGGGGTTAGGGTTAGGGTACGCGTTAGGGTTAGGGTAGTTATTAAACCTATCCCACTCTCTAGATACCCCTTAGCACGTAAAGGAATATTATTTGGGGGTCCAGCCATGGAGAAGAGTTTAGACACTAGGATAAGATAAGGAACACACCCATTATAATGAAATCACATTAGGATTCTCTTTTTAAGCTGTTCCTTAAAACACTAGTGCTTAGGAAATCTATTGGAGGCAGAAGCAGTCAAGGGTAGCCTAGGGTTAGGGTTAGGCTTAGGGTTAGGCTTAGGGTACGGGTTCGGGGAGGGCTTCGTGTGCGCCATAGGGTATGGGTTAGGGTTAGGGTTAGGGTTAGTGTTAGGGTTAGGGCTTGGTTTAGGGTATTGGTTAGGATTAGGGTACGTGTTAGGGTTAGGGTAGGGGTTAGGGTTAGGGTACGCGTTAGGGTTAAGGTAGTTATTAAACCTATCCCACTCTCTAGATACCCCTTAGCACATAAAGGAATATTATTTGGAGGTCCAGCCATGGAGAAGAGTTGAGACACTAGGATAAGATAAGGAACACACACATTATAAAGAAATCACATTAGGATTCTATTTTTAAGCTGTTCCTTAAAACACTAGTGCTTAGGAAATCTATTGGAGGCAGAAGCAGTCAAGGGTGGCCTAGGGTTAGGGTTAGGCTTAGGGTTAGGCTTAGGATACGGCTTAGGGTACGGGTTCGGGGAGGGCTTCGGGTACGGCGTACGGTATTGGTTAGGGTTAGGGTTAGTGTTAGTGTTAGGGTTAGGGCTTGGTTTAGGGTACGGTTTAGGTTTAGGGTACGTGTTAGGGTTAGGGTAGGGGTTAGGGTTAGGGTACGTGTTAGGGTTAGGGTATTTATTAAACCTATCCCACTCTCTAGATACCCCTTAGCACGTAAAGGAATATTATTTGGGGGTCCAGCCATGGAGAAGAGTTTTGACACTAGGATAAGATAAGGAACACACCCATTATAAAGAAATCACATTAGGATTCTCTTTTTAAGCTCTTCCTTAAAACACTAGTGCTTAGGAAATCTATTGGAGGCAGAAGCAGTCAAGGGTAGCCTAGGGTTAGGGTTAGGCTTAGGGTTAGGCTTAGGGTACTGCTTAGGGTACGGGTTCGGGGAGGGCTTCAGGTACGGCGTAGTGTATGGGTTAGGGTAAGGGTTAGGGTTAGTGTTAGGGTTAGGGCTCGGTTTAGGGAACGGTTTAGGATTAGGGTACGTGTTAGGGTTAGGGTAGGGGTTAGGGTTAGGGTACGTTTTAGGGTTAGGGTAGTTATTAAACCTATCCCACTCTCTAGATACCCCTTAGCACGTAAAGGAATATTATTTGGGGGTCCAGCCATGGAGAAGAGTTTAGACACTAGGGTAAGATAAGGAACACACCCATTATAAAGAAATCACATTAGGATTCTCTTTTTATGCTGTTCCTTAAAACACTAGTGCTTAGGAAATCTATTGGAGGCAGAAGCAGTCAAGGGTAGCCTAGGGTTAGGGTTAGGCTTAGGGTTAGGCTTAGGGTACGGGTTCGGGGAGGGCTTCGTGTGCGCCATAGGGTATGGGTTAGGGTTAGGGTTAGGGTTAGTGTTAGGGTTAGGGCTCGGTTTAGGGTATTGGTTAGGATTAGGGTACGTGTTAGGGTTAGGGTAGGGGTTAGGGTTAGGGTACGCGTTAGGGTTAAGGTAGTTATTAAACCTATCCCACTCTCTAGATACCCCTTAGCACATAAAGGAATATTATTTGGAGGTCCAGCCATGGAGAAGAGTTGAGACACTAGGATAAGATAAGGAACACACACATTATAAAGAAATCACATTAGGATTCTATTTTTAAGCTGTTCCTTAAAACACTAGTGCTTAGGAAATCTATTGGAGGCAGAAGCAGTCAAGGGTGGCCTAGGGTTAGGGTTAGGCTTAGGGTTAGGCTTAGGATACGGCTTAGGGTACGGGTTCGGGGAGGGCTTCGGGTACGGCGTAGGGTATGGGTTAGGGTTAGGGTTAGTGTTAGTGTTAGGGTTAGGGCTTGGTTTAGGGTACGGTTTAGGTTTAGGGTACGTGTTAGGGTTAGGGTAGGGGTTAGGGTTAGGGTACGTGTCAGGGTTAGGGTATTTATTAAACCTATCCCACTCTCTAGATACCCCTTAGCACGTAAAGGAATATTATTTGGGGGTCCAGCCATGGAGAAGAGTTTAGACACTAGGATAAGATAAGGAACACACCCATTATAAAGAAATCACATTAGGATTCTCTTTTTAAGCTCTTCCTTAAAACACTAGTGCTTAGGAAATCTATTGGAGGCAGAAGCAGTCAAGGGTAGCCTAGGGTTAGGGTTAGGCTTAGGGTTAGGCTTAGGGTACGGCTTAGGGTATGGGTTCGGGGAGGGGTTCGGGTATGGCGTAGGGTATGGGTTAGGGTTAGGGTTAGGGTTAGTGTTAGTGTTAGGGCTCGGTTTAGTGTACGGCTTAGGATTAGTGTACGTGTTAGGGTTAGGGTAGGGGTTAGGGTTAGGGTATGCATTAGGGTTAGGGTAGTTATTAAACCTATCCCACTCTTTAGATACCCCTTAGCACGTAAAGGAATATTATTTGGGGGTCCAGCCATGGAGAAGAGTTTAGACACTAATATAAGGAACACACTCATTATAAAGAAATCACATTAGGATTCTCTTTTTAAGCTGTTCCTTAAACCACTAGTGCTTAGGAAATCTATTGGAGGCAGAGGCAGGCAAGGGTAGCCTAGTGTTAGGGTTAGGCTTAGGGTTAGGCTTAGGGTACGGCTTCGGGTATGGGTTCGGGGAGGGGTTCGGGTATGGCGTAGGGTATGGGTTAGGGTTAGGGTTTGGGTTAGTGTTAGGGTTAGGGCTCCGTTTAGGATACGGGTTAGGATTAGGGTACGTGTTAGGGTTAGGGTAGGGGTTAGGGTTAGGGTACGCGTTAGGGTTAGGGTAGTTATTAAACCTATCCCACTCTCTAGATACCCCTTAGCACGTAAAGGAATATTATATGGGGGTCCAGCCATGGAGAAGAGTTTAGACACTAGGATAAGATAAGGAACACACCCATTATAATGAAATCACATTAGGATTCTCTTTTTAAGCTGTTCCTTAAAACACTAGTGCTTAGGAAATCTATTGGAGGCAGAAGCAGTCAAGGGTAGCCTAGGGTTAGGGTTAGGCTTAGGGTTAGGCTTAGGGTACGGGTTCGGGGAGGGCTTCGTGTGCGCCATAGGGTATGGGTTAGGGTTAGGGTTAGGGTTAGTGTTAGGGTTAGGGCTTGGTTTAGGGTATTGGTTAGGATTAGGGTACGTGTTAGGGTTAGGGTAGGGGTTAGGGTTAGGGTACGCGTTAGGGTTAAGGTAGTTATTAAACCTATCCCACTCTCTAGATACCCCTTAGCACATAAAGGAATATTATTTGGAGGTCCAGCCATGGAGAAGAGTTGAGACACTAGGATAAGATAAGGAACACACACATTATAAAGAAATCACATTAGGATTCTATTTTTAAGCTGTTCCTTAAAACACTAGTGCTTAGGAAATCTATTGGAGGCAGAAGCAGTCAAGGGTGGCCTAGGGTTAGGGTTAGGCTTAGGGTTAGGCTTAGGATACGGCTTAGGGTACGGGTTCGGGGAGGGCTTCGGGTACGGCGTACGGTATGGGTTAGGGTTAGGGTTAGTGTTAGTGTTAGGGTTAGGGCTCGGTTTAGGGTACGGTTTAGGTTTAGGGTACGTGTTAGGGTTAGGGTAGGGGTTAGGGTTAGGGTACGTGTTAGGGTTAGGGTATTTATTAAACCTATCCCACTCTCTAGATACCCCTTAGCACGTAAAGGAATATTATTTGGGGGTCCAGCCATGGAGAAGAGTTTAGACACTAGGATAAGATAAGGAACACACCCATTATAAAGAAATCACATTAGGATTCTCTTTTTAAGCTCTTCCTTAAAACACTAGTGCTTAGGAAATCTATTGGAGGCAGAAGCAGTCAAGGGTAGCCTAGGGTTAGGGTTAGGCTTAGGGTTAGGCTTAGGGTACTGCTTAGGGTACGGGTTCGGGGAGGGCTTCAGGTACGGCGTAGTGTATGGGTTAGGGTAAGGGTTAGGGTTAGTGTTAGGGTTAGGGCTCGGTTTAGGGAACGGTTTAGGATTAGGGTACGTGTTAGGGTTAGGGTAGGGGTTAGGGTTAGGGTACGTTTTAGGGTTAGGGTAGTTATTAAACCTATCCCACTCTCTAGATACCCCTTAGCACGTAAAGGAATATTATTTGGGGGTCCAGCCATGGAGAAGAGTTTAGACACTAGGATAAGATAAGGAACACACCCATTATAAAGAAATCACATTAGGATTCTCTTTTTATGCTGTTCCTTAAAACACTAGTGCTTAGGAAATCTATTGGAGGCAGAAGCAGTCAAGGGTAGCCTAGGGTTAGGGTTAGGCTTAGGGTTAGGCTTAGGGTACGGGTTCGGGGAGGGCTTCGTGTGCGCCATAGGGTATGGGTTAGGGTTAGGGTTAGGGTTAGTGTTAGGGTTAGGGCTCGGTTTAGGGTATTGGTTAGGATTAGGGTACGTGTTAGGGTTAGGGTAGGGGTTAGGGTTAGGGTACGCGTTAGGGTTAAGGTAGTTATTAAACCTATCCCACTCTCTAGATACCCCTTAGCACATAAAGGAATATTATTTGGAGGTCCAGCCATGGAGAAGAGTTGAGACACTAGGATAAGATAAGGAACACACACATTATAAAGAAATCACATTAGGATTCTATTTTTAAGCTGTTCCTTAAAACACTAGTGCTTAGGAAATCTATTGGAGGCAGAAGCAGTCAAGGGTGGCCTAGGGTTAGGGTTAGGCTTAGGGTTAGGCTTAGGATACGGCTTAGGGTACGGGTTCGGGGAGGGCTTCGGGTACGGCGTAGGGTATGGGTTAGGGTTAGGGTTAGTGTTAGTGTTAGGGTTAGGGCTTGGTTTAGGGTACGGTTTAGGTTTAGGGTACGTGTTAGGGTTAGGGTAGGGGTTAGGGTTAGGGTACGTGTCAGGGTTAGGGTATTTATTAAACCTATCCCACTCTCTAGATACCCCTTAGCACGTAAAGGAATATTATTTGGGGGTCCAGCCATGGAGAAGAGTTTAGACACTAGGATAAGATAAGGAACACACCCATTATAAAGAAATCACATTAGGATTCTATTTTTAAGCTGTTCCTTAAAACACTAGTGCTTAGGAAATCTATTGGAGGCAGAAGCAGTCAAGGGTGGCCTAGGGTTAGGGTTAGGCTTAGGGTTAGGCTTAGGGTACGGCTTAGAGTATGGGTTCGGGGAGGGGTTCGGGTATGGCGTAGGGTATGGGTTAGGGTTAGGGTTAGGGTTAGTGTTAGTGTTAGGGCTCGGTTTAGTGTACGGCTTAGGATTAGGGTACGTGTTAGGGTTAGGGTAGGGGTTAGGGTTAGGGTATGCATTAGGGTTAGGGTAGTTATTAAACCTATCCCACTCTTTAGATACCCCTTAGCACGTAAAGGAATATTATTTGGGGGTCCAGCCATGGAGAAGAGTTTAGACACTAATATAAGGAACACACTCATTATAAAGAAATCACATTAGGATTCTCTTTTTAAGCTGTTCCTTAAACCACTAGTGCTTAGGAAATCTATTGGAGGCAGAGGCAGGCAAGGGTAGCCTAGTGTTAGGGTTAGGCTTAGGGTTAGGCTTAGGGTACGGCTTCGGGTATGGGTTCGGGGAGGGGTTCGGGTATGGCGTAGGGTATGGGTTAGGGTTAGGGTTTGGGTTAGTGTTAGGGTTAGGGCTCCGTTTAGGATACGGGTTAGGATTAGGGTACGTGTTAGGGTTAGGGTAGGGGTTAGGGTTAGGGTACGCGTTAGGGTTAGGGTAGTTATTAAACCTATCCCACTCTCTAGATACCCCTTAGCACGTAAAGGAATATTATTTGGGGGTCCAGCCATGGAGAAGAGTTTAGACACTAGGATAAGATAAGGAACACACCCATTATAATGAAATCACATTAGGATTCTCTTTTTAAGCTGTTCCTTAAAACACTAGTGCTTAGGAAATCTATTGGAGGCAGAAGCAGTCAAGGGTAGCCTAGGGTTAGGGTTAGGCTTAGGGTTAGGCTTAGGGTACGGGTTCGGGGAGGGCTTCGTGTGCGCCATAGGGTATGGGTTAGGGTTAGGGTTAGGGTTAGTGTTAGGGTTAGGGCTTGGTTTAGGGTATTGGTTAGGATTAGGGTACGTGTTAGGGTTAGGGTAGGGGTTAGGGTTAGGGTACGCGTTAGGGTTAAGGTAGTTATTAAACCTATCCCACTCTCTAGATACCCCTTAGCACATAAAGGAATATTATTTGGAGGTCCAGCCATGGAGAAGAGTTGAGACACTAGGATAAGATAAGGAACACACACATTATAAAGAAATCACATTAGGATTCTATTTTTAAGCTCTTCCTTAAAACACTAGTGCTTAGGAAATCTATTGGAGGCAGAAGCAGTCAAGGGTGGCCTAGGGTTAGGGTTAGGCTTAGGGTTAGGCTTAGGATACGGCTTAGGGTACGGGTTAGGGGAGGGCTTCGGGTACGGCGTACGGTATTGGTTAGGGTTAGGGTTAGTGTTAGTGTTAGGGTTAGGGCTTGGTTTAGGGTACGGTTTAGGTTTAGGGTACGTGTTAGGGTTAGGGTAGGGGTTAGGGTTAGGGTACGTGTTAGGGTTAGGGTATTTATTAAACCTATCCCACTCTCTAGATACCCCTTAGCACGTAAAGGAATATTATTTGGGGGTCCAGCCATGGAGAAGAGTTTAGACACTAGGATAAGATAAGGAACACACCCATTATAAAGAAATCACATTAGGATTCTCTTTTTAAGCTCTTCCTTAAAACACTAGTGCTTAGGAAATCTATTGGAGGCAGAAGCAGTCAAGGGTAGCCTAGGGTTAGGGTTAGGCTTAGGGTTAGGCTTAGGGTACTGCTTAGGGTACGGGTTCGGGGAGGGCTTCAGGTACGGCGTAGTGTATGGGTTAGGGTAAGGGTTAGGGTTAGTGTTAGGGTTAGGGCTCGGTTTAGGGAACGGTTTAGGATTAGGGTACGTGTTAGGGTTAGGGTAGGGGTTAGGGTTAGGGTACGTTTTAGGGTTAGGGTAGTTATTAAACCTATCCCACTCTCTAGATACCCCTTAGCACGTAAAGGAATATTATTTGGGGGTCCAGCCATGGAGAAGAGTTTAGACACTAGGGTAAGATAAGGAACACACCCATTATAAAGAAATCACATTAGGATTCTCTTTTTATGCTGTTCCTTAAAACACTAGTGCTTAGGAAATCTATTGGAGGCAGAAGCAGTCAAGGGTAGCCTAGGGTTAGGGTTAGGCTTAGGGTTAGGCTTAGGGTACGGGTTCGGGGAGGGCTTCGTGTGCGCCATAGGGTATGGGTTAGGGTTAGGGTTAGGGTTAGTGTTAGGGTTAGGGCTCGGTTTAGGGTATTGGTTAGGATTAGGGTACGTGTTAGGGTTAGGGTAGGGGTTAGGGTTAGGGTACGCGTTAGGGTTAAGGTAGTTATTAAACCTATCCCACTCTCTAGATACCCCTTAGCACATAAAGGAATATTATTTGGAGGTCCAGCCATGGAGAAGAGTTGAGACACTAGGATAAGATAAGGAACACACACATTATAAAGAAATCACATTAGGATTCTATTTTTAAGCTGTTCCTTAAAACACTAGTGCTTAGGAAATCTATTGGAGGCAGAAGCAGTCAAGGGTGGCCTAGGGTTAGGGTTAGGCTTAGGGTTAGGCTTAGGGTACGGCTTAGAGTATGGGTTCGGGGAGGGGTTCGGGTATGGCGTAGGGTATGGGTTAGGGTTAGGGTTAGGGTTAGTGTTAGTGTTAGGGCTCGGTTTAGTGTACGGCTTAGGATTAGGGTACGTGTTAGGGTTAGGGTAGGGGTTAGGGTTAGGGTATGCATTAGGGTTAGGGTAGTTATTAAACCTATCCCACTCTTTAGATACCCCTTAGCACGTAAAGGAATATTATTTGGGGGTCCAGCCATGGAGAAGAGTTTAGACACTAATATAAGGAACACACTCATTATAAAGAAATCACATTAGGATTCTCTTTTTAAGCTGTTCCTTAAACCACTAGTGCTTAGGAAATCTATTGGAGGCAGAGGCAGGCAAGGGTAGCCTAGTGTTAGGGTTAGGCTTAGGGTTAGGCTTAGGGTACGGCTTCGGGTATGGGTTCGGGGAGGGGTTCGGGTATGGCGTAGGGTATGGGTTAGGGTTAGGGTTTGGGTTAGTGTTAGGGTTAGGGCTCCGTTTAGGATACGGGTTAGGATTAGGGTACGTGTTAGGGTTAGGGTAGGGGTTAGGGTTAGGGTACGCGTTAGGGTTAGGGTAGTTATTAAACCTATCCCACTCTCTAGATACCCCTTAGCACGTAAAGGAATATTATTTGGGGGTCCAGCCATGGAGAAGAGTTTAGACACTAGGATAAGATAAGGAACACACCCATTATAATGAAATCACATTAGGATTCTCTTTTTAAGCTGTTCCTTAAAACACTAGTGCTTAGGAAATCTATTGGAGGCAGAAGCAGTCAAGGGTAGCCTAGGGTTAGGGTTAGGCTTAGGGTTAGGCTTAGGGTACGGGTTCGGGGAGGGCTTCGTGTGCGCCATAGGGTATGGGTTAGGGTTAGGGTTAGGGTTAGTGTTAGGGTTAGGGCTTGGTTTAGGGTATTGGTTAGGATTAGGGTACGTGTTAGGGTTGGGGTAGGGGTTAGGGTTAGGGTACGCGTTAGGGTTAAGGTAGTTATTAAACCTATCCCACTCTCTAGATACCCCTTAGCACATAAAGGAATATTATTTGGAGGTCCAGCCATGGAGAAGAGTTGAGACACTAGGATAAGATAAGGAACACACACATTATAAAGAAATCACATTAGGATTCTATTTTTAAGCTGTTCCTTAAAACACTAGTGCTTAGGAAATCTATTGGAGGCAGAAGCAGTCAAGGGTGGCCTAGGGTTAGGGTTAGGCTTAGGGTTAGGCTTAGGATACGGCTTAGGGTACGGGTTCGGTGAGGGCTTCGGGTACGGCGTACGGTATTGGTTAGGGTTAGGGTTAGTGTTAGTGTTAGGGTTAGGGCTTGGTTTAGGGTACGGTTTAGGTTTAGGGTACGTGTTAGGGTTAGGGTAGGGGTTAGGGTTAGGGTACGTGTTAGGGTTAGGGTATTTATTAAACCTATCCCACTCTCTAGATACCCCTTAGCACGTAAAGGAATATTATTTGAGGGTCCAGCCATGGAGAAGAGTTTAGACACTAGGATAAGATAAGGAACACACCCATTATAAAGAAATCACATTAGGATTCTCTTTTTAAGCTCTTCCTTAAAACACTAGTGCTTAGGAAATCTATTGGAGGCAGAAGCAGTCAAGGGTAGCCTAGGGTTAGGGTTAGGCTTAGGGTTAGGCTTAGGGTACTGCTTAGGGTACGGGTTCGGGGAGGGCTTCAGGTACGGCGTAGTGTATGGGTTAGGGTAAGGGTTAGGGTTAGTGTTAGGGTTAGGGCTCGGTTTAGGGAACGGTTTAGGATTAGGGTACGTGTTAGGGTTAGGGTAGGGGTTAGGGTTAGGGTACGTTTTAGGGTTAGGGTAGTTATTAAACCTATCCCACTCTCTAGATACCCCTTAGCACGTAAAGGAATATTATTTGGGGGTCCAGCCATGGAGAAGAGTTTAGACACTAGGGTAAGATAAGGAACACACCCATTATAAAGAAATCACATTAGGATTCTCTTTTTATGCTGTTCCTTAAAACACTAGTGCTTAGGAAATCTATTGGAGGCAGAAGCAGTCAAGGGTAGCCTAGGGTTAGGGTTAGGCTTAGGGTTAGGCTTAGGGTACGGGTTCGGGGAGGGCTTCGTGTGCGCCATAGGGTATGGGTTAGGGTTAGGGTTAGGGTTAGTGTTAGGGTTAGGGCTCGGTTTAGGGTATTGGTTAGGATTAGGGTACGTGTTAGGGTTAGGGTAGGGGTTAGGGTTAGGGTACGCGTTAGGGTTAAGGTAGTTATTAAACCTATCCCACTCTCTAGATACCCCTTAGCACATAAAGGAATATTATTTGGAGGTCCAGCCATGGAGAAGAGTTGAGACACTAGGATAAGATAAGGAACACACACATTATAAAGAAATCACATTAGGATTCTATTTTTAAGCTGTTCCTTAAAACACTAGTGCTTAGGAAATCTATTGGAGGCAGAAGCAGTCAAGGGTGGCCTAGGGTTAGGGTTAGGCTTAGGGTTAGGCTTAGGATACGGCTTAGGGTACGGGTTCGGGGAGGGCTTCGGGTACGGCGTAGGGTATGGGTTAGGGTTAGGGTTAGTGTTAGTGTTAGGGTTAGGGCTTGGTTTAGGGTACGGTTTAGGTTTAGGGTACGTGTTAGGGTTAGGGTAGGGGTTAGGGTTAGGGTACGTGTTAGGGTTAGGGTATTTATTAAACCTATCCCACTCTCTAGATACCCCTTAGCACGTAAAGGAATATTATTTGGGGGTCCAGCCATGGAGAAGAGTTTAGACACTAGGATAAGATAAGGAACACACCCATTATAAAGAAATCACATTAGGATTCTCTTTTTAAGCTCTTCCTTAAAACACTAGTGCTTAGGAAATCTATTGGAGGCAGAAGCAGTCAAGGGTAGCCTAGGGTCAGGGTTAGGCTTAGGGTTAGGCTTAGGGTACTGCTTAGGGTACGGGTTCGGGGAGGGCTTCAGGTACGGCGTAGTGTATGGGTTAGGGTAAGGGTTAGGGTTAGTGTTAGGGTTAGGGCTCGGTTTAGGGAACGGTTTAGGATTAGGGTACGTGTTAGGGTTAGGGTAGGGGTTAGGGTTAGGGTACGTTTTAGGGTTAGGGTAGTTATTAAACCTATCCCACTCTCTAGATACCCCTTAGCACGTAAAGGAATATTATTTGGGGGTCCAGCCATGGAGAAGAGTTTAGACACTAGGATAAGATAAGGAACACACCCATTATAAAGAAATCACATTAGGATTCTCTTTTTATGCTGTTCCTTAAAACACTAGTGCTTAGGAAATCTATTGGAGGCAGAAGCAGTCAAGGGTAGCCTAGGGTTAGGGTTAGGCTTAGGGTTAGGCTCAGGGTACGGGTTCGGGGAGGGCTTCGTGTGCGCCATAGGGTATGGGTTAGGGTTAGGGTTAGGGTTAGTGTTAGGGTTAGGGCTCGGTTTAGGGTATTGGTTAGGATTAGGGTACGTGTTAGGGTTAGGGTAGGGGTTAGGGTTAGGGTACGCGTTAGGGTTAAGGTAGTTATTAAACCTATCCCACTCTCTAGATACCCCTTAGCACATAAAGGAATATTATTTGGAGGTCCAGCCATGGAGAAGAGTTGAGACACTAGGATAAGATAAGGAACACACACATTATAAAGAAATCACATTAGGATTCTATTTTTAAGCTCTTCCTTAAAACACTAGTGCTTAGGAAATCTATTGGAGGCAGAAGCAGTCAAGGGTGGCCTAGGGTTAGGGTTAGGCTTAGGGTTAGGCTTAGGATACGGCTTAGGGTACGGGTTCGGGGAGGGCTTCGGGTACGGCGTAGGGTATGGGTTAGGGTTAGGGTTAGTGTTAGTGTTAGGGTTAGGGCTTGGTTTAGGGTACGGTTTAGGTTTAGGGTACGTGTTAGGGTTAGGGTAGGGGTTAGGGTTAGGGTACGTGTCAGGGTTAGGGTATTTATTAAACCTATCCCACTCTCTAGATACCCCTTAGCACGTAAAGGAATATTATTTGGGGGTCCAGCCATGGAGAAGAGTTTAGACACTAGGATAAGATAAGGAACACACCCATTATAAAGAAATCACATTAGGATTCTATTTTTAAGCTGTTCCTTAAAACACTAGTGCTTAGGAAATCTATTGGAGGCAGAAGCAGTCAAGGGTGGCCTAGGGTTAGGGTTAGGCTTAGGGTTAGGCTTAGGGTACGGCTTAGGGTATGGGTTCGGGGAGGGGTTCGGGTATGGCGTAGGGTATGGGTTAGGGTTAGGGTTAGGGTTAGTGTTAGTGTTAGGGCTCGGTTTAGTGTACGGCTTAGGATTAGGGTACGTGTTAGGGTTAGGGTAGGGGTTAGGGTTAGGGTATGCATTAGGGTTAGGGTAGTTATTAAACCTATCCCACTCTTTAGATACCCCTTAGCACGTAAAGGAATATTATTTGGGGGTCCAGCCATGGAGAAGAGTTTAGACACTAATATAAGGAACACACTCATTATAAAGAAATCACATTAGGATTCTCTTTTTAAGCTGTTCCTTAAACCACTAGTGCTTAGGAAATCTATTGGAGGCAGAGGCAGGCAAGGGTAGCCTAGTGTTAGGGTTAGGCTTAGGGTTAGGCTTAGGGTACGGCTTCGGGTATGGGTTCGGGGAGGGGTTCGGGTATGGCGTAGGGTATGGGTTAGGGTTAGGGTTTGGGTTAGTGTTAGGGTTAGGGCTCCGTTTAGGATACGGGTTAGGATTAGGGTACGTGTTAGGGTTAGGGTAGGGGTTAGGGTTAGGGTACGCGTTAGGGTTAGGGTAGTTATTAAACCTATCCCACTCTCTAGATACCCCTTAGCACGTAAAGGAATATTATTTGGGGGTCCAGCCATGGAGAAGAGTTTAGACACTAGGATAAGATAAGGAACACACCCATTATAATGAAATCACATTAGGATTCTCTTTTTAAGCTGTTCCTTAAAACACTAGTGCTTAGGAAATCTATTGGAGGCAGAAGCAGTCAAGGGTAGCCTAGGGTTAGGGTTAGGCTTAGGGTTAGGCTTAGGGTACGGGTTCGGGGAGGGCTTCGTGTGCGCCATAGGGTATGGGTTAGGGTTAGGGTTAGGGTTAGTGTTAGGGTTAGGGCTTGGTTTAGGGTATTGGTTAGGATTAGGGTACGTGTTAGGGTTAGGGTAGGGGTTAGGGTTAGGGTACGCGTTAGGGTTAAGGTAGTTATTAAACCTATCCCACTCTCTAGATACCCCTTAGCACATAAAGGAATATTATTTGGAGGTCCAGCCATGGAGAAGAGTTGAGACACTAGGATAAGATAAGGAACACACCCATTATAAAGAAATCACATTAGGATTCTATTTTTAAGCTGTTCCTTAAAACACTAGTGCTTAGGAAATCTATTGGAGGCAGAAGCAGTCAAGGGTGGCCTAGGTTTAGGGTTAGGCTTAGGGTTAGGCTTAGGATACGGCTTAGGGTACGGGTTCGGGGAGGGCTTCGGGTACGGCGTAGGGTATGGGTTAGGGTTAGGGTTAGTGTTAGTGTTAGGGTTAGGGCTTGGTTTAGGGTACGGTTTAGGTTTAGGGTACGTGTTAGGGTTAGGGTAGGGGTTAGGGTTAGGGTACGTGTCAGGGTTAGGGTATTTATTAAACCTATCCCACTCTCTAGATACCCCTTAGCACGTAAAGGAATATTATTTGGGGGTCCAGCCATGGAGAAGAGTTTAGACACTAGGATAAGATAAGGAACACACCCATTATAAAGAAATCACATTAGGATTCTATTTTTAAGCTGTTCCTTAAAACACTAGTGCTTAGGAAATCTATTGGAGGCAGAAGCAGTCAAGGGTAGCCTAGGGTTAGGGTTAGGCTTAGGGTTAGGCTTAGGGTACTGCTTAGGGTACGGGTTCGGGGAGGGCTTCAGGTACGGCGTAGTGTATGGGTTAGGGTAAGGGTTAGGGTTAGTGTTAGGGTTAGGGCTCGGTTTAGGGAACGGTTTAGGATTAGGGTACGTGTTAGGGTTAGGGTAGGGGTTAGGGTTAGGGTACGTTTTAGGGTTAGGGTAGTTATTAAACCTATCCCACTCTCTAGATACCCCTTAGCACGTAAAGGAATATTATTTGGGGGTCCAGCCATGGAGAAGAGTTTAGACACTAGGATAAGATAAGGAACACACCCATTATAAAGAAATCACATTAGGATTCTCTTTTTATGCTGTTCCTTAAAACACTAGTGCTTAGGAAATCTATTGGAGGCAGAAGCAGTCAAGGGTAGCCTAGGGTTAGGGTTAGGCTTAGGGTTAGGCTTAGGGTACGGGTTCGGGGAGGGCTTCGTGTGCGCCATAGGGTATGGGTTAGGGTTAGGGTTAGGGTTAGTGTTAGGGTTAGGGCTCGGTTTAGGGTATTGGTTAGGATTAGGGTACGTGTTAGGGTTAGGGTAGGGGTTAGGGTTAGGGTACGCGTTAGGGTTAAGGTAGTTATTAAACCTATCCCATTCTCTAGATACCCCTTAGCACATAAAGGAATATTATTTGGAGGTCCAGCCATGGAGAAGAGTTGAGACACTAGGATAAGATAAGGAACACACACATTATAAAGAAATCACATTAGGATTCTATTTTTAAGCTGTTCCTTAAAACACTAGTGCTTAGGAAATCTATTGGAGGCAGAAGCAGTCAAGGGTGGCCTAGGGTTAGGGTTAGGCTTAGGGTTAGGCTTAGGATACGGCTTAGGGTACGGGTTCGGTGAGGGCTTCGGGTACGGCGTACGGTATTGGTTAGGGTTAGGGTTAGTGTTAGTGTTAGGGTTAGGGCTTGGTTTAGGGTACGGTTTAGGTTTAGGGTACGTGTTAGGGTTAGGGTAGGGGTTAGGGTTAGGGTACGTGTTAGGGTTAGGGTATTTATTAAACCTATCCCACTCTCTAGATACCCCTTAGCACGTAAAGGAATATTATTTGAGGGTCCAGCCATGGAGAAGAGTTTAGACACTAGGATAAGATAAGGAACACACCCATTATAAAGAAATCACATTAGGATTCTCTTTTTAAGCTCTTCCTTAAAACACTAGTGCTTAGGAAATCTATTGGAGGCAGAAGCAGTCAAGGGTAGCCTAGGGTTAGGGTTAGGCTTAGGGTTAGGCTTAGGGTACTGCTTAGGGTACGGGTTCGGGGAGGGCTTCAGGTACGGCGTAGTGTATGGGTTAGGGTAAGGGTTAGGGTTAGTGTTAGGGTTAGGGCTCGGTTTAGGGAACGGTTTAGGATTAGGGTACGTGTTAGGGTTAGGGTAGGGGTTAGGGTTAGGGTACGTTTTAGGGTTAGGGTAGTTATTAAACCTATCCCACTCTCTAGATACCCCTTAGCACGTAAAGGAATATTATTTGGGGGTCCAGCCATGGAGAAGAGTTTAGACACTAGGGTAAGATAAGGAACACACCCATTATAAAGAAATCACATTAGGATTCTCTTTTTATGCTGTTCCTTAAAACACTAGTGCTTAGGAAATCTATTGGAGGCAGAAGCAGTCAAGGGTAGCCTAGGGTTAGGGTTAGGCTTAGGGTTAGGCTTAGGGTACGGGTTCGGGGAGGGCTTCGTGTGCGCCATAGGGTATGGGTTAGGGTTAGGGTTAGGGTTAGTGTTAGGGTTAGGGCTCGGTTTAGGGTATTGGTTAGGATTAGGGTACGTGTTAGGGTTAGGGTAGGGGTTAGGGTTAGGGTACGCGTTAGGGTTAAGGTAGTTATTAAACCTATCCCACTCTCTAGATACCCCTTAGCACATAAAGGAATATTATTTGGAGGTCCAGCCATGGAGAAGAGTTGAGACACTAGGATAAGATAAGGAACACACACATTATAAAGAAATCACATTAGGATTCTATTTTTAAGCTGTTCCTTAAAACACTAGTGCTTAGGAAATCTATTGGAGGCAGAAGCAGTCAAGGGTGGCCTAGGGTTAGGGTTAGGCTTAGGGTTAGGCTTAGGATACGGCTTAGGGTACGGGTTCGGGGAGGGCTTCGGGTACGGCGTAGGGTATGGGTTAGGGTTAGGGTTAGTGTTAGTGTTAGGGTTAGGGCTTGGTTTAGGGTACGGTTTAGGTTTAGGGTACGTGTTAGGGTTAGGGTAGGGGTTAGGGTTAGGGTACGTGTTAGGGTTAGGGTATTTATTAAACCTATCCCACTCTCTAGATACCCCTTAGCACGTAAAGGAATATTATTTGGGGGTCCAGCCATGGAGAAGAGTTTAGACACTAGGATAAGATAAGGAACACACCCATTATAAAGAAATCACATTAGGATTCTCTTTTTAAGCTCTTCCTTAAAACACTAGTGCTTAGGAAATCTATTGGAGGCAGAAGCAGTCAAGGGTAGCCTAGGGTCAGGGTTAGGCTTAGGGTTAGGCTTAGGGTACTGCTTAGGGTACGGGTTCGGGGAGGGCTTCAGGTACGGCGTAGTGTATGGGTTAGGGTAAGGGTTAGGGTTAGTGTTAGGGTTAGGGCTCGGTTTAGGGAACGGTTTAGGATTAGGGTACGTGTTAGGGTTAGGGTAGGGGTTAGGGTTAGGGTACGTTTTAGGGTTAGGGTAGTTATTAAACCTATCCCACTCTCTAGATACCCCTTAGCACGTAAAGGAATATTATTTGGGGGTCCAGCCATGGAGAAGAGTTTAGACACTAGGATAAGATAAGGAACACACCCATTATAAAGAAATCACATTAGGATTCTCTTTTTATGCTGTTCCTTAAAACACTAGTGCTTAGGAAATCTATTGGAGGCAGAAGCAGTCAAGGGTAGCCTAGGGTTAGGGTTAGGCTTAGGGTTAGGCTCAGGGTACGGGTTCGGGGAGGGCTTCGTGTGCGCCATAGGGTATGGGTTAGGGTTAGGGTTAGGGTTAGTGTTAGGGTTAGGGCTCGGTTTAGGGTATTGGTTAGGATTAGGGTACGTGTTAGGGTTAGGGTAGGGGTTAGGGTTAGGGTACGCGTTAGGGTTAAGGTAGTTATTAAACCTATCCCACTCTCTAGATACCCCTTAGCACATAAAGGAATATTATTTGGAGGTCCAGCCATGGAGAAGAGTTGAGACACTAGGATAAGATAAGGAACACACACATTATAAAGAAATCACATTAGGATTCTATTTTTAAGCTCTTCCTTAAAACACTAGTGCTTAGGAAATCTATTGGAGGCAGAAGCAGTCAAGGGTGGCCTAGGGTTAGGGTTAGGCTTAGGGTTAGGCTTAGGATACGGCTTAGGGTACGGGTTCGGGGAGGGCTTCGGGTACGGCGTAGGGTATGGGTTAGGGTTAGGGTTAGTGTTAGTGTTAGGGTTAGGGCTTGGTTTAGGGTACGGTTTAGGTTTAGGGTACGTGTTAGGGTTAGGGTAGGGGTTAGGGTTAGGGTACGTGTCAGGGTTAGGGTATTTATTAAACCTATCCCACTCTCTAGATACCCCTTAGCACGTAAAGGAATATTATTTGGGGGTCCAGCCATGGAGAAGAGTTTAGACACTAGGATAAGATAAGGAACACACCCATTATAAAGAAATCACATTAGGATTCTATTTTTAAGCTGTTCCTTAAAACACTAGTGCTTAGGAAATCTATTGGAGGCAGAAGCAGTCAAGGGTGGCCTAGGGTTAGGGTTAGGCTTAGGGTTAGGCTTAGGGTACGGCTTAGGGTATGGGTTCGGGGAGGGGTTCGGGTATGGCGTAGGGTATGGGTTAGGGTTAGGGTTAGGGTTAGTGTTAGTGTTAGGGCTCGGTTTAGTGTACGGCTTAGGATTAGGGTACGTGTTAGGGTTAGGGTAGGGGTTAGGGTTAGGGTATGCATTAGGGTTAGGGTAGTTATTAAACCTATCCCACTCTTTAGATACCCCTTAGCACGTAAAGGAATATTATTTGGGGGTCCAGCCATGGAGAAGAGTTTAGACACTAATATAAGGAACACACTCATTATAAAGAAATCACATTAGGATTCTCTTTTTAAGCTGTTCCTTAAACCACTAGTGCTTAGGAAATCTATTGGAGGCAGAGGCAGGCAAGGGTAGCCTAGTGTTAGGGTTAGGCTTAGGGTTAGGCTTAGGGTACGGCTTCGGGTATGGGTTCGGGGAGGGGTTCGGGTATGGCGTAGGGTATGGGTTAGGGTTAGGGTTTGGGTTAGTGTTAGGGTTAGGGCTCCGTTTAGGATACGGGTTAGGATTAGGGTACGTGTTAGGGTTAGGGTAGGGGTTAGGGTTAGGGTACGCGTTAGGGTTAGGGTAGTTATTAAACCTATCCCACTCTCTAGATACCCCTTAGCACGTAAAGGAATATTATTTGGGGGTCCAGCCATGGAGAAGAGTTTAGACACTAGGATAAGATAAGGAACACACCCATTATAATGAAATCACATTAGGATTCTCTTTTTAAGCTGTTCCTTAAAACACTAGTGCTTAGGAAATCTATTGGAGGCAGAAGCAGTCAAGGGTAGCCTAGGGTTAGGGTTAGGCTTAGGGTTAGGCTTAGGGTACGGGTTCGGGGAGGGCTTCGTGTGCGCCATAGGGTATGGGTTAGGGTTAGGGTTAGGGTTAGTGTTAGGGTTAGGGCTTGGTTTAGGGTATTGGTTAGGATTAGGGTACGTGTTAGGGTTAGGGTAGGGGTTAGGGTTAGGGTACGCGTTAGGGTTAAGGTAGTTATTAAACCTATCCCACTCTCTAGATACCCCTTAGCACATAAAGGAATATTATTTGGAGGTCCAGCCATGGAGAAGAGTTGAGACACTAGGATAAGATAAGGAACACACCCATTATAAAGAAATCACATTAGGATTCTATTTTTAAGCTGTTCCTTAAAACACTAGTGCTTAGGAAATCTATTGGAGGCAGAAGCAGTCAAGGGTGGCCTAGGTTTAGGGTTAGGCTTAGGGTTAGGCTTAGGATACGGCTTAGGGTACGGGTTCGGGGAGGGCTTCGGGTACGGCGTAGGGTATGGGTTAGGGTTAGGGTTAGTGTTAGTGTTAGGGTTAGGGCTTGGTTTAGGGTACGGTTTAGGTTTAGGGTACGTGTTAGGGTTAGGGTAGGGGTTAGGGTTAGGGTACGTGTCAGGGTTAGGGTATTTATTAAACCTATCCCACTCTCTAGATACCCCTTAGCACGTAAAGGAATATTATTTGGGGGTCCAGCCATGGAGAAGAGTTTAGACACTAGGATAAGATAAGGAACACACCCATTATAAAGAAATCACATTAGGATTCTATTTTTAAGCTGTTCCTTAAAACACTAGTGCTTAGGAAATCTATTGGAGGCAGAAGCAGTCAAGGGTAGCCTAGGGTTAGGGTTAGGCTTAGGGTTAGGCTTAGGGTACTGCTTAGGGTACGGGTTCGGGGAGGGCTTCAGGTACGGCGTAGTGTATGGGTTAGGGTAAGGGTTAGGGTTAGTGTTAGGGTTAGGGCTCGGTTTAGGGAACGGTTTAGGATTAGGGTACGTGTTAGGGTTAGGGTAGGGGTTAGGGTTAGGGTACGTTTTAGGGTTAGGGTAGTTATTAAACCTATCCCACTCTCTAGATACCCCTTAGCACGTAAAGGAATATTATTTGGGGGTCCAGCCATGGAGAAGAGTTTAGACACTAGGATAAGATAAGGAACACACCCATTATAAAGAAATCACATTAGGATTCTCTTTTTATGCTGTTCCTTAAAACACTAGTGCTTAGGAAATCTATTGGAGGCAGAAGCAGTCAAGGGTAGCCTAGGGTTAGGGTTAGGCTTAGGGTTAGGCTTAGGGTACGGGTTCGGGGAGGGCTTCGTGTGCGCCATAGGGTATGGGTTAGGGTTAGGGTTAGGGTTAGTGTTAGGGTTAGGGCTCGGTTTAGGGTATTGGTTAGGATTAGGGTACGTGTTAGGGTTAGGGTAGGGGTTAGGGTTAGGGTACGCGTTAGGGTTAAGGTAGTTATTAAACCTATCCCATTCTCTAGATACCCCTTAGCACATAAAGGAATATTATTTGGAGGTCCAGCCATGGAGAAGAGTTGAGACACTAGGATAAGATAAGGAACACACACATTATAAAGAAATCACATTAGGATTCTATTTTTAAGCTCTTCCTTAAAACACTAGTGCTTAGGAAATCTATTGGAGGCAGAAGCAGTCAAGGGTGGCCTAGGGTTAGGGTTAGGCTTAGGGTTAGGCTTAGGATACGGCTTAGGGTATGGGTTCGGGGAGGGCTTCGGGTACGGCGTAGGGTATGGGTTAGGGTTAGGGTTAGTGTTAGTGTTAGGGTTAGGGCTTGGTTTAGGGTACGGTTTAGGTTTAGGGTACGTGTTAGGGTTAGGGTAGGGGTTAGGGTTAGGGTACGTGTCAGGGTTAGGGTATTTATTCAACCTATCCCACTCTCTAGATACCCCTTAGCACGTAAAGGAATATTATTTGGGGGTCCAGCCATGGAGAAGAGTTTAGACACTAGGATAAGATAAGGAACACACCCATTATAAAGAAATCACATTAGGATTCTATTTTTAAGCTGTTCCTTAAAACACTAGTGCTTAGGAAATCTATTGGAGGCAGAAGCAGTCAAGGGTGGCCTAGGGTTAGGGTTAGGCTTAGGGTTAGGCTTAGGGTACGGCTTAGGGTATGGGTTCGGGGAGGGGTTCGGGTATGGCGTAGGGTATGGGTTAGGGTTAGGGTTAGGGTTAGTGTTAGTGTTAGGGCTCGGTTTAGTGTACGGCTTAGGATTAGGGTACGTGTTAGGGTTAGGGTAGGGGTTAGGGTTAGGGTATGCATTAGGGTTAGGGTAGTTATTAAACCTATCCCACTCTTTAGATACCCCTTAGCACGTAAAGGAATATTATTTGGGGGTCCAGCCATGGAGAAGAGTTTAGACACTAATATAAGGAACACACTCATTATAAAGAAATCACATTAGGATTCTCTTTTTAAGCTGTTCCTTAAACCACTAGTGCTTAGGAAATCTATTGGAGGCAGAGGCAGGCAAGGGTAGCCTAGTGTTAGGGTTAGGCTTAGGGTTAGGCTTAGGGTACGGCTTCGGGTATGGGTTCGGGGAGGGGTTCGGGTATGGCGTAGGGTATGGGTTAGGGTTAGGGTTTGGGTTAGTGTTAGGGTTAGGGCTCCGTTTAGGATACGGGTTAGGATTAGGGTACGTGTTAGGGTTAGGGTAGGGGTTAGGGTTAGGGTACGCGTTAGGGTTAGGGTAGTTATTAAACCTATCCCACTCTCTAGATACCCCTTAGCACGTAAAGGAATATTATTTGGGGGTCCAGCCATGGAGAAGAGTTTAGACACTAGGATAAGATAAGGAACACACCCATTATAATGAAATCACATTAGGATTCTCTTTTTAAGCTGTTCCTTAAAACACTAGTGCTTAGGAAATCTATTGGAGGCAGAAGCAGTCAAGGGTAGCCTAGGGTTAGGGTTAGGCTTAGGGTTAGGCTTAGGGTACGGGTTCGGGGAGGGCTTCGTGTGCGCCATAGGGTATGGGTTAGGGTTAGGGTTAGGGTTAGTGTTAGGGTTAGGGCTTGGTTTAGGGTATTGGTTAGGATTAGGGTACGTGTTAGGGTTAGGGTAGGGGTTAGGGTTAGGGTACGCGTTAGGGTTAAGGTAGTTATTAAACCTATCCCACTCTCTAGATACCCCTTAGCACATAAAGGAATATTATTTGGAGGTCCAGCCATGGAGAAGAGTTGAGACACTAGGATAAGATAAGGAACACACCCATTATAAAGAAATCACATTAGGATTCTCTTTTTAAGCTCTTCCTTAAAACACTAGTGCTTAGGAAATCTATTGGAGGCAGAAGCAGTCAAGGGTAGCCTAGGGTCAGGGTTAGGCTTAGGGTTAGGCTTAGGGTACTGCTTAGGGTACGGGTTCGGGGAGGGCTTCAGGTACGGCGTAGTGTATGGGTTAGGGTAAGGGTTAGGGTTAGTGTTAGGGTTAGGGCTCGGTTTAGGGAACGGTTTAGGATTAGGGTACGTGTTAGGGTTAGGGTAGGGGTTAGGGTTAGGGTACGTTTTAGGGTTAGGGTAGTTATTAAACCTATCCCACTCTCTAGATACCCCTTAGCACGTAAAGGAATATTATTTGGGGGTCCAGCCATGGAGAAGAGTTTAGACACTAGGATAAGATAAGGAACACACCCATTATAAAGAAATCACATTAGGATTCTCTTTTTATGCTGTTCCTTAAAACACTAGTGCTTAGGAAATCTATTGGAGGCAGAAGCAGTCAAGGGTAGCCTAGGGTTAGGGTTAGGCTTAGGGTTAGGCTCAGGGTACGGGTTCGGGGAGGGCTTCGTGTGCGCCATAGGGTATGGGTTAGGTTTGGGTTAGGGTTAGTGTTAGGGTTAGGGCTCGGTTTAGGGTATTGGTTAGGATTAGGGTACGTGTTAGGGTTAGGGTAGGGGTTAGGGTTAGGGTACGCGTTAGGGTTAAGGTAGTTATTAAACCTATCCCACTCTCTAGATACCCCTTAGCACATAAAGGAATATTATTTGGAGGTCCAGCCATGGAGAAGAGTTGAGACACTAGGATAAGATAAGGAACACACACATTATAAAGAAATCACATTAGGATTCTATTTTTAAGCTCTTCCTTAAAACACTAGTGCTTAGGAAATCTATTGGAGGCAGAAGCAGTCAAGGGTGGCCTAGGGTTAGGGTTAGGCTTAGGGTTAGGCTTAGGATACGGCTTAGGGTACGGGTTCGGGGAGGGCTTCGGGTACGGCGTAGGGTATGGGTTAGGGTTAGGGTTAGTGTTAGTGTTAGGGTTAGGGCTTGGTTTAGGGTACGGTTTAGGTTTAGGGTACGTGTTAGGGTTAGGGTAGGGGTTAGGGTTAGGGTACGTGTCAGGGTTAGGGTATTTATTAAACCTATCCCACTCTCTAGATACCCCTTAGCACGTAAAGGAATATTATTTGGGGGTCCAGCCATGGAGAAGAGTTTAGACACTAGGATAAGATAAGGAACACACCCATTATAAAGAAATCACATTAGGATTCTATTTTTAAGCTGTTCCTTAAAACACTAGTGCTTAGGAAATCTATTGGAGGCAGAAGCAGTCAAGGGTGGCCTAGGGTTAGGGTTAGGCTTAGGGTTAGGCTTAGGGTACGGCTTAGGGTATGGGTTCGGGGAGGGGTTCGGGTATGGCGTAGGGTATGGGTTAGGGTTAGGGTTAGGGTTAGTGTTAGTGTTAGGGCTCGGTTTAGTGTACGGCTTAGGATTAGGGTACGTGTTAGGGTTAGGGTAGGGGTTAGGGTTAGGGTATGCATTAGGGTTAGGGTAGTTATTAAACCTATCCCACTCTTTAGATACCCCTTAGCACGTAAAGGAATATTATTTGGGGGTCCAGCCATGGAGAAGAGTTTAGACACTAATATAAGGAACACACTCATTATAAAGAAATCACATTAGGATTCTCTTTTTAAGCTGTTCCTTAAACCACTAGTGCTTAGGAAATCTATTGGAGGCAGAGGCAGGCAAGGGTAGCCTAGTGTTAGGGTTAGGCTTAGGGTTAGGCTTAGGGTACGGCTTCGGGTATGGGTTCGGGGAGGGGTTCGGGTATGGCGTAGGGTATGGGTTAGGGTTAGGGTTTGGGTTAGTGTTAGGGTTAGGGCTCCGTTTAGGATACGGGTTAGGATTAGGGTACGTGTTAGGGTTAGGGTAGGGGTTAGGGTTAGGGTACGCGTTAGGGTTAGGGTAGTTATTAAACCTATCCCACTCTCTAGATACCCCTTAGCACGTAAAGGAATATTATTTGGGGGTCCAGCCATGGAGAAGAGTTTAGACACTAGGATAAGATAAGGAACACACCCATTATAATGAAATCACATTAGGATTCTCTTTTTAAGCTGTTCCTTAAAACACTAGTGCTTAGGAAATCTATTGGAGGCAGAAGCAGTCAAGGGTAGCCTAGGGTTAGGGTTAGGCTTAGGGTTAGGCTTAGGGTACGGGTTCGGGGAGGGCTTCGTGTGCGCCATAGGGTATGGGTTAGGGTTAGGGTTAGGGTTAGTGTTAGGGTTAGGGCTTGGTTTAGGGTATTGGTTAGGATTAGGGTACGTGTTAGGGTTAGGGTAGGGGTTAGGGTTAGGGTACGCGTTAGGGTTAAGGTAGTTATTAAACCTATCCCACTCTCTAGATACCCCTTAGCACATAAAGGAATATTATTTGGAGGTCCAGCCATGGAGAAGAGTTGAGACACTAGGATAAGATAAGGAACACACACATTATAAAGAAATCACATTAGGATTCTATTTTTAAGCTGTTCCTTAAAACACTAGTGCTTAGGAAATCTATTGGAGGCAGAAGCAGTCAAGGGTGGCCTAGGTTTAGGGTTAGGCTTAGGGTTAGGCTTAGGATACGGCTTAGGGTACGGGTTCGGGGAGGGCTTCGAGTACGGCGTACGGTATTGGTTAGGGTTAGGGTTAGTGTTAGTGTTAGGGTTAGGGCTTGGTTTAGGGTACGGTTTAGGTTTAGGGTACGTGTTAGGGTTAGGGTAGGGGTTAGGGTTAGGGTACGTGTTAGGGTTAGGGTATTTATTAAACCTATCCCACTCTCTAGATACCCCTTAGCACGTAAAGGAATATTATTTGGGGGTCCAGCCATGGAGAAGAGTTTTGACACTAGGATAAGATAAGGAACACACCCATTATAAAGAAATCACATTAGGATTCTCTTTTTAAGCTCTTCCTTAAAACACTAGTGCTTAGGAAATCTATTGGAGGCAGAAGCAGTCAAGGGTAGCCTAGGGTTAGGGTTAGGCTTAGGGTTAGGCTTAGGGTACTGCTTAGGGTACGGGTTCGGGGAGGGCTTCAGGTACGGCGTAGTGTATGGGTTAGGGTAAGGGTTAGGGTTAGTGTTAGGGTTAGGGCTCGGTTTAGGGAACGGTTTAGGATTAGGGTACGTGTTAGGGTTAGGGTAGGGGTTAGGGTTAGGGTACGTTTTAGGGTTAGGGTAGTTATTAAACCTATCCCACTCTCTAGATACCCCTTAGCACGTAAAGGAATATTATTTGGGGGTCCAGCCATGGAGAAGAGTTTAGACACTAGGATAAGATAAGGAACACACCCATTATAAAGAAATCACATTAGGATTGTCTTTTTATGCTGTTCCTTAAAACACTAGTGCTTAGGAAATCTATTGGAGGCAGAAGCAGTCAAGGGTAGCCTAGGGTTAGGGTTAGGCTTAGGGTTAGGCTTAGGGTACGGGTTCGGGGAGGGCTTCGTGTGCGCCATAGGGTATGGGTTAGGGTTAGGGTTAGGGTTAGTGTTAGGGTTAGGGCTCGGTTTAGGGTATTGGTTAGGATTAGGGTACGTGTTAGGGTTAGGGTAGGGGTTAGGGTTAGGGTACGCGTTAGGGTTAAGGTAGTTATTAAACCTATCCCACTCTCTAGATACCCCTTAGCACATAAAGGAATATTATTTGGAGGTCCAGCCATGGAGAAGAGTTGAGACACTAGGATAAGATAAGGAACACACACATTATAAAGAAATCACATTAGGATTCTATTTTTAAGCTCTTCCTTAAAACACTAGTGCTTAGGAAATCTATTGGAGGCAGAAGCAGTCAAGGGTGGCCTAGGGTTAGGGTTAGGCTTAGGGTTAGGCTTAGGATACGGCTTAGGGTATGGGTTCGGGGAGGGCTTCGGGTACGGCGTAGGGTATGGGTTAGGGTTAGGGTTAGTGTTAGTGTTAGGGTTAGGGCTTGGTTTAGGGTACGGTTTAGGTTTAGGGTACGTGTTAGGGTTAGGGTAGGGGTTAGGGTTAGGGTACGTGTCAGGGTTAGGGTATTTATTAAACCTATCCCACTCTCTAGATACCCCTTAGCACGTAAAGGAATATTATTTGGGGGTCCAGCCATGGAGAAGAGTTTAGACACTAGGATAAGATAAGGAACACACCCATTATAAAGAAATCACATTAGGATTCTATTTTTAAGCTGTTCCTTAAAACACTAGTGCTTAGGAAATCTATTGGAGGCAGAAGCAGTCAAGGGTGGCCTAGGGTTAGGGTTAGGCTTAGGGTTAGGCTTAGGGTACGGCTTAGGGTATGGGTTCGGGGAGGGGTTCGGGTATGGCGTAGGGTATGGGTTAGGGTTAGGGTTAGGGTTAGTGTTAGTGTTAGGGCTCGGTTTAGTGTACGGCTTAGGATTAGGGTACGTGTTAGGGTTAGGGTAGGGGTTAGGGTTAGGGTATGCATTAGGGTTAGGGTAGTTATTAAACCTATCCCACTCTTTAGATACCCCTTAGCACGTAAAGGAATATTATTTGGGGGTCCAGCCATGGAGAAGAGTTTAGACACTAATATAAGGAACACACTCATTATAAAGAAATCACATTAGGATTCTCTTTTTAAGCTGTTCCTTAAACCACTAGTGCTTAGGAAATCTATTGGAGGCAGAGGCAGGCAAGGGTAGCCTAGTGTTAGGGTTAGGCTTAGGGTTAGGCTTAGGGTACGGCTTCGGGTATGGGTTCGGGGAGGGGTTCGGGTATGGCGTAGGGTATGGGTTAGGGTTAGGGTTTGGGTTAGTGTTAGGGTTAGGGCTCCGTTTAGGATACGGGTTAGGATTAGGGTACGTGTTAGGGTTAGGGTAGGGGTTAGGGTTAGGGTACGCGTTAGGGTTAGGGTAGTTATTAAACCTATCCCACTCTCTAGATACCCCTTAGCACGTAAAGGAATATTATTTGGGGGTCCAGCCATGGAGAAGAGTTTAGACACTAGGATAAGATAAGGAACACACCCATTATAATGAAATCACATTAGGATTCTCTTTTTAAGCTGTTCCTTAAAACACTAGTGCTTATGAAATCTATTGGAGGCAGAAGCAGTCAAGGGTAGCCTAGGGTTAGGGTTAGGCTTAGGGTTAGGCTTAGGGTACTGCTTAGGGTACGGGTTCGGGGAGGGCTTCGGGTACGGCGTAGGGCATGGGTTAGGGTTAGTGTGAGGGTTAGTGTTAGGGTTAGGGCTTGGTTTAGGGTACGGTTTAGGTTTAGGGCACGTGTTAGGGTTAGGGTAGGGGTTAGGGTTAGGGTACGTGTTAGGGTTAGGGTAGTTATTAAACCTATCCCACTCTCTAGATACCCCTTAGCACGTAAAGGAATATTATTTGGGGGTCCAGGCATGGAGAAGAGTTTAGACACTAGGATAAGATAAGGAACACACCCATTATAAAGAAATCACATTAGGATTCTCTTTTTAAGCTGTTCCTTAAAACACTAGTGCTTAGGAAATCTATCGGAGGCAGAAGCAGTCAAGGGTAGCCTAGGGTTAGGGTTAGGCTTAGGGTTAGGCTTAGGGTACGGGTTCGGGGAGGGCTTCGTGTGCGCCATAGGGTATGGGTTAGGGTTAGTGTTAGGGTTAGTGTTAGGGTTAGGGCTCGGTTTAGGGTATTGGTTAGGATTAGGGTACGTGTTAGGGTTAGGGTAGGGGTTAGGGTTAGGGTACGCATTAGGGTTAAGGTAGTTATTAAACCTATCCCACTCTCTAGATACCCCTTAGCACATAAAGGAATATTATTTGGAGGTCCAGCCATGGAGAAGAGTTGAGACACTAGGATAAGATAAGGAACACACACATTATAAAGAAATCACATTAGGATTCTATTTTTAAGCTGTTCCTTAAAACACTAGTGCTTAGGAAATCTATTGGAGGCAGAAGCAGTCAAGGGTGGCCTAGGGTTAGGGTTAGGCTTAGGGTTAGGCTTAGGATACGGCTTAGGGTACGGGTTCGGGGAGGGCTTCGGGTACGGCGTAGGGTATGGGTTAGGGTTAGGGTTAGTGTTAGTGTTAGGGTTAGGGTAATTATTAAACCTATCCCACTCTCTAGATACCCCTTAGCACGTAAAGGAATATTATTTGGGGGTCCAGCCATGGAGAAGAGTTTAGACACTAGGATAAGATAAGGAACACACCCATTATAAAGAAATCACATTAGGATTCTCTTTTTAAGCTGTTCCTTAAAACACTAGTGCTTAGGAAATCTATTGGAGGCAGAAGCAGTCAAGGGTAGCCTAGTGTTAGGGTTAGGCTTAGGGTTAGGCTAAGGGTACGGCTTAGGGTACGGGTTCGGGGAGGGCTTCGGGTACGGCGTAGGGTATGGGTTAGGGTTAGGGTTAGGGTTAGTGTTAGGGTTAGGGCTTGGTTTAGGGTACGGTTTAGGTTTAGGGCACGTGTTAGGGTTAGGGTAGGTGTTAGGGTTAGGGTACGTGTTAGGGTTAGGGTAGTTATTAAACCTATCCCACTCTCTAGATACCCCTTAGCACGTAAAGGAATATTATTTGGGGGTCCAGCCATGGAGAAGAGTTTAGACACTAGGATAAGATAAGGAACACACCCATTATAAAGAAATCACATTAGGATTCTCTTTTTAAGCTGTTCCTTAAAACACTAGTGCTTAGGAAATCTATTGGAGGCAGAAGCAGTCAAGGGTAGCCTAGAGTTAGGGTTAGGCTTAGGGTTAGGCTTAGGGTACGGCTTAGGGTACGTGTTCGAGGACGACTTTGGGTACGGCGTAGGGTATGGGTTAGGGTTAGGGTTAGGGTTAGTGTTAGGGTTAGGGCTCGGTTTAGGATACGGTTTAGGATTAGGGTACGTGTTAGTGTTAGGGTAGGGGTTAGGGTTTGGGTACGCGTTAGGGTTAGGGTAGTTATTAAACCTATCCCACTCTCTAGATACCCCTTAGCACGTAAAGGCATATTATTTGGGTGTGCAGCCATGGAGAAGAGTTTAGACACTAAGATAATATAAGGAACACACCTATTATAAAGAAATCACATTAGGATTCTCTTTTTAAGCTGTTCCTTAAAACACTAGTGCTTAGGAAATCTATTGGAGGCAGAAGCAGTCAAGGGTAGCCTAGGGTTAGGGTTAGGCTTAGGGTTAGGCTTAGGGTACGGTTTAGGGTATGTGTTCGAGGAGGACTTTTGGTACGGCGTACGGTATGGGTTGGGGTTTGGGTTAGGGTTAGTGTTAGGGTTAGGGCTCGGTTTAGGATACGGGTTAGGATTAGGGTACGTGTTAGTGTTATGGTAGGGGTTAGGGTTTGGGTACGCGTTAGGGTTAGGGTAGTTATTAAACCTATCCCACTCTCTAGATACCCCTTAGCACGTAAAGGAATATTATTTGGGGGTGCAGCCATGGAGAAGAGTTTAGACACTAAGATAATATAAGGAACACACACATTATAAAGAAATCACATTAGGATTCTCTTTTTAAGCTGTTCCTTAAACCACTAGTGCTTAGGAAATCTATTGGAGGGAGAGGCAGGCAAGGGTAGCCTAGGGTTAGGGTTAGGCTTAGGGTTAGGCTTAGGGTACGGCTTAGGGTATGGGTTCGGGGAGGGGTTCGGGTACGGCGTAGGGTATGGGTTAGGGTTAGGGTTTGGGTTAGTGTTAGGGTTAGGGCTCCGTTTAGGGTACGGGTTAGGATTTGGGTACGTGTTAGGTTTAGGGTAGGGGTTAGGGTTAGGGTACGCGTTAGTGTTAGGGTAGTTATTAAACCTATCCCACTCTCTAGATACCCCTTAGCACGTAAAGGAATATTATTTGGGGGTCCAGCCATGGAGAAGAGTTTAGACACTAGGATAAGATAAGGAACACACCCATTATAAAGAAATCACATTAGGATTCTCTTTTTATGCTGTTCCTTAAAACACTAGTGCTTAGGAAATCTATTGGAGGCAGAAGCAGTCAAGGGTAGCCTAGGGTTAGGGTTAGGCTTAGGGTTAGGCTTAGGGTATGGCTTAGGGTACGGGTTCGGGGAGGGCTTTGGGTGCGGCATAGGGTATGGGTTAGGGTTAGGGTTAGGGTTAGGGTTAGTGTTAGTGTTAGGGCTCGGTTTAGTGTACGGCTTAGGATTAGGGTACGTGTTAGGGTTAGTGTAGGGGTTAGGTTTAGGGTACGCATTAGGGTTAGGGTAGTTATTAAACCTATCCCACTCTCTAGATACCCCTTAGCACGTAAAGGAATATTATTTGGGGGTCCAGCCATGGAGAAGAGTTTAGACACTAGGCTAAGATAAGGAACACACCCTTTATAAAGAAATCACATTAGGATTCTCTTTTTAAGCTGTTCCTTAAAACACTAGTGCTTAGGAAATCTATTGGAGGCAGAAGCAGTCAAGGGTAGCCTAGTGATAGGGTTAGGCTTAGGGTTAGGCTAAGGGTAGGGCTTAGGGTACGGGTTCGGGTAGGGCTTCGGGTACGGCGTAGGGTATGGGTTAGGGTTAGGGTTAGGGTTAGTGTTATGGTTAGGGCTTGGTTTAGTGTACGGTTTAGGTTTAGGGCACGTGTTAGGGTTAGGGTAGGTGTTAGGGTTAGGGTACGTGTTAGTGTTAGGGTAGTTATTAAACCTATCCCACTCTCTAGATACCCCTTAGCACGTAAAGGAATATTATTTGGGGGTCCAGCCATGGAGAAGAGTTTAGACACTAGGATAAGATAAGGAACACACCCATTATAAAGAAATCACATTAGGATTCTCTTTTTAAGCTGTTCCTTAAAACACTAGTGCTTAGGAAATCTATTGGAGGCAGAAGCAGTCAAGGGTAGCCTAGGGTTATGGTTAGGCTTAGGGTTAGGCTTAGGGTACGGCTTAGTTTACGTGTTCCAGGAGGACTTTGGGTACGGCGTAGGGTATGGGTTAGGGTTAGGGTTAGGTTTAGTGTTAGGGTTAGGGTTCGGTTTAGGATACGGTTTAGGATTAGGGTACATGTTAGTGTTAGGGTAGGGGTTAGGGTTTGGGTACGCGTTAGGCTTAGGGTAGTTATTAAACCTATCCCACTCTCTAGATACCCCTTAGCACGTAAAGGAATATTATTTGGGGGTGCAGCCATGGAGAAGAATTTAGACACTAAGATAATATAAGGAACACACCCATTATAAAGAAATCACATTAGGATTCTCTTTTTAAGCTGTTCCTTAAAACACTAGTGCTTAGGAAATCTATTGGAGGCAGAAGCAGTCAAGGGTAGCCTAGTGTTAGTGTTAGGCTTAGGGTTAGGCTAAGGGTACGGCTTAGGGTACGGGTTCGGGGAGGGCTTCGGGTATGGCGTAGGGTATGGGTTAGGGTTAGGGTTAGGGTTAGTGTTAGGGTTAGGGCTTGGTTTAGGGTACGGTTTAGGTTTAGGGCACGTGTTAGGGTTAGGGTAGGTGTTAGGGTTAGGGTACGTGTTAGGGTTAGGGTAGTTATTAAACCTATCCCACTCTCTAGATACCCCTTAGCACGTAAAGGAATATTATTTGGGGGTCCAGCCATGGAGAAGAGTTTAGACACTAGGATAAGATAAGGAACACACCCATTATAAAGAAATCACATTAGGATTCTCTTTTTAAGCTGTTCCTTAAAACACTAGTGCTTTGGAAATCTATTGGAGGCAGAAGCAGTCAAGGGTAGCCTAGAGTTAGGGTTAGGCTTAGGGTTAGGCTTAGGGTACGGCTTAGGGTACGTGTTCGAGGACGACTTTGGGTACGGCGTAGGGTATGGGTTAGGGTTAGGGTTAGGGTTAGTGTTAGGGTTAGGGCTCGGTTTAGGATACGGTTTAGGATTAGGGTACGTGTTAGTGTTAGGGTAGGGGTTAGGGTTTGGGTACGCGTTAGGGTTAGGGTAGTTATTAAACCTATCCCACTCTCTAGATACCCCTTAGCACGTAAAGGCATATTATTTGGGTGTGCAGCCATGGAGAAGAGTTTAGACACTAAGATAATATAAGGAACACACCTATTATAAAGAAATCACATTAGGATTCTCTTTTTAAGCTGTTCCTTAAAACACTAGTGCTTAGGAAATCTATTGGAGGCAGAAGCAGTCAAGGGTAGCCTAGGGTTAGGGTTAGGCTTAGGGTTAGGCTTAGGGTACGGTTTAGGGTATGTGTTCGAGGAGGACTTTTGGTACGGCGTACGGTATGGGTTGGGGTTTGGGTTAGGGTTAGTGTTAGGGTTAGGGCTCGGTTTAGGATACGGGTTAGGATTAGGGTACGTGTTAGTGTTATGGTAGGGGTTAGGGTTTGGGTACGCGTTAGGCTTAGGGTAGTTATTAAACCTATCCCACTCTCTAGATACCCCTTAGCACGTAAAGGAATATTATTTGGGGGTGCAGCCATGGAGAAGAATTTAGACACTAAGATAATATAAGGAACACCCCCATTATAAAGAAATCACATTAGGATTCTCTTTTTAAGCTGTTCCTTAAAACACTAGTGCTTAGGAAATCTATTGGAGGCAGAAGCAGTCAAGGGTAGCCTAGGGTTAGGGTTAGGCTTAGGGTTAGGCTTAGGGTACGGCTTAGGGTATGGGTTCGGGGAGGGGTTCGGGTACGGCGTAGGGTATGGGTTAGTGTTAGGGTTTGGGTTAGTGTTAGGGTTAGGGCTCCGTTTAGGGTACGGGTTAGGATTTGGGTACGTGTTAGGTTTAGGGTAGGGGTTAGGGTTAGGGTACGCGTTAGTGTTAGGGTAGTTATTAAACCTATCCCACTCTCTAGATACCCCTTAGCACGTAAAGGAATATTATTTGGGGGTCCAGCCATGGAGAAGAGTTTAGACACTAGGATAAGAAAAGGAACACACCCATTATAAAGAAATCACATTAGGATTCTCTTTTTATGCTGTTCCTTAAAACACTAGTGCTTAGGAAATCTATTGGAGGCAGAAGCAGTCAAGGGTAGCCTAGGGTTAGGGTTAGGCTTAGGGTTAGGCTTAGGGTACGGCTTAGGGTACGGGTTCGGGGAAGGCTTTGGGTGCGGCATAGGGTATGGGTTAGGGTTAGGGTTAGGGTTAGTGTTAGTGTTAGGGCTCGGTTTAGTGTACGGCTTAGGATTAGGGTACGTGTTAGGGTTAGGTTAGGGGTTAGGTTTAGGGTACGCATTAGGGTTAGGGTAGTTATTAAACCTATCCCACTCTCTAGATACCCCTTAGCACATAAAGGAATATTATTTGGGGGTCCAGCCATGGAGAAGAGTTTAGACACTAGGCTAAGATAAGGAACACACCCTTTATAAAGAAATCACATTAGGATTCTCTTTTTAAGCTGTTCCTTAAAACACTAGTGCTTAGGAAATCTATTGGAGGCAGAAGCAGTCAAGGGTAGCCTAGTGATAGGGTTAGGCTTAGGGTTAGGCTAAGGGTAGGGCTTAGGGTACGGGTTCGGGTAGGGCTTCGGGTACGGCGTAGGGTATGGGTTAGGGTTAGGGTTAGGGTTAGTGTTATGGTTAGGGCTTGGTTTTGTGTACGGTTTAGGTTTAGGGCACGTGTTAGAGTTAGGGTAGGTGTTAAGGTTAGGGTACGTGTTAGTGTTAGGGTAGTTATTAAACCTATCCCACTCTCTAGATACCCCTTAGCACGTAAAGGAATATTATTTGGGGGTCCAGCCATGGAGAAGAGTTTAGACACTAGGATAAGATAAGGAACACACCCATTATAAAGAAATCACATTAGGATTCTCTTTTTAAGCTGTTCCTTAAAACACTAGTGCTTAGGAAATCTATTGGAGGCAGAAGCAGTCAAGGGTAGCCTAGGGTTATGGTTAGGCTTAGGGTTAGGCTTAGGGTACGGCTTAGTTTACGTGTTCCAGGAGGACTTTGGGTACGGCGTAGGGTATGGGTTAGGGTTAGGGCTAGGGTTAGTGTTAGGGTTAGGGTTCGGTTTAGGATACGGTTTAGGATTAGGGTACGTGTTAGTGTTAGGGTAGGGGTTAGGGTTTGGGTACGCGTTAGGCTTAGGGTAGTTATTAAACCTATCCCACTCTCTAGATACCCCTTAGCACGTAAAGGAATATTATTTGGGGGTGCAGCCATGGAGAAGAATTTAGACACTAAGATAATATAAGGAACACACCCATTATAAAGAAATCACATTAGGATTCTCTTTTTAAGCTGTTCCTTAAAACACTAGTGCTTAGGAAATCTATTGGAGGCAGAAGCAGTCAAGGGTAGCCTAGGGTTATGATTAGGCTTAGGGTTAGGCTTAGGGTACGGCTTAGGGTACGTGTTCGAGGAGGACATTTGGTACGGCGTACGGTATGGGTTAGGGTTAGGGTTAGGGTTAGTGTTCGGGTTAGGGCTCGGTTTAGGATACGGGTTAGGATTATGGTACGAGTTAGTGTTAGGGTAGGGGTTAGGGTTTGTGTACGCGTTAGGGTTAGGGTAGTTATTAAACCTATCCCACTCTCTAGATACCCCTTAGGACGTAAAGGAATATTATTTGGGGGTGCAGCCATGGAAAAGAGTTTAGACACTAAGATAATATAAGGAACACACACATTATAAAGAAATCACATTAGGATTCTCTTTTTAAGGTGTTCCTTAAACCACTAGTGCTTAGGAAATCTATTGGAGGCAGAAGCAGTCAAGGGTAGCCTAGGGTTAGGGTTAGGCTTAGGGTTAGGCTTAGGGTACGGCTTAGGGTATGGGTTCGGGGAGGGGTTCGGGTATGGCGTAGGGTATGGGTTAGGGTTAGGGTTAGGGTTAGTGTTAGTGTTAGGGCTCGGTTTAGTGTACGGCTTAGGATTAGGGTACGTGTTAGGGTTAGGGTAGGGGTTAGGGTTAGGGTATGCATTAGGGTTAGGGTAGTTATTAAACCTACCCCACTCTTTAGATACCCCTTAGCACGTAAAGGAATATTACTTGGGGGTCCAGCCATGGAGAAGAGTTTAGACACTAGGCTAAGATAAGGAACACACCCTTTATAAAGAAATCACATTAGGATTCTCTTTTTAAGCTGTTCCTTAAAACACTAGTGCTTAGGAAATCTATTGGAGGCAGAAGCAGTCAAGGGTAGCCTAGGGTTATGGTTAGGCTTAGGGTTAGGCTTAGGGTACGGCTTAGTTTACGTGTTCCAGGAGGACTTTGGGTACGGCGTAGGGTATGGGTTAGGGTTAGGGCTAGGGTTAGTGTTAGGGTTAGGGTTCGGTTTAGGATACGGTTTAGGATTAGGGTACGTGTTAGTGTTAGGGTAGGGGTTAGGGTTTGGGTACGCGTTAGGCTTAGGGTAGTTATTAAACCTATCCCACTCTCTAGATACCCCTTAGCACGTAAAGGAATATTATTTGGGGGTGCAGCCATGGAGAAGAATTTAGACACTAAGATAATATAAGGAACACACCCATTATAAAGAAATCACATTAGGATTCTCTTTTTAAGCTGTTCCTTAAAACACTAGTGCTTAGGAAATCTATTGGAGGCAGAAGCAGTCAAGGGTAGCCTAGGGTTATGATTAGGCTTAGGGTTAGGCTTAGGGTACGGCTTAGGGTACGTGTTCGAGGAGGACATTTGGTACGGCGTACGGTATGGGTTAGGGTTAGGGTTAGGGTTAGTGTTCGGGTTAGGGCTCGGTTTAGGATACGGGTTAGGATTATGGTACGAGTTAGTGTTAGGGTAGGGGTTAGGGTTTGTGTACGCGTTAGGGTTAGGGTAGTTATTAAACCTATCCCACTCTCTAGATACCCCTTAGGACGTAAAGGAATATTATTTGGGGGTGCAGCCATGGAAAAGAGTTTAGACACTAAGATAATATAAGGAACACACACATTATAAAGAAATCACATTAGGATTCTCTTTTTAAGCTGTTCCTTAAACCACTAGTGCTTAGGAAATCTATTGGAGGCAGAAGCAGTCAAGGGTAGCCTAGGGTTAGGGTTAGGCTTAGGGTTAGGCTTAGGGTACGGCTTAGGGTATGGGTTCGGGGAGGGGTTCGGGTATGGCGTAGGGTATGGGTTAGGGTTAGGGTTAGGGTTAGTGTTAGTGTTAGGGCTCGGTTTAGTGTACGGCTTAGGATTAGGGTACGTGTTAGGGTTAGGGTAGGGGTTAGGGTTAGGGTATGCATTAGGGTTAGGGTAGTTATTAAACCTACCCCACTCTTTAGATACCCCTTAGCACGTAAAGGAATATTACTTGGGGGTCCAGCCATGGAGAAGAGTTTAGACACTAGGCTAAGATAAGGAACACACCCTTTATAAAGAAATCACATTAGGATTCTCTTTTTAAGCTGTTCCTTAAAACACTAGTGCTTAGGAAATCTATTGGAGGCAGAAGCAGTCAAGGGTAGCCTAGGGTTAGGGTTAGGCTTAGGGTTAGGCTTAGGGTACGGGTTCGGGGAGGGCTTCGTGTGCGCCATAGGGTATGGTTTAGGGTTAGGGTTAGGGTTAGTGTTAGGGTTAGGGCTCGGTTTAGGGTATTGGTTAGGATTAGGGTACGTGTTACGGTTAGGGTAGGGGTTAGGGTTAGGGTACGCGTTAGGGTTAAGGTAGTTATTAAACCTATCCCACTCTCTAGATACCCCTTAGCACATAAAGGAATATTATTTGGAGGTCCAGCCATGGAGAAGAGTTGAGACACTAGGATAAGATAAGGAACACACACATTATAAAGAAATCACATTAGGATTCTATTTTAAAGCTGTTCCTTAAAACACTAGTGCTTAGGAAATCTATTGGAGGCAGAAGCAGTCAAGGGTGGCCTAGGGTTAGGGTTAGGCTTAGGGTTAGGCTTAGGATACGGCTTAGGGTACGGGTTCGGGGAGGGCTTCGGGTACGGCGTAGGGTATGGGTTAGGGTTAGGGTTAGTGTTAGTGTTAGGGTTAGGGCTTGGTTTAGGGTACGGTTTAGGTTTAGGGTACGTGTTAGGGTTAGGGTAGGGGTTAGGGTTAGGGTACGTGTTAGGGTTAGGGTATTTATTAAACCTATCCCACTCTCTAGATACCCCTTAGCACGTAAAGGAATATTATTTGGGGGTCCAGCCATGGAGAAGAGTTTAGACACTAGGATAAGATAAGGAACACACCCATTATAAAGAAATCACATTAGGATTCTCTTTTTCAGCTGTTCCTTAAAACACTAGTGCTTAGGAAATCTATTGGAGGCAGAAGCAGTCAAGGGTAGCCTAGGGTTATGGTTAGGCTTAGGGTTAGGCTTAGGGTACGGCTTAGGGTATGTGTTCGAGGAGGACTTTGGGTACGGCGTAGGGTATGGGTTAGGGTTAGGGTTAGGGTTAGTGTTAGGGTTAGGGTTCGGTTTAGGATACGGTTTAGGATTAGGGTACGTGTTAGTGTTAGGGTAGGGTTTAGGGTTTGGGTACGCGTTAGGGTTAGGGTAGTTATTAAACCTATCCCACTCTCTAGATACCCCTTAGCACGTAAAGGAATATTATTTGGGGGTGCAGCCATGGAGAAGAATTTAGACACTAAGATAATATAAGGAACACACCCATTATAAAGAAATCACATTAGGATTCTCTTTTTAAGCTGTTCTTTAAAACACTAGTGCTTAGGAAATCTATTGGAGGCAGAAGCAGTCAAGGGTAGCCTACGGTTAGGGTTAGGCTTAGGTTTAGGCTTAGGGTACGGCTTAGGGTACGTGTTCGAGGAGGACATTTGGTACGGCGTACGGTATGGGTTAGGGTTAGGGTTAGTGTTAGGGTTAGGGCTCGGTTTAGGATACGGGTTAGGATTAGGGTACGTGTTAGTGTTAGGGTAGGGGTTAGGGTTTGTGTACGCGTTAGGGTTAGGGTAGTTATTAAACCTATCCCACTCTCTAGATACCCCTTAGGACGTAAAGGAATATTATTTGGGGGTGCAGCCATGGAGAAGAGTTTAGACACTAAGATAATATAAGGAACACACACATTATAAAGAAATCACATTAGGATTCTCTTTTTAAGCTGTTCCTTAAACCACTAGTGCTTAGGAAATCTATTGGAGGCAGAGGCAGGCAAGGGTAGCCTAGGGTTAGGGTTAGGCTTAGGGTTAGGCTTAGGGTACGGCTTAGGGTATGGGTTCGGGGAGGGGTTCGGGTATGGCGTAGGGTATGGGTTAGGGTTAGGGTTAGTGTTAGTGTTAGGGCTCGGTTTAGTGTACGGCTTAGGATTAGGGTACGTGTTAGGGTTAGGGTAGGGGTTAGGGTTAGGGTATGCATTAGGGTTAGGGTAGTTATTAAACCTATCCCACTCTCTAGATACCCCTTAGCACGTAAAGGAATATTATTTGGGGGTCCAGCCATGGAGAAGAGTTTAGACACTAGGCTAAGATAAGGAACACACCCTTTATAAAGAAATCACATTAGGATTCTCTTTTTAAGCTGTTCCTTAAAACACTAGTGCTTAGGAAATCTATTGGAGGCAGAAGCAGTCAAGGGTAGCCTAGTGATAGGGTTAGGCTTAGGGTTAGGCTAAGGGTACGGCTTAGGGTACGGGTTCGGGTAGGGCTTCGGGTACGGCGTAGGGTATGGGTTAGGGTTAGGGTTAGGGCTAGTGTTATGGTTAGGGCTTGGTTTAGTGTACGGTTTAAGTTTAGGGCACGTGTTAGGGTTAGGGTAGGTGTTAGGGTTAGGGTACGTGTTAGTGTTAGGGTAATTATTAAACCTATCCCACTCTCTAGATACCCCTTAGCACGTAAAGGAATATTATTTGGGGGTCCAGCCATGGAGAAGAGTTTAGACACTAGGATAAGATAAGGAACACACCCATTATAAAGAAATCACATTAGGATTCTCTTTTTAAGCTGTTCCTTAAAACACTAGTGCTTAGGAAATCTATTGGAGGCAGAAGCAGTCAAGGGTAGCCTAGGGTTATGGTTAGGCTTAGGGTTAGGCTTAGGGTACGGCTTAGGGTACGTGTTCGAGGAGGACATTTGGTACGGCGTACGGTATGGGTTAGGGTTAGGGTTAGGGTTAGTGTTAGGGTTAGGGCTCGGTTTAGGATACGGGTTAGGATTAGGGTACGAGTTAGTGTTAGGGTAGTGGTTAGGGTTTGTGTACGCGTTAGGGTTAGGGTAGTTATTAAACCTATCCCACTCTCTAGATACCCCTTAGGACGTAAAGGAATATTATTTGGGGGTGCAGCCATGGAGAAGAGTTTAGACACTAAGATAATATAAGGAACACACACATTATAAAGAAATCACATTAGGATTCTCTTTTTAAGCTGTTCCTTAAACCACTAGAGCTTAGGAAATCTATTGGAGGCAGAGGCAGGCAAGGGTAGCCTAGTGTTAGGGTTAGGCTTAGGGTTAGGCTTAGGGTACGGCTTAGGGTATGGGTTCGGGGAGGGGTTCGGGTATGGCGTAGGGTATGGGTTAGGGTTAGGGTTTGGGTTAGTGTTAGGGTTAGGGCTCCGTTTAGGATACGGGTTAGGATTAGGGTACGTGTTAGGGTTAGGGTAGGGGTTAGGGTTAGGGTACGCGTTAGGGTTAGGGTAGTTATTAAACCTATCCCACTCTCTAGATACCCCTTAGCACGTAAAGGAATATTATTTGGGGGTCCAGCCATGGAGAAGAGTTTAGACACTAGGATAAGATAAGGAACACACCCATTATAATGAAATCACATTAGGATTCTCTTTTTAAGCTGTTCCTTAAAACACTAGTGCTTAGGAAATCTATTGGAGGCAGAAGCAGTCAAGGGTAGCCTAGGGTTAGGGTTAGGCTTAGGGTTAGGCTTAGGGTACGGCTTAGGGTACGTGTTCGAGGAGGACTTTTGGTACGGCGTACGGTATGGGTTAGGGTTTGGGTTAGGGTTAGTGTTAGGGTTAGGGTTCGGTTTAGGATACGGGTTAGGATTAGGGTACGTGTTAGGGTTAGGGTAGGGGTTAGGGTTAGGGTACGCGTTAGTGTTAGGGTAGTTATTAAACCTATCCCACTCTCTAGATACCCCTTAGCACGTAAAGGAATATTATTTGGGGGTCCAGCCATGGAGAAGAGTTTAGACACTAGGATAAGATAAGGAACACACCCATTATAATGAAATCACATTAGGATTCTCTTTTTAAGCTGTTCCTTAAAACACTAGTGCTTAGGAAATCTATTGGAGGCAGAAGCAGTCAAGGGTAGCCTAGGGTTAGGGTTAGGCTTAGGGTTAGGCTTAGGGTACTGCTTAGGGTACGGGTTCGGGGAGGGCTTCAGGTACGGCGTAGTGTATGGGTTAGGGTAAGGGTTAGGGTTAGTGTTAGGGTTTGCGCTCGGTTTAGGGAACGGTTTAGGATTAGGGTACGTGTTAGGGTTAGGGTAGGGGTTAGGGTTAAGGTACGTTTTAGGGTTAGGGTAGTTATTAAACCTATCCCACTCTCTAGATACCCCTTAGCACGTAAAGGAATATTATTTGGGGGTCCAGCCATGGAGAAGAGTTTAGACACTAGGATAAGATAAGGAACACACCCATTATAAAGAAATCACATTAGGATTCTCTTTTTATGCTGTTCCTTAAAACACTAGTGCTTAGGAAATCTATTGGAGGCAGAAGCAGTCAAGGGTAGCCTAGGGTTAGGGTTAGGCTTAGGGTTAGGCTTAGGGTACGGGTTCGGGGAGGGCTTCGGGTACGGCGTAGGGTATGGGTTAGTGTTAGGGTTAGGGTTAGTGTTAGGGTTAGTGCTTGGTTTAGGGTACGGTTTAGGTTTAGGGCACGTGTTAGGGTTAGGGTAGGTGTTAGGGTTAGGGTACGTGTTAGTGTTAGGGTAGTTATTAAACCTATCCCACTCTCTAGATACCCCTTAGCACGTAAAGGAATATTATTTGGGGGTCCAGCCATGGAGAAGAGTTTAGACACTAGGATAAGAAAAGGAACACACCCATTATAAAGAAATCACATTAGGATTCTCTTTTTATGCTGTTCCTTAAAACACTAGTGCTTAGGAAATCTATTGGAGGCAGAAGCAGTCAAGGGTAGCCTAGGGTTAGGGTTAGGCTTAGGGTTAGGCTTAGGGTACGGCTTAGGGTACGGGTTCGGGGAGGGCTTTGGGTGTGGCATAGGGTATGGGTTAGGGTTAGGGTTAGGGTTAGTGTTAGTGTTAGGGCTCGGTTTAGTGTACGGCTTAGGATTAGGGTACGTGTTAGGGTTAGGGTAGGGGTTAGGTTTAGGGTACGCATTAGGGTTAGGGTAGTTATTAAACCTATCCCACTCTCTAGATACCCCTTAGCACATAAAGGAATATTATTTGGGGGTCCAGCCATGGAGAAGAGTTTAGACACTAGGCTAAGATAAGGAACACACCCTTTATAAAGAAATCACATTAGGATTCTCTTTTTAAGCTGTTCCTTAAAACACTAGTGCTTAGGAAATCTATTGGAGGCAGAAGCAGTCAAGGGTAGCCTAGGGTTAGGGTTAGGCTTAGGGTTAGGCTTAGGGTACGGGTTCGGGGAGGGCTTCGTGTGCGCCATAGGGTATGGGTTAGGGTTAGGGTTAGGGTTAGTGTTAGGGTTAGGGCTCGGTTTAGGGTATTGGTTAGGATTAGGGTACGTGTTAGGGTTAGGGTAGGGATTAGGGTTAGGGTACGCGTTAGGGTTAAGGTAGTTATTAAACCTATCCCACTCTCTAGATACCCCTTAGCACATAAAGGAATATTATTTGGAGGTCCAGCCATGGAGAAGAGTTGAGACACTAGGATAAGATAAGGAACACACCCATTATAAAGAAATCACATTAGGATTCTCTTTTTAAGCTGTTCCTTAAAACACTAGTGCTTAGGAAATCTATTGGAGGCAGAAGCAGTCAAGGGTAGCCTAGAGTTAGGGTTAGGCTTAGGGTTAGGCTTAGGGTTAGGCTTAGGGTACGTGTTCGAGGAGGACTTTGGGTACGGCGTAGGGTATGGGTTAGGGTTAGGGTTAGGGTTAGTGTTAGGGTTAGGGCTCGGTTTAGGATACGGTTTAGGATTAGGGTACGTGTTAGTGTTAGGGTAGGGGTTAGGGTTTGGGTACGCGTTAGGGTTAGGGTAGTTATTAAACCTATCCCACTCTCTAGATACCCCTTAGCACGTAAAGGCATATTATTTGGGGGTGCAGCCATGGAGAAGAGTTTAGACACTAAGATAATATAAGGAACACACCTATTATAAAGAAATCACATTAGGATTCTCTTTTTAAGCTGTTCCTTAAAACACTAGTGCTTAGGAAATCTATTGGAGGCAGAAGCAGTCAAGGGTAGCCTAGGGTTAGGGTTAGGCTTAGGGTTAGGCTTAGGGTACGGCTTAGGGTATGTGTTCGAGGAGGACTTTTGGTACGGCGTACGGTATGGGTTGGGGTTTGGGTTAGGGTTAGTGTTAGGGTTAGGGCTCGGTTTAGGATACGGGTTAGGATTAGGGTACGTGTTAGTGTTATGGTAGGGGTTAGGGTTTGGGTACGCGTTAGGGTTAGGGTAGTTATTAAACCTATCCCAATCTCTAGATACCCCTTAGCACGTAAAGGAATATTATTTGGGGGTGCAGCCATGGGGAAGAGTTTAGACACTAAGATAATATAAGGAACACACACATTATAAAGAAATCACATTAGGATTCTCTTTTTAAGATGTTCCTTAAACCACTAGTGCTTAGGAAATCTATTGGAGGCAGAGGCAGGCAAGGGTAGCCTAGGGTTAGGGTTAGGCTTAGGGTTAGGCTTAGGGTACGGCTTAGGGTATGGGTTCGGGGAGGGGTTCGGGTACGGCGTAGGGTATGGGTTAGGGTTAGGGTTTGGGTTAGTGTTAGGGTTAGGGCTCCGTTTAGGGTACGGGTTAGGATTTGGGTACGTGTTAGGTTTAGGGTAGGGGTTAGGGTTAGGGTACGCGTTAGTGTTAGGGTAGTTATTAAACCTATCCCACTCTCTAGATACCCCTTAGCACGTAAAGGAATATTATTTGGGGGTCCAGCCATGGAGAAGAGTTTAGACACTAGGATAAGAAAAGGAACACACCCATTATAAAGAAATCACATTAGGATTCTCTTTTTATGCTGTTCCTTAAAACACTAGTGCTTAGGAAATCTATTGGAGGCAGAAGCAGTCAAGGGTAGCCTAGGGTTAGGGTTAGGCTTAGGGTTAGGCTTAGGGTACGGCTTAGGGTACGGGTTCGGGGAGGGCTTTGGGTGCGGCATAGGGTATGGGTTAGGGTTAGGGTTAGGGTTAGTGTTAGTGTTAGGGCTCGGTTTAGTGTACGGCTTAGGATTAGGGTACGTGTTAGGGTTAGGGTAGGGGTTAGGTTTAGGGTACGCATTAGGGTTAGGGTAGTTATTAAACCTATCCCACTCTCTAGATACCCCTTAGCACATAAAGGAATATTATTTGGGGGTCCAGCCATGGAGAAGAGTTTAGACACTAGGCTAAGATAAGGAACACACCCTTTATAAAGAAATCACATTAGGATTCTCTTTTTAAGCTGTTCCTTAAAACACTAGTGCTTAGGAAATCTATTGGAGGCAGAAGCAGTCAAGGGTAGCCTAGTGATAGGGTTAGGCTTAGGGTTAGGCTAAGGGTAGGGCTTAGGGTACGGGTTCGGGTAGGGCTTCGTGTACGGCGTAGGGTATGGGTTAGGGTTAGGGTTAGGGTTAGTGTTATGGTTAGGGCTTGGTTTAGTGTACGGTTTAGGTTTAGGGCACGTGTTAGGGTTAGGGTAGGTGTTAGGGTTAGGGTACGTGTTAGTGTTAGGGTAGTTATTAAACCTATCCCACTCTCTAGATACCCCTTAGCACGTAAAGGAATATTATTTGGGGGTCCAGCCATGGAGAAGAGTTTAGACACTAGGATAAGATAAGGAACACACCCATTATAAAGAAATCACATTAGGATTCTCTTTTTAAGCTGTTCCTTAAAACACTAGTGCTTAGGAAATCTATTGGAGGCAGAAGCAGTCAAGGGTAGCCTAGGTTTAGGGTTAGGCTTAGGGTTAGGCTTAGGGTACGGCTTAGGGTACGTGTTCGAGGAGGACATTTGGTACGGCGTACGGTATGGGTTAGGGTTAGGGTTAGGGTTAGTGTTAGGGTTAGGGCTCGGTTTAGGATACGGGTTAGGATTAGGGTACGAGTTAGTGTTAGGGTAGGGGTTAGGGTTTGAGTACGCGTTAGGGTTAGGGTAGTTATTAAACCTATCCCACTCTCTAGATACCCCTTAGCACATAAAGGAATATTATTTGGAGGTCCAGCCATGGAGAAGAGTTGAGACACTAGGATAAGAAAAGGAACACACCCATTATAAAGAAATCACATTAGGATTCTATTTTTAAGCTGTTCCTTAAAACACTAGTGCTTAGGAAATCTATTGGAGGCAGAAGCAGTCAAGGGTAGCCTAGGGTTATGGTTAGGCTTAGGGTTAGGCTTAGGGTACGGCTTAGTTTACGTGTTCCAGGAGGACTTTGGGTACGGCGTAGGGTATGGGTTAGGGTTAGGGTTAGGGTTAGTGTTAGGGTTAGGGTTCGGTTTAGGATACGGTTTAGGATTAGGGTACGTGTTAGTGTTAGGGTAGGGGTTAGGGTTTGGGTACGCGTTAGGCTTAGGGTAGTTATTAAACCTATCCCACTCTCTAGATACCCCTTAGCACGTAAAGGAATATTATTTGGGGGTGCAGCCATGGAGAAGAATTTAGACACTAAGATAATATAAGGAACACACCCATTATAAAGAAATCACATTAGGATTCTCTTTTTAAGCTGTTCCTTAAAACACTAGTGCTTAGGAAATCTATGGGAGGCAGAAGCAGTCAAGGGTAGCCTAGGGTTAGGGTTAGGCTTAGGGTTAGGCTTAGGGTACTGCTTAGGGTACGGGTTCGGGGAGGGCTTCGGGTACGGCGTAGGGCATGGGTTAGGGTTAGGGTTAGGGTTAGTGTTAGGGTTAGGGCTTGGTTTAGGGTACGGTTTAGGTTTAGGGCACGTGTTAGGGTTAGGGTAGGGGTTAGGGTTAGGGTACGTGTTAGGGTTAGGGTAGTTATTAAACCTATCCCACTCTCTAGATACCCCTTAGCACGTAAAGGAATATTATTTGGGGGTCCAGCCATGGAGAAGAGTTTAGACACTAGGATAAGATAAGGAACACACCCATTATAAAGAAATCACATTAGGATTCTCTTTTTAAGCTGTTCCTTAAAACACTAGTGCTTAGGAAATCTATTGGAGGCAGAAGCAGTCAAGGGTAGCCTAGGGTTAGGGTTAGGCTTAGGGTTAGGCTTAGGGTACGGGTTCGGGGAGGGCTTCGTGTGCGCCATAGCGTATGGGTTAGGGTTAGGGTTAGGGTTAGTGTTAGGGTTAGGGCTCGGTTTAGGGTATTGGTTAGGATTAGGGTACGTGTTACGGTTAGGGTAGGGGTTAGCGTTAGGGTACGCGTTAGGGTTAAGGTAGTTATTAAACCTATCCCACTCTCTAGATACCCCTTAGCACATAAAGGAATATTATTTGGAGGTCCAGCCATGGAGAAGAGTTGAGACACTAGGATAAGAAAAGGAACACACACATTATAAAGAAATCACATTAGGATTCTATTTTTAAGCTGTTCCTTAAAACACTAGTGCTTAGGAAATCTATTGGAGGCAGAAGCAGTCAAGGGTGGCCTAGGGTTAGGGTTAGGCTTAGGGTTAGGCTTAGGATACGGCTTAGGGTACGGGTTCGGGGAGGGCTTCGGGTACGGCGTAGGGTATGGGTTAGGGTTAGGGTTAGTGTTAGTGTTAGGGTTAGGGCTTGGTTTAGGGTACGGTTTAGGTTTAGGGTACGTGTTAGGGTTAGGGTAGGGGTTAGGGTTAGGGTACGTGTTAGGGTTAGGGTAGTTATTAAACCTATCCCACTCTCTAGATACCCCTTAGCACGTAAAGGAATATTATTTGGGGGTCCAGCCATGGAGAAGAGTTTAGACACTAGGATAAGATAAGGAACACACCCATTATAAAGAAATCACATTAGGATTCTCTTTTTAAGCTGTTCCTTAAAACACTAGTGCTTAGGAAATCTATTGGAGGCAGAAGCAGTCAAGGGTAGCCTAGGGTTATGGTTAGGCTTAGGGTTAGGCTTAGGGTACGGCTTAGGGTATGTGTTCGAGGAGGACTTTGGGTACGGCGTAGGGTATGGGTTAGGGTTAGGGTTAGGGTTAGTGTTAGGGTTAGGGTTCGGTTTAGGATACGGTTTAGGATTAGGGTACGTGTTAGTGTTAGGGTAGGGTTTAGGGTTTGGGTACGCGTTAGGGTTAGGGTAGTTATTAAACCTATCCCACTCTCTAGATACCCCTTAGCACGTAAAGGAATATTATTTGGGGGTGCAGCCATGGAGAAGAATTTAGACACTAAGATAATATAAGGAACACACCCATTATAAAGAAATCACATTAGGATTCTCTTTTTAAGCTGTTCCTTAAACCACTAGTGCTTAGGAAATCTATTGGAGGCAGAAGCAGTCAAGGGTAGCCTAGGGTTAGGGTTAGGCTTAGGGTACGGCTTAGGGTTCGGCTTAGGGTACGTGTTCGAGGAGGACATTTGGTACGGCGTACGGTATGGGTTAGGGTTAGGGTTAGGGTTAGTGTTCGGGTTAGGGCTCGGTTTAGGATACGGGTTAGGATTAGGGTACGAGTTAGTGTTAGGGTAGGGGTTAGGGTTAGGGTATGCATTAGGGTTAGGGTAGTTATTAAACCTATCCCACTCTTTAGATACCCCTTAGCACGTAAAGGAATATTATTTGGGGGTCCAGCCTTGGAGAAGAGTTTAGACACTAGGCTAAGATAAGGAACACACCCTTTATAAAGAAATCACATTAGGATTCTCTTTTTAAGCTGTTCCTTAAAACACTAGTGCTTAGGAAATCTATTGGAGGCAGAGGCAGGCAAGGGTAACCTAGTGTTAGGGTTAGGCTTAGGGTTAGGCTTAGGGTACGGCTTAGGGTATGGGTTCGGGGAGGGGTTCGGGTATGGCGTAGGGTATGGGTTAGGGTTAGGGTTTGGGTTAGTGTTAGGGTTAGGGCTCCGTTTAGGATACGGGTTAGGATTAGGGTACGTGTTAGGGTTAGGGTAGGGGTTAGGGTTAGGGTACGCGTTAGGGTTAGGGTAGTTATTAAACCTATCCCACTCTCTAGATACCCCTTAGCACGTAAAGGAATATTATTTGGGGGTCCAGATATGGAGAAGAGTTTAGACACTAGGATAAGATAAGGAACACACCCATTATAATGAAATCACGTTAGGATTCTCTTTTTAAGCTGTTCCTTAAAACACTAGTGCTTAGGAAATCTATGGGAGGCAGAAGCAGTCAAGGGTAGCCTAGGGTTAGGGTTAGGCTTAGGGTTAGGCTTAGGGTACTGCTTAGGGTACGGGTTCGGGGAGGGCTTCGGGTACGGCGTAGGGCATGGGTTAGGGTTAGGGTTAGGGTTAGTGTTAGGGTTAGGGCTTGGTTTAGGGTACGGTTTAGGTTTAGGGCACGTGTTAGGGTTAGGGTAGGGGTTAGGGTTAGGGTACGTGTTAGGGTTAGGGTAGTTATTAAACCTATCCCACTCTCTAGATACCCCTTAGCACGTAAAGGAATATTATTTGGGGGTCCAGCCATGGAGAAGAGTTTAGACACTAGGATAAGATAAGGAACACACCCATTATAAAGAAATCACATTAGGATTCTCTTTTTAAGCTGTTCCTTAAAACACTAGTGCTTAGGAAATCTATTGGAGGCAGAAGCAGTCAAGGGTAGCCTAGGGTTAGGGTTAGGCTTAGGGTTAGGCTTAGGGTACGGGTTCGGGGAGGGCTTCGTGTGCGCCATAGGGTATGGGTTAGGGTTAGGGTTAGGGTTAGTGTTAGGGTTAGGGCTCGGTTTAGGGTATTGGTTAGGATTAGGGTACGTGTTACGGTTAGGGTAGGGGTTAGGGTTAGGGTACGCGTTAGGGTTAAGGTAGTTATTAAACCTATCCCACTCTCTAGATACCCCTTAGCACATAAAGGAATATTATTTGGACGTCCAGCCATGGAGAAGAGTTGAGACACTAGGATAAGAAAAGGAACACACACATTATAAAGAAATCACATTAGGATTCTATTTTTAAGCTGTTCCTTAAAACACTAGTGCTTAGGAAATCTATTGGAGGCAGAAGCAGTCAAGGGTGGCCTAGGGTTAGGGTTAGGCTTAGGGTTAGGCTTAGGATACGGCTTAGGGTACGGGTTCGGGGAGGGCTTCGGGTACGGCGTAGGGTATGGGTTAGGGTTAGGGTTAGTGTTAGTGTTAGGGTTAGGGCTTGGTTTAGGGTACGGTTTAGGTTTAGGGTACGTGTTAGGGTTAGGGTAGGGGTTAGGGTTAGGGTACGTGTTAGGGTTAGGGTAGTTATTAAACCTATCCCACTCTCTAGATACCCCTTAGCACGTAAAGGAATATTATTTGGGGGTCCAGCCATGGAGAAGAGTTTAGACACTAGGATAAGATAAGGAACACACCCATTATAAAGAAATCACATTAGGATTCTCTTTTTCAGCTGTTCCTTAAAACACTAGTGCTTAGGAAATCTATTGGAGGCAGAAGCAGTCAAGGGTAGCCTAGGGTTATGGTTAGGCTTAGGGTTAGGCTTAGGGTACGGCTTAGGGTATGTGTTCGAGGAGGACTTTGGGTACAGCGTAGGGTATGGTTTAGGGTTAGGGTTAGGGTTAGTGTTAGGGTTAGGGTTCGGTTTAGGATACGGTTTAGGATTAGGGTACGTGTTAGTGTTAGGGTAGGGTTTAGGGTTTGGGTACGCGTTAGGGTTAGGGTAGTTATTAAACCTATCCCACTCTCTAGATACCCCTTAGCACGTAAAGGAATATTATTTGGGGGTGCAGGCATGGAGAAGAATTTAGACACTAAGATAATATAAGGAACACACCCATTATAAAGAAATCACATTAGGATTCTCTTTTTAAGCTGTTCCTTAAACCACTAGTGCTTAGGAAATCTATTGGAGGCAGAAGCAGTCAAGGGTAGCCTAGGGTTAGGGTTAGGCTTAGGGTTAGGCTTAGGGTACGGCTTAGGGTATGGGTTCGGGGAGGGGTTCGGGTATGGCGTAGGGTATGGGTTAGGGTTAGGGTTAGGGTTAGTGTTAGTGTTAGGGCTCGGTTTAGTGTACGGCTTAGGATTAGGGTACGTGTTAGGGTTAGGGTAGGGGTTAGGGTTAGGGTATGCATTAGGGTTAGGGTAGTTATTAAACCTATCCCACTCTTTAGATACCCCTTAGCACGTAAAGGAATATTATTTGGGGGTCCAGCCATGGAGAAGAGTTTAGACACTAGGCTAAGATAAGGAACACACCCTTTATAAAGAAATCACATTAGGATTCTCTTTTTAAGCTGTTCCTTAAACCACTAGTGCTTAGGAAATCTGTTGGAGGCAGAGGCAGGCAAGGGTAGCCTAGTGTTAGGGTTAGGCTTAGGGTTAGGCTTAGGGTACGGCTTAGGGTACGGGTTCGGGGAGGGGTTCGGGTACGGCGTAGGGTATGGGTTAGGGTTCGGGTTTGGGTTAGTGTTAGGGTTAGGGCTCCGTTTAGGATACGGGTTAGGATTAGGGTACGTGTTAGGGTTAGGGTAGGTGTTAGGGTTAGTGTACGCGTTAGGGTTAGGGTAGTTATTAAACCTATCCCACTCTCCAGATACCCCTTAGCACGTAAAGGAATATTATTTGGGGGTCCAGCCATGGAGAAGAGTTTAGACACTAGGATAAGATAAGGAACACACCCATTATAAAGAAATCACATTAGGATTCTCTTTTTAAGCTGTTCCTTAAAACACTAGTGCTTAGGAAATCTATTGGAGGCAGAAGCAGTCAAGGGTAGCCTAGGTTTATGGTTAGGCTTAGGGTTAGGCTTAGGGTACGGCTTAGTTTACGTGTTCCAGGAGGACTTTGGGTACGGCGTAGGGTATGGGTTAGGGTTAGGGTTAGGGTTAGTGTTAGGGTTAGGGTTCGGTTTAGGATACGGTTTAGGATTAGGGTACGTGTTAGTGTTAGGGTAGGGGTTAGGGTTTGGGTACGCGTTAGGCTTAGGGTAGTTATTAAACCTATCCCACTCTCTAGATACCCCTTAGCACGTAAAGGAATATTATTTGGGGGTGCAGCCATGGAGAAGAATTTAGACACTAAGATAATATAAGGAACACACCCATTATAAAGAAATCACATTAGGATTCTCTTTTTAAGCTGTTCCTTAAAACACTAGTGCTTAGGAAATCTATTGGAGGCAGAAGCAGTCAAGGGTAGCCTAGGGTTAGGGTTAGGCTTAGGGTTAGGCTTAGGGTACTGCTTAGGGTACGGGTTCGGGGAGGGCTTCGGGTACGGCGTAGGGCATGGGTTAGGGTTAGGGTTAGGGTTAGTGTTAGGGTTAGGGCTTGGTTTAGGGTACGGTTTAGGTTTAGGGCACGTGTTAGGGTTAGGGTAGGGGTTAGGGTTAGGGTACGTGTTAGGGTTAGGGTAGTTATTAAACCTATCCCACTCTCTAGATACCCCTTAGCACGTAAAGGAATATTATTTGGGGGTCCAGCCATGGAGAAGAGTTTAGACACTAGGATAAGATAAGGAACACACCCATTATAAAGAAATCACATTAGGATTCTCTTTTTAAGCTGTTCCTTAAAACACTAGTGCTTAGGAAATCTATTGGAGGCAGAAGCAGTCAAGGGTAGCCTAGGGTTAGGGTTAGGCTTAGGGTTAGGCTTAGGGTACGGGTTCGGGGAGGGCTTCGTGTGCGCCATAGGGTATGGGTTAGGGTTAGGGTTAGGGTTAGTGTTAGGGTTAGGGCTCGGTTTAGGGTATTGGTTAGGATTAGGGTACGTGTTACGGTTAGGGTAGGGGTTAGGGTTAGGGTACGCGTTAGGGTTAAGGTAGTTATTAAACCTATCCCACTCTCTAGATACCCCTTAGCACATAAAGGAATATTATTTGGACGTCCAGCCATGGAGAAGAGTTGAGACACTAGGATAAGAAAAGGAACACACACATTATAAAGAAATCACATTAGGATTCTATTTTTAAGCTGTTCCTTAAAACACTAGTGCTTAGGAAATCTATTGGAGGCAGAAGCAGTCAAGGGTGGCCTAGGGTTAGGGTTAGGCTTAGGGTTAGGCTTAGGATACGGCTTAGGGTACGGGTTCGGGGAGGGCTTCGGGTACGGCGTAGGGTATGGGTTAGGGTTAGGGTTAGTGTTAGTGTTAGGGTTAGGGCTTGGTTTAGGGTACGGTTTAGGTTTAGGGTACATGTTAGGGTTAGGGTAGGGGTTAGGGTTAGGGTACGTGTTAGGGTTAGGGTAGTTATTAAACCTATCCCACTCTCTAGATACCCCTTAGCACGTAAAGGAATATTATTTGGGGGTCCAGCCATGGAGAAGTGTTTAGACACTAGGATAAGATAAGGAACACACCCATTATAAAGAAATCACATTAGGATTCTCTTTTTCAGCTGTTCCTTAAAACACTAGTGCTTAGGAAATCTATTGGAGGCAGAAGCAGTCAAGGGTAGCCTAGGGTTATGGTTAGGCTTAGGGTTAGGCTTAGGGTACGGCTTAGGGTATGTGTTCGAGGAGGACTTTGGGTACGGCGTAGGGTATGGGTTAGGGTTAGGGTTAGGGTTAGTGTTAGGGTTAGGGTTCGGTTTAGGATACGGTTTAGGATTAGGGTACGTGTTAGTGTTAGGGTAGGGTTTAGGGTTTGGGTACGCGTTAGGGTTAGGGTAGTTATTAAACCTATCCCACTCTCTAGATACCCCTTAGCACGTAAAGGAATATTATTTGGGGGTGCAGGCATGGAGAAGAATTTAGACACTAAGATAATATAAGGAACACACCCATTATAAAGAAATCACATTAGGATTCTCTTTTTAAGCTGTTCCTTAAACCACTAGTGCTTAGGAAATCTATTGGAGGCAGAAGCAGTCAAGGGTAGCCTAGGGTTAGGGTTAGGCTTAGGGTTAGGCTTAGGGTACGGCTTAGGGTATGGGTTCGGGGAGGGGTTCGGGTATGGCGTAGGGTATGGGTTAGGGTTAGGGTTAGGGTTAGTGTTAGTGTTAGGGCTCGGTTTAGTGTACGGCTTAGGATTAGGGTACGTGTTAGGGTTAGGGTAGGGGTTAGGGTTAGGGTATGCATTAGGGTTAGGGTAGTTATTAAACCTATCCCACTCTTTAGATACCCCTTAGCACGTAAAGGAATATTATTTGGGGGTCCAGCCATGGAGAAGAGTTTAGACACTAGGCTAAGATAAGGAACACACCCTTTATAAAGAAATCACATTAGGATTCTCTTTTTAAGCTGTTCCTTAAACCACTAGTGCTTAGGAAATCTGTTGGAGGCAGAGGCAGGCAAGGGTAGCCTAGTGTTAGGGTTAGGCTTAGGGTTAGGCTTAGGGTACGGCTTAGGGTACGGGTTCGGGGAGGGGTTCGGGTACGGCGTAGGGTATGGGTTAGGGTTCGGGTTTGGGTTAGTGTTAGGGTTAGGGCTCCGTTTAGGATACGGGTTAGGATTAGGGTACGTGTTAGGGTTAGGGTAGGTGTTAGGGTTAGTGTACGCGTTAGGGTTAGGGTAGTTATTAAACCTATCCCACTCTCTAGATACCCCTTAGCACGTAAAGGAATATTATTTGGGGGTCCAGCCATGGAGAAGAGTTTAGACACTAGGATAAGATAAGGAACACACCCATTATAAAGAAATCACATTAGGATTCTCTTTTTAAGCTGTTCCTTAAAACACTAGTGCTTAGGAAATCTATTGGAGGCAGAAGCAGTCAAGGGTAGCCTAGGTTTATGGTTAGGCTTAGGGTTAGGCTTAGGGTACGGCTTAGTTTACGTGTTCCAGGAGGACTTTGGGTACGGCGTAGGGTATGGGTTAGGGTTAGGGTTAGGGTTAGTGTTAGGGTTAGGGTTCGGTTTAGGATACGGTTTAGGATTAGGGTACGTGTTAGTGTTAGGGTAGGGGTTAGGGTTTGGGTACGCGTTAGGCTTAGGGTAGTTATTAAACCTATCCCACTCTCTAGATACCCCTTAGCACGTAAAGGAATATTATTTGGGGGTGCAGCCATGGAGAAGAATTTAGACACTAAGATAATATAAGGAACACACCAATTATAAAGAAATCACATTAGGATTCTCTTTTTAAGCTGTTCCTTAAAACACTAGTGCTTAGGAAATCTATTGGAGGCAGAAGCAGTCAAGGGTAGCCTAGGGTTAGGGTTAGGCTTAGGGTTAGGCTTAGGGTACGGCTTAGGGTACGTGTTCGAGGAGGACATTTGGTACGGCGTACGGTATGGGTTAGGGTTAGGGTTAGGGTTAGTGTTCGGGTTAGGGCTCGGTTTAGGATACGGGTTAGGATTAGGGTACGAGTTAGTGTTAGGGTAGGGGTTAGGGTTTGTGTACGCGTTAGGTTTAGGGTAGTTATTAAACCTATCCCACTCTCTAGATACCCCTTAGGACGTAAAGGAATATTATTTGGGGGTGCAGCCATGGAGAAGAGTTTAGACACTAAGATAATATAAGGAACACACACATTATAAAGAAATCACATTAGGATTCTCTTTTTAAGCTGTTCCTTAAACCACTAGTGCTTAGGAAATCTATTGGAGGCAAGGCAGGCAAGGGTAGCCTAGTGTTAGGGTTAGGCTTAGGGTTAGGCTTAGGGTACGGCTTAGGGTATGGGTTCGGGGAGGGGTTCGGGTATGGCGTAGGGTATGGGTTAGGGTTAGGGTTTGGGTTAGTGTTAGGGTTAGGGCTCCGTTTAGGATACGGGTTAGGATTAGGGTACGTGTTAGGGTTAGGGTAGGGGTTAGGGTTAGGGTACGCGTTAGGTTTAGGGTAGTTATTAAACCTATCCCACTCTCTAGATACCCCTTAGCACGTAAAGGAATATTATTTGGGGGTCCAGATATGGAGAAGAGTTTAGACACTAGGATAAGATAAGGAACACACCCATTATAATGAAATCACATTAGGATTCTCTTTTTAAGCTGTTCCTTAAAACACTAGTGCTTAGGAAATCTATTGGAGGCAGAAGCAGTCAAGGGTAGCCTAGAGTTAGGGTTAGGCTTAGGGTTAGGCTTAGGGTACGGCTTAGGGTACGTGTTCGAGGAGGACTTTGGGTACGGCGTAGGGTATGGGTTAGGGTTAGGGTTAGGGTTAGTGTTAGGGTTAGGGCTCGGTTTAGGATACGGTTTAGGATTAGGGTACGTGTTAGTGTTAGGGTAGGGGTTAGGGTTTGGGTACGCGTTAGGGTTAGGTTAGTTATTAAACCTATCCCACTCTCTAGATACCCCTTAGCACGTAAAGGCATATTATTTGGGTGTGCAGCCATGGAGAAGAGTTTAGACACTAAGATAATATAAGGAACACACCTATTATAAAGAAATCACATTAGGATTCTCTTTTTAAGCTGTTCCTTAAAACACTAGTGCTTAGGAAATCTATTGGAGGCAGAAGCAGTCAAGGGTAGCCTAGGGTTAGGGTTAGGCTTAGGGTTAGGCTTAGGGTACGGCTTAGGGTATGTGTTCGAGGAGGACTTTTGGTACGGCGTACGGTATGGGTTGGGGTTTGGGTTAGGGTTAGTGTTAGGGTTAGGGCTCGGTTTAGGATACGGGTTAGGATTAGGGTACGTGTTAGTGTTATGGTAGGGGTTAGGGTTTGGGTACGCGTTAGGGTTAGGGTAGTTATTAAACCTATCCCACTCTCTAGATACCCCTTAGCACGTAAAGGAATATTATTTGGGGGTGCAGCCATGGAGAAGAGTTTAGACACTAAGATAATATAAGGAACACACACATTATAAAGAAATCACATTAGGATTCTCTTTTTAAGCTGTTCCTTAAACCACTAGTGCTTAGGAAATCTATTGGAGGCAGAGGCAGGCAAGGGTAGCCTAGGGTTAGGGTTAGGCTTAGGGTTAGGCTTAGGGTACGGCTTAGGGTATGGGTTCGGGGAGGGGTTCGGGTACGGCGTAGGGTATGGGTTAGGGTTAGGGTTTGGGTTAGTGTTAGGGTTAGGGCTCCGTTTAGGGTACGGGTTAGGATTTGGGTACGTGTTAGGTTTAGGGTAGGGGTTAGGGTTAGGGTACGCGTTAGTGTTAGGGTAGTTATTAAACCTATCCCACTCTCTAGATACCCCTTAGCACGTAAAGGAATATTATTTGGGGGTGCAGCCATGGAGAAGAGTTTAGACACTAAGATAATATAAGGAACACACACATTATAAAGAAATCACATTAGGATTCACTTTTTAAGCTGTTCCTTAAACCACTAGTGCTTAGGAAATCTATTGGAGGCAGAGGCAGGCAAGGGTAGCCTAGGGTTAGGGTTAGGCTTAGGGTTAGGCTTAGGGTACGGCTTAGGGTATGGGTTCGGGGAGGGGTTCGGGTACGGCGTAGGGTATGGGTTAGGGTTAGGGTTTGGGTTAGTGTTAGGGTTAGGGCTCCGTTTAGGGTACGGGTTAGGATTTGGGTACGTGTTAGGTTTAGGGTAGGGGTTAGGGTTAGGGTACGCGTTAGTGTTAGGGTAGTTATTAAACCTATCCCACACTCTAGATACCCCTTAGCACGTAAAGGAATATTATTTGGGGGTCCAGCCATGGAGAAGAGTTTAGACACTAGGATAAGATAAGGAACACACCCATTATAAAGAAATCACATTAGGATTCTCTTTTTATGCTGTTCCTTAAAACACTAGTGCTTAGGAAATCTATTGGAGGCAGAAGCAGTCAAGGGTAGCCTAGGGTTAGGGTTAGGCTTAGGGTTAGGCTTAGGGTACGGCTTAGGGTACGGGTTCGGGGAGGGCTTTGGGTGCGGCATAGGGTATGGGTTAGGGTTAGGGTTAGGGTTAGTGTTAGTGTTAGGGCTCGGTTTAGTGTACGGCTTAGGATTAGGGTACGTGTTAGGGTTAGGGTAGGGGTTAGGTTTAGGGTACGCATTAGGGTTAGGGTAGTTATTAAACCTATCCCACTCTCTAGATACCCCTTAGCACGTAACTGAATATTACTTGGGGGTCCAGCCATGGAGAAGAGTTTAGACACTAGGCTAAGATAAGGAACACACCCTTTATAAAGAAATCACATTAGGATTCTCTTTTTAAGCTGTTCCTTAAAACACTAGTGCTTAGGAAATCTATTGGAGGCAGAAGCAGTCAAGGGTAGCCTAGTGATAGGGTTAGGCTTAGGGTTAGGCTAAGGGTAGGGCTTAGGGTACGGGTTCGGGTAGGGCTTCGGGTACGGCGTAGGGTATGGGTTAGGGTTAGGGTTAGGGTTAGTGTTATGGTTAGGGCTTGGTTTAGTGTACGGTTTAGGTTTAGGGCACGTGTTAGGGTTAGGGTAGGTGTTAGGGTTAGGGTACGTGTTAGTGTTAGGGTAGTTATTAAACCTATCCCACTCTCTAGATACCCCTTAGCACGTAAAGGAATATTATTTGGGGGTCCAGCCATGGAGAAGAGTTTAGACACTAGGATAAGATAAGGAACACACCCATTATAAAGAAATCACATTAGGATTCTCTTTTTAAGCTGTTCCTTAAAACACTAGTGCTTAGGAAATCTATTGGAGGCAGAAGCAGTCAAGGGTAGCCTAGGGTTATGGTTAGGCTTAGGGTTAGGCTTAGGGTACGGCTTAGTTTACGTGTTCCAGGAGGACATTTGGTACGGCGTACGGTATGGGTTAGGGTTAGGGTTAGGGTTAGTGTTAGGGTTAGGGCTCGGTTTAGGATACGGGTTAGGATTAGGGTACGAGTTAGTGTTAGGGTAGGGGTTAGGGTTTGTGTACGCGTTAGGGTTAGGGTAGTTATTAAACCTATCCCACTCTCTAGATACCCCTTAGGACGTAAAGGAATATTATTTGGGGGTGCAGCCATGGAGAAGAGTTTAGACACTAAGATAATATAAGGAACACACACATTATAAAGAAATCACATTAGGATTCTCTTTTTAAGCTGTTCCTTAAACCACTAGTGCTTAGGAAATCTATTGGAGGCAGAAGCAGTGAAGGGTAGCCTAGGGTTAGGGTTAGGCTTAGGGTTAGGCTTAGGGTACGGCTTAGGGTATGGGTTCGGGGAGGGGTTCGGGTATGGCGTAGGGTATGGGTTAGGGTTAGGGTTAGGGTTAGTGTTAGTGTTAGGGCTCGGTTTAGTGTACGGCTTAGGATTAGGGTACGTGTTAGGGTTAGGGTAGGGGTTAGGGTTAGGGTATGCATTAGGGTTAGGGTAGTTATTAAACCTATCCCACTCTTTAGATACCCCTTAGCACGTAAAGGAATATTATTTGGGGGTCCAGCCATGGAGAAGAGTTTAGACACTAGGCTAAGATAAGGAACACACCCTTTATAAAGAAATCACATTAGGATTCTCTTTTTAAGCTGTTCCTTAAAACACTAGTGCTTAGGAAATCTATTGGAGGCAGAAGCAGTCAAGGGTAGCCTAGTGATAGGGTTAGGCTTAGGGTTAGGCTAAGGGTACGGCTTAGGGTACGGGTTCGGGTAGGGCTTCGGGTACGGCGTAGGGTATGGGTTAGGGTTAGGGTTAGGGTTAGTGTTATGGTTAGGGCTTGGTTTAGTGTACGGTTTAGGTTTAGGGCACGTGTTAGGGTTAGGGTAGGTGTTAGGGTTAGGGTACGTGTTAGTGTTAGGGTAGTTATTAAACCTATCCCACTCTCTAGATACCCCTTAGCACGTAAAGGAATATTATTTGGGGGTCCAGCCATGGAGAAGAGTTTAGACACTAGGATAAGATAAGGAACACACCCATTATAAAGAAATCACATTAGGATTCTCTTTTTATGCTGTTCCTTAAAACACTAGTGCTTAGGAAATCTATTGGAGGCAGAAGCAGTCAAGGGTAGCCTAGGGTTAGGGTTAGGCTTAGGGTTAGGCTTAGGGTACGGCTTAGGGTACGGGTTCGGGGAGGGCTTTGGGTGCGGCATAGGGTATGGGTTAGGGTTAGGGTTAGGGTTAGTGTTAGTGTTAGGGCTCGGTTTAGTGTACGGCTTAGGATTAGGGTACGTGTTAGGGTTAGCGTAGGGGTTAGGTTTAGGGTACGCATTAGGGTTAGGGTAGTTATTAAACCTATCCCACTCTCTAGATACCCCTTAGCACGTAACTGAATATTATTTGGGGTCCAGCCATGGAGAAGAGTTTAGACACTAGGCTAAGATAAGGAACACACCCTTTATAAAGAAATCACATTAGGATTCTCTTTTTAAGCTGTTCCTTAAAACACTAGTGCTTAGGAAATCTATTGGAGGCAGAAGCAGTCAAGGGTAGCCTAGTGATAGGGTTAGGCTTAGGGTTAGGCTAAGGGTAGGGCTTAGGGTACGGGTTCGGGTAGGGCTTCCGGTACGGCGTAGGGTATGGGTTAGGGTTAGGGTTAGGGTTAGTGTTATGGTTAGGGCTTGGTTTAGTGTACGGTTTAGGTTTAGGGCACGTGTTAGGGTTAGGGTAGGTGTTAGGGTTAGGGTACGTGTTAGTGTTAGGGTAGTTATTAAACCTATCCCACTCTCTAGATACCCCTTAGCACGTAAAGGAATATTATTTGGGGGTCCAGCCATGGAGAAGAGTTTAGACACTAGGATAAGATAAGGAACACACCCATTATAAAGAAATCACATTAGGATTCTCTTTTTAAGCTGTTCCTTAAAACACTAGTGCTTAGGAAATCTATTGGAGGCAGAAGCAGTCAAGGGTAGCCTAGGGTTATGGTTAGGCTTAGGGTTAGGCTTAGGGTACGGCTTAGTTTACGTGTTCCAGGAGGACTTTGGGTACGGCGTAGGGTATGGGTTAGGGTTAGGGTTAGGGTTAGTGTTAGGGTTAGGGCTCGGTTTAGGATACGGTTTAGGATTAGGGTACGTGTTAGTGTTAGGGTAGGGGTTAGGGTTTGGGTACGCGTTAGGGTTAGGGTAGTTATTAAACCTATCCCACTCTCTAGATACCCCTTAGCACGTAAAGGCATATTATTTGGGTGTGCAGCCATGGAGAAGAGTTTAGACACTAAGATAATATAAGGAACACACCTATTATAAAGAAATCACATTAGGATTCTCTTTTTAAGCTGTTCCTTAAAACACTAGTGCTTAGGAAATCTATTGGAGGCAGAAGCAGTCAAGGGTAGCCTAGGGTTAGGGTTAGGCTTAGGGTTAGGCTTAGGGTACGGTTTAGGGTATGTGTTCGAGGAGGACTTTTGGTACGGCGTACGGTATGGGTTGGGGTTTGGGTTAGGGTTAGTGTTAGGGTTAGGGCTCGGTTTAGGATACGGGTTAGGATTAGGGTACGTGTTAGTGTTATGGTAGGGGTTAGGGTTTGGGTACGCGTTAGGGTTAGGGTAGTTATTAAACCTATCCCACTCTCTAGATACCCCTTAGCACGTAAAGGAATATTATTTGGGGGTGCAGCCATGGAGAAGAGTTTAGACACTAAGATAATATAAGGAACACACACATTATAAAGAAATCACATTAGGATTCTCTTTTTAAGCTGTTCCTTAAACCACTAGTGCTTAGGAAATCTATTGGAGGCAGAGGCAGGCAAGGGTAGCCTAGGGTTAGGGTTAGGCTTAGGGTTAGGCTTAGGGTACGGCTTAGGGTATGGGTTCGGGGAGGGGTTCGGGTACGGCGTAGGGTATGGGTTAGGGTTAGGGTTTGAGTTAGTGTTAGGGTTAGGGCTCCGTTTAGGGTACGGGTTAGGATTTGGGTACGTGTTAGGTTTAGGGTAGGGGTTAGGGTTAGGGTACGCGTTAGTGTTAGGGTAGTTATTAAACCTATCCCACTCTCTAGATACCCCTTAGCACGTAAAGGAATATTATTTGGGGGTCCAGCCATGGAGAAGAGTTTAGACACTAGGATAAGATAAGGAACACACCCATTATAAAGAAATCACATTAGGATTCTCTTTTTATGCTGTTCCTTAAACCACTAGTGCTTAGGAAATCTATTGGAGGCAGAAGCAGTCAAGGGTAGCCTAGGGTTAGGGTTAGGCTTAGGGTTAGGCTTAGGGTACGGCTTAGGGTATGGGTTCGGGGAGGGGTTCGGGTATGGCGTAGATTATGGGTTAGGGTTAGGGTTAGGGTTAGTGTTAGTGTTAGGGCTCGGTTTAGTGTACGGCTTAGGATTAGGGTACGTGTTAGGGTTAGGGTAGGGGTTAGGGTTAGGGTATGCATTAGGGTTAGGGTAGTTATTAAACCTATCCCACTCTTTAGATACCCCTTAGCACGTAAAGGAATATTATTTGGGGGTGCAGCCATGGAGAAGAGTTTAGACACTAAGATAATATAAGGAACACACACATTATAAAGAAATCACATTAGGATTCTCTTTTTAAGCTGTTCCTTAAACCACTAGTGCTTAGGAAATCTATTGGAGGCAGAGGCAGGCAAGGGTAGCCTAGTGTTAGGGTTAGGCTTAGGGTTAGGCTTAGGGTACGGCTTCGGGTATGGGTTCGGGGAGGGGTTCGGGTATGGCGTAGGGTATGGGTTAGGGTTAGGGTTTGGGTTAGTGTTAGGGTTAGGGCTCCGTTTAGGATACGGGTTAGGATTAGGGTACGTGTTAGGGTTAGGGTAGGGGTTAGGGTTAGGGTACGCGTTAGGGTTAGGGTAGTTATTAAACCTATCCCACTCTCTAGATACCCCTTAGCACGTAAAGGAATATTATTTGGGGGTCCAGCCATGGAGAAGAGTTTAGACACTAGGATAAGATAAGGAACACACCCATTATAATGAAATCACATTAGGATTCTCTTTTTAAGCTGTTCCTTAAAACACTAGTGCTTATGAAATCTATTGGAGGCAGAAGCAGTCAAGGGTAGCCTAGGGTTAGGGTTAGGCTTAGGGTTAGGCTTAGGGTACTGCTTAGGGTACGGGTTCGGGGAGGGCTTCGGGTACGGCGTAGGGCATGGGTTAGGGTTAGTGTTAGGGTTAGTGTTAGGGTTAGGGCTTGGTTTAGGGTACGGTTTAGGTTTAGGGCACGTGTTAGGGTTAGGGTAGGGGTTAGGGTTAGGGTACGTGTTAGGGTTAGGGTAGTTATTAAACCTATCCCACTCTCTAGATACCCCTTAGCACGTAAAGGAATATTATTTGGGGGTCCAGGCATGGAGAAGAGTTTAGACACTAGGATAAGATAAGGAACACACCCATTATAAAGAAATCACATTAGGATTCTCTTTTTAAGCTGTTCCTTAAAACACTAGTGCTTAGGAAATCTATTGGAGGCAGAAGCAGTCAAGGGTAGCCTAGGGTTAGGGTTAGGCTTAGGGTTAGGCTTAGGGTACGGGTTCGGGGAGGGCTTCGTGTGCGCCATAGGGTATGGGTTAGGGTTAGTGTTAGGGTTAGTGTTAGGGTTAGGGCTCGGTTTAGGGTATTGGTTAGGATTAGGGTACGTGTTAGGGTTAGGGTAGGGGTTAGGGTTAGGGTACGCATTAGGGTTAAGGTAGTTATTAAACCTATCCCACTCTCTAGATACCCCTTAGCACATAAAGGAATATTATTTGGAGGTCCAGCCATGGAGAAGAGTTGAGACACTAGGATAAGATAAGGAACACACACATTATAAAGAAATCACATTAGGATTCTATTTTTAAGCTGTTCCTTAAAACACTAGTGCTTAGGAAATCTATTGGAGGCAGAAGCAGTCAAGGGTGGCCTAGGGTTAGGGTTAGGCTTAGGGTTAGGCTTAGGATACGGCTTAGGGTACGGGTTCGGGGAGGGCTTCGGGTACGGCGTAGGGTATGGGTTAGGGTTAGGGTTAGTGTTAGTGTTAGGGTTAGGGTATTTATTAAACCTATCCCACTCTCTAGATACCCCTTAGCACGTAAAGGAATATTATTTGGGGGTCCAGCCATGGAGAAGAGTTTAGACACTAGGATAAGATAAGGAACACACCCATTATAAAGAAATCACATTAGGATTCTCTTTTTAAGCTGTTCCTTAAAACACTAGTGCTTAGGAAATCTATTGGAGGCAGAAGCAGTCAAGGGTAGCCTAGTGTTAGGGTTAGGATTAGGGTTAGGCTAAGGGTACGGCTTAGGGTACGGGTTCGGGGAGGGCTTCGGGTACGGCGTAGGGTATGGGTTAGGGTTAGGGTTAGGGTTAGTGTTAGGGTTAGGGCTTGGTTTAGGGTACGGTTTAGGTTTAGGGCACGTGTTAGGGTTAGGGTAGGTGTTAGGGTTAGGGTACGTGTTAGGGTTAGGGTAGTTATTAAACCTATCCCACTCTCTAGATACCCCTTAGCACGTAAAGGAATATTATTTGGGGGTCCAGCCATGGAGAAGAGTTTAGACACTAGGATAAGATAAGGAACACACCCATTATAAAGAAATCACATTAGGATTCTCTTTTTAAGCTGTTCCTTAAAACACTAGTGCTTAGGAAATCTATTGGAGGCAGAAGCAGTCAAGGGTAGCCTAGAGTTAGGGTTAGGCTTAGGGTTAGGCTTAGGGTACGGCTTAGGGTACGTGTTCGAGGACGACTTTGGGTACGGCGTAGGGTATGGGTTAGGGTTAGGGTTAGGGTTAGTGTTAGGGTTAGGGCTCGGTTTAGGATACGGTTTAGGATTAGGGTACGTGTTAGTGTTAGGGTAGGGGTTAGGGTTTGGGTACGCGTTAGGGTTAGGGTAGTTATTAAACCTATCCCACTCTCTAGATACCCCTTAGCACGTAAAGGCATATTATTTGGGTGTGCAGCCATGGAGAAGAGTTTAGACACTAAGATAATATAAGGAACACACCTATTATAAAGAAATCACATTAGGATTCTCTTTTTAAGCTGTTCCTTAAAACACTAGTGCTTAGGAAATCTATTGGAGGCAGAAGCAGTCAAGGGTAGCCTAGGGTTAGGGTTAGGCTTAGGGTTAGGCTTAGGGTACGGTTTAGGGTATGTGTTCGAGGAGGACTTTTGGTACGGCGTACGGTATGGGTTGGGGTTTGGGTTAGGGTTAGTGTTAGGGTTAGGGCTCGGTTTAGGATACGGGTTAGGATTAGGGTACGTGTTAGTGTTATGGTAGGGGTTAGGGTTTGGGTACGCGTTAGGGTTAGGGTAGTTATTAAACCTATCCCACTCTCTAGATACCCCTTAGCACGTAAAGGAATATTATTTGGGGGTGCAGCCATGGAGAAGAGTTTAGACACTAAGATAATATAAGGAACACACACATTATAAAGAAATCACATTAGGATTCTCTTTTTAAGCTGTTCCTTAAACCACTAGTGCTTAGGAAATCTATTGGAGGGAGAGGCAGGCAAGGGTAGCCTAGGGTTAGGGTTAGGCTTAGGGTTAGGCTTAGGGTACGGCTTAGGGTATGGGTTCGGGGAGGGGTTCGGGTACGGCGTAGGGTATGGGTTAGGGTTAGGGTTTGGGTTAGTGTTAGGGTTAGGGCTCCGTTTAGGGTACGGGTTAGGATTTGGGTACGTGTTAGGTTTAGGGTAGGGGTTAGGGTTAGGGTACGCGTTAGTGTTAGGGTAGTTATTAAACCTATCCCACTCTCTAGATACCCCTTAGCACGTAAAGGAATATTATTTGGGGGTCCAGCCATGGAGAAGAGTTTAGACACTAGGATAAGATAAGGAACACACCCATTATAAAGAAATCACATTAGGATTCTCTTTTTATGCTGTTCCTTAAAACACTAGTGCTTAGGAAATCTATTGGAGGCAGAAGCAGTCAAGGGTAGCCTAGGGTTAGGGTTAGGCTTAGGGTTAGGCTTAGGGTATGGCTTAGGGTACGGGTTCGGGGAGGGCTTTGGGTGCGGCATAGGGTATGGGTTAGGGTTAGGGTTAGGGTTAGGGTTAGTGTTAGTGTTAGGGCTCGGTTTAGTGTACGGCTTAGGATTAGGGTACGTGTTAGGGTTAGTGTAGGGGTTAGGTTTAGGGTACGCATTAGGGTTAGGGTAGTTATTAAACCTATCCCACTCTCTAGATACCCCTTAGCACGTAAAGGAATATTATTTGGGGGTCCAGCCATGGAGAAGAGTTTAGACACTAGGCTAAGATAAGGAACACACCCTTTATAAAGAAATCACATTAGGATTCTCTTTTTAAGCTGTTCCTTAAAACACTATTGCTTAGGAAATCTATTGGAGGCAGAAGCAGTCAAGGGTAGCCTAGTGATAGGGTTAGGCTTAGGGTTAGGCTAAGGGTAGGGCTTAGGGTACGGGTTCGGGTAGGGCTTCGGGTACGGCGTAGGGTATGGGTTAGGGTTAGGGTTAGGGTTAGTGTTATGGTTAGGGCTTGGTTTAGTGTACGGTTTAGGTTTAGGGCACGTGTTAGGGTTAGGGTAGGTGTTAGGGTTAGGGTACGTGTTAGTGTTAGGGTAGTTATTAAACCTATCCCACTCTCTAGATACCCCTTAGCACGTAAAGGAATATTATTTGGGGGTCCAGCCATGGAGAAGAGTTTAGACACTAGGATAAGATAAGGAACACACCCATTATAAAGAAATCACATTAGGATTCTCTTTTTAAGCTGTTCCTTAAAACACTAGTGCTTAGGAAATCTATTGGAGGCAGAAGCAGTCAAGGGTAGCCTAGGGTTATGGTTAGGCTTAGGGTTAGGCTTAGGGTACGGCTTAGTTTACGTGTTCCAGGAGGACTTTGGGTACGGCGTAGGGTATGGGTTAGGGTTAGGGTTAGGTTTAGTGTTAGGGTTAGGGTTCGGTTTAGGATACGGTTTAGGATTAGGGTACATGTTAGTGTTAGGGTAGGGGTTAGGGTTTGGGTACGCGTTAGGCTTAGGGTAGTTATTAAACCTATCCCACTCTCTAGATACCCCTTAGCACGTAAAGGAATATTATTTGGGGGTGCAGCCATGGAGAAGAATTTAGACACTAAGATAATATAAGGAACACACCCATTATAAAGAAATCACATTAGGATTCTCTTTTTAAGCTGTTCCTTAAAACACTAGTGCTTAGGAAATCTATTGGAGGCAGAAGCAGTCAAGGGTAGCCTAGTGTTAGTGTTAGGCTTAGGGTTAGGCTAAGGGTACGGCTTAGGGTACGGGTTCGGGGAGGGCTTCGGGTATGGCGTAGGGTATGGGTTAGGGTTAGGGTTAGGGTTAGTGTTAGGGTTAGGGCTTGGTTTAGGGTACGGTTTAGGTTTAGGGCACGTGTTAGGGTTAGGGTAGGTGTTAGGGTTAGGGTACGTGTTAGGGTTAGGGTAGTTATTAAACCTATCCCACTCTCTAGATACCCCTTAGCACGTAAAGGAATATTATTTGGGGGTCCAGCCATGGAGAAGAGTTTAGACACTAGGATAAGATAAGGAACACACCCATTATAAAGAAATCACATTAGGATTCTCTTTTTAAGCTGTTCCTTAAAACACTAGTGCTTTGGAAATCTATTGGAGGCAGAAGCAGTCAAGGGTAGCCTAGAGTTAGGGTTAGGCTTAGGGTTAGGCTTAGGGTACGGCTTAGGGTACGTGTTCGAGGACGACTTTGGGTACGGCGTAGGGTATGGGTTAGGGTTAGGGTTAGGGTTAGTGTTAGGGTTAGGGCTCGGTTTAGGATACGGTTTAGGATTAGGGTACGTGTTAGTGTTAGGGTAGGGGTTAGGGTTTGGGTACGCGTTAGGGTTAGGGTAGTTATTAAACCTATCCCACTCTCTAGATACCCCTTAGCACGTAAAGGCATATTATTTGGGTGTGCAGCCATGGAGAAGAGTTTAGACACTAAGATAATATAAGGAACACACCTATTATAAAGAAATCACATTAGGATTCTCTTTTTAAGCTGTTCCTTAAAACACTAGTGCTTAGGAAATCTATTGGAGGCAGAAGCAGTCAAGGGTAGCCTAGGGTTAGGGTTAGGCTTAGGGTTAGGCTTAGGGTACGGTTTAGGGTATGTGTTCGAGGAGGACTTTTGGTACGGCGTACGGTATGGGTTGGGGTTTGGGTTAGGGTTAGTGTTAGGGTTAGGGCTCGGTTTAGGATACGGGTTAGGATTAGGGTACGTGTTAGTGTTATGGTAGGGGTTAGGGTTTGGGTACGCGTTAGGGTTAGGGTAGTTATTAAACCTATCCCACTCTCTAGATACCCCTTAGCACGTAAAGGAATATTATTTGGGGGTGCAGCCATGGAGAAGAGTTTAGACACTAAGATAATATAAGGAACACACACATTATAAAGAAATCACATTAGGATTCTCTTTTTAAGCTGTTCCTTAAACCACTAGTGCTTAGGAAATCTATTGGAGGCAGAGGCAGGCAAGGGTAGCCTAGGGTTAGGGTTAGGCTTAGGGTTAGGCTTAGGGTACGGCTTAGGGTATGGGTTCGGGGAGGGGTTCGGGTACGGCGTAGGGTATGGGTTAGGGTTAGGGTTTGGGTTAGTGTTAGGGTTAGGGCTCCGTTTAGGGTACGGGTTAGGATTTGGGTACGTGTTAGGTTTAGGGTAGGGGTTAGGGTTAGGGTACGCGTTAGTGTTAGGGTAGTTATTAAACCTATCCCACTCTCTAGATACCCCTTAGCACGTAAAGGAATATTATTTGGGGGTCCAGCCATGGAGAAGAGTTTAGACACTAGGATAAGAAAAGGAACACACCCATTATAAAGAAATCACATTAGGATTCTCTTTTTATGCTGTTCCTTAAAACACTAGTGCTTAGGAAATCTATTGGAGGCAGAAGCAGTCAAGGGTAGCCTAGGGTTACGGTTAGGCTTAGGGTTAGGCTTAGGGTACGGCTTAGGGAACGGGTTCGGGGAGGGCTTTGGGGGCGGCATAGGGTATGGGTTAGGGTTAGGGTTAGGGTTAGTGTTAGTGTTAGGGCTCGGTTTAGTGTACGGCTTAGGATTAGGGTACGTGTTAGGGTTAGGGTAGGGGTTAGGTTTAGGGTACGCATTAGGGTTAGGGTAGTTATTAAACCTATCCCACTCTCTAGATACCCCTTAGCACATAAAGGAATATTATTTGGGGGTCCAGCCATGGAGAAGAGTTTAGACACTAGGCTAAGATAAGGAACACACCCTTTATAAAGAAATCACATTAGGATTCTCTTTTTAAGCTGTTCCTTAAAACACTAGTGCTTAGGAAATCTATTGGAGGCAGAAGCAGTCAAGGGTAGCCTAGGGTTATGGTTAGGCTTAGGGTTAGGCTTAGGGTACGGCTTAGTTTACGTGTTCCAGGAGGACTTTGGGTACGGCGTAGGGTATGGGTTAGGGTTAGGGTTAGGGTTAGTGTTAGGGTTAGGGTTCGGTTTAGGATACGGTTTAGGATTAGGGTACGTGTTAGTGTTAGGGTAGGGGTTAGGGTTTGGGTACGCGTTAGGCTTAGGGTAGTTATTAAACCTATCCCACTCTCTAGATACCCCTTAGCACGTAAAGGAATATTATTTGGGGGTGCAGCCATGGAGAAGAATTTAGACACTAAGATAATATAAGGAACACCCCCATTATAAAGAAATCACATTAGGATTCTCTTTTTAAGCTGTTCCTTAAAACACTAGTGCTTAGGAAATCTATTGGAGGCAGAAGCAGTCAAGGGTAGCCTAGGGTTAGGGTTAGGCTTAGGGTTAGGCTTAGGGTACGGCTTAGGGTATGGGTTCGGGGAGGGGTTCGGGTACGGCGTAGGGTATGGGTTAGTGTTAGGGTTTGGGTTAGTGTTAGGGTTAGGGCTCCGTTTAGGGTACGGGTTAGGATTTGGGTACGTGTTAGGTTTAGGGTAGGGGTTAGGGTTAGGGTACGCGTTAGTGTTAGGGTAGTTATTAAACCTATCCCACTCTCTAGATACCCCTTAGCACGTAAAGGAATATTATTTGGGGGTCCAGCCATGGAGAAGAGTTTAGACACTAGGATAAGAAAAGGAACACACCCATTATAAAGAAATCACATTAGGATTCTCTTTTTATGCTGTTCCTTAAAACACTAGTGCTTAGGAAATCTATTGGAGGCAGAAGCAGTCAAGGGTGGCCTAGGGTTAGGGTTAGGCTTAGGGTTAGGCTTAGGGTACGGCTTAGGGTACGGGTTCGGGGAAGGCTTTGGGTGCGGCATAGGGTATGGGTTAGGGTTAGGGTTAGGGTTAGTGTTAGTGTTAGGGCTCGGTTTAGTGTACGGCTTAGGATTAGGGTACGTGTTAGGGTTAGGTTAGGGGTTAGGTTTAGGGTACGCATTAGGGTTAGGGTAGTTATTAAACCTATCCCACTCTCTAGATACCCCTTAGCACATAAAGGAATATTATTTGGGGGTCCAGCCATGGAGAAGAGTTTAGACACTAGGCTAAGATAAGGAACACACCCTTTATAAAGAAATCACATTAGGATTCTCTTTTTAAGCTGTTCCTTAAAACACTAGTGCTTAGGAAATCTATTGGAGGCAGAAGCAGTCAAGGGTAGCCTAGTGATAGGGTTAGGCTTAGGGTTAGGCTAAGGGTAGGGCTTAGGGTACGGGTTCGGGTAGGGCTTCGGGTACGGCGTAGGGTATGGGTTAGGGTTAGGGTTAGGGTTAGTGTTATGGTTAGGGCTTGGTTTAGTGTACGGTTTAGGTTTAGGGCACGTGTTAGAGTTAGGGTAGGTGTTAAGGTTAGGGTACGTGTTAGTGTTAGGGTAGTTATTAAACCTATCCCACTCTCTAGATACCCCTTAGCACGTAAAGGAATATTATTTGGGGGTCCAGCCATGGAGAAGAGTTTAGACACTAGGATAAGATAAGGAACACACCCATTATAAAGAAATCACATTAGGATTCTCTTTTTAAGCTGTTCCTTAAAACACTAGTGCTTAGGAAATCTATTGGAGGCAGAAGCAGTCAAGGGTAGCCTAGGGTTATGGTTAGGCTTAGGGTTAGGCTTAGGGTACGGCTTAGTTTACGTGTTCCAGGAGGACTTTGGGTACGGCGTAGGGTATGGGTTAGGGTTAGGGCTAGGGTTAGTGTTAGGGTTAGGGTTCGGTTTAGGATACGGTTTAGGATTAGGGTACGTGTTAGTGTTAGGGTAGGGGTTAGGGTTTGGGTACGCGTTAGGCTTAGGGTAGTTATTAAACCTATCCCACTCTCTAGATACCCCTTAGCACGTAAAGGAATATTATTTGGGGGTGCAGCCATGGAGAAGAATTTAGACACTAAGATAATATAAGGAACACACCCATTATAAAGAAATCACATTAGGATTCTCTTTTTAAGCTGTTCCTTAAAACACTAGTGCTTAGGAAATCTATTGGAGGCAGAAGCAGTCAAGGGTAGCCTAGGGTTATGATTAGGCTTAGGGTTAGGCTTAGGGTACGGCTTAGGGTACGTGTTCGAGGAGGACATTTGGTACGGCGTACGGTATGGGTTAGGGTTAGGGTTAGGGTTAGTGTTCGGGTTAGGGCTCGGTTTAGGATACGGGTTAGGATTATGGTACGAGTTAGTGTTAGGGTAGGGGTTAGGGTTTGTGTACGCGTTAGGGTTAGGGTAGTTATTAAACCTATCCCACTCTCTAGATACCCCTTAGGACGTAAAGGAATATTATTTGGGGGTGCAGCCATGGAAAAGAGTTTAGACACTAAGATAATATAAGGAACACACACATTATAAAGAAATCACATTAGGATTCTCTTTTTAAGCTGTTCCTTAAACCACTAGTGCTTAGGAAATCTATTGGAGGCAGAAGCAGTCAAGGGTAGCCTAGGGTTAGGGTTAGGCTTAGGGTTAGGCTTAGGGTACGGCTTAGGGTATGGGTTCGGGGAGGGGTTCGGGTATGGCGTAGGGTATGGGTTAGGGTTAGGGTTAGGGTTAGTGTTAGTGTTAGGGCTCGGTTTAGTGTACGGCTTAGGATTAGGGTACGTGTTAGGGTTAGGGTAGGGGTTAGGGTTAGGGTATGCATTAGGGTTAGGGTAGTTATTAAACCTACCCCACTCTTTAGATACCCCTTAGCACGTAAAGGAATATTACTTGGGGGTCCAGCCATGGAGAAGAGTTTAGACACTAGGCTAAGATAAGGAACACACCCTTTATAAAGAAATCACATTAGGATTCTCTTTTTAAGCTGTTCCTTAAAACACTAGTGCTTAGGAAATCTATTGGAGGCAGAAGCAGTCAAGGGTAGCCTAGGGTTAGGGTTAGGCTTAGGGTTAGGCTTAGGGTACGGGTTCGGGGAGGGCTTCGTGTGCGCCATAGGGTATGGTTTAGGGTTAGGGTTAGGGTTAGTGTTAGGGTTAGGGCTCGGTTTAGGGTATTGGTTAGGATTAGGGTACGTGTTACGGTTAGGGTAGGGGTTAGGGTTAGGGTACGCGTTAGGGTTAAGGTAGTTATTAAACCTATCCCACTCTCTAGATACCCCTTAGCACATAAAGGAATATTATTTGGAGGTCCAGCCATGGAGAAGAGTTGAGACACTAGGATAAGATAAGGAACACACACATTATAAAGAAATCACATTAGGATTCTATTTTAAAGCTGTTCCTTAAAACACTAGTGCTTAGGAAATCTATTGGAGGCAGAAGCAGTCAAGGGTGGCCTAGGGTTAGGGTTAGGCTTAGGGTTAGGCTTAGGATACGGCTTAGGGTACGGGTTCGGGGAGGGCTTCGGGTACGGCGTAGGGTATGGGTTAGGGTTAGGGTTAGTGTTAGTGTTAGGGTTAGGGCTTGGTTTAGGGTACGGTTTAGGTTTAGGGTACGTGTTAGGGTTAGGGTAGGGGTTAGGGTTAGGGTACGTGTTAGGGTTAGGGTATTTATTAAACCTATCCCACTCTCTAGATACCCCTTAGCACGTAAAGGAATATTATTTGGGGGTCCAGCCATGGAGAAGAGTTTAGACACTAGGATAAGATAAGGAACACACCCATTATAAAGAAATCACATTAGGATTCTCTTTTTCAGCTGTTCCTTAAAACACTAGTGCTTAGGAAATCTATTGGAGGCAGAAGCAGTCAAGGGTAGCCTAGGGTTATGGTTAGGCTTAGGGTTAGGCTTAGGGTACGGCTTAGGGTATGTGTTCGAGGAGGACTTTGGGTACGGCGTAGGGTATGGGTTAGGGTTAGGGTTAGGGTTAGTGTTAGGGTTAGGGTTCGGTTTAGGATACGGTTTAGGATTAGGGTACGTGTTAGTGTTAGGGTAGGGTTTAGGGTTTGGGTACGCGTTAGGGTTAGGGTAGTTATTAAACCTATCCCACTCTCTAGATACCCCTTAGCACGTAAAGGAATATTATTTGGGGGTGCAGCCATGGAGAAGAATTTAGACACTAAGATAATATAAGGAACACACCCATTATAAAGAAATCACATTAGGATTCTCTTTTTAAGCTGTTCTTTAAAACACTAGTGCTTAGGAAATCTATTGGAGGCAGAAGCAGTCAAGGGTAGCCTAGGGTTAGGGTTAGGCTTAGGTTTAGGCTTAGGGTACGGCTTAGGGTACGTGTTCGAGGAGGACATTTGGTACGGCGTACGGTATGGGTTAGGGTTAGGGTTAGTGTTAGGGTTAGGGCTCGGTTTAGGATACGGGTTAGGATTAGGGTACGTGTTAGTGTTAGGGTAGGGGTTAGGGTTTGTGTACGCGTTAGGGTTAGGGTAGTTATTAAACCTATCCCACTCTCTAGATACCCCTTAGGACGTAAAGGAATATTATTTGGGGGTGCAGCCATGGAGAAGAGTTTAGACACTAAGATAATATAAGGAACACACACATTATAAAGAAATCACATTAGGATTCTCTTTTTAAGCTGTTCCTTAAACCACTAGTGCTTAGGAAATCTATTGGAGGCAGAGGCAGGCAAGGGTAGCCTAGGGTTAGGGTTAGGCTTAGGGTTAGGCTTAGGGTACGGCTTAGGGTATGGGTTCGGGGAGGGGTTCGGGTATGGCGTAGGGTATGGGTTAGGGTTAGGGTTAGTGTTAGTGTTAGGGCTCGGTTTAGTGTACGGCTTAGGATTAGGGTACGTGTTAGGGTTAGGGTAGGGGTTAGGGTTAGGGTATGCATTAGGGTTAGGGTAGTTATTAAACCTATCCCACTCTCTAGATACCCCTTAGCACGTAAAGGAATATTATTTGGGGGTCCAGCCATGGAGAAGAGTTTAGACACTAGGCTAAGATAAGGAACACACCCTTTATAAAGAAATCACATTAGGATTCTCTTTTTAAGCTGTTCCTTAAAACACTAGTGCTTAGGAAATCTATTGGAGGCAGAAGCAGTCAAGGGTAGCCTAGTGATAGGGTTAGGCTTAGGGTTAGGCTAAGGGTACGGCTTAGGGTACGGGTTCGGGTAGGGCTTCGGGTACGGCGTAGGGTATGGGTTAGGGTTAGGGTTAGGGCTAGTGTTATGGTTAGGGCTTGGTTTAGTGTACGGTTTAGGTTTAGGGCACGTGTTAGGGTTAGGGTAGGTGTTAGGGTTAGGGTACGTGTTAGTGTTAGGGTAGTTATTAAACCTATCCCACTCTCTAGATACCCCTTAGCACGTAAAGGAATATTATTTGGGGGTCCAGCCATGGAGAAGAGTTTAGACACTAGGATAAGATAAGGAACACACCCATTATAAAGAAATCACATTAGGATTCTCTTTTTAAGCTGTTCCTTAAAACACTAGTGCTTAGGAAATCTATTGGAGGCAGAAGCAGTCAAGGGTAGCCTAGGGTTATGGTTAGGCTTAGGGTTAGGCTTAGGGTACGGCTTAGGGTACGTGTTCGAGGAGGACATTTGGTACGGCGTACGGTATGGGTTAGGGTTAGGGTTAGGGTTAGTGTTAGGGTTAGGGCTCGGTTTAGGATACGGGTTAGGATTAGGGTACGAGTTAGTGTTAGGGTAGTGGTTAGGGTTTGTGTACGCGTTAGGGTTAGGGTAGTTATTAAACCTATCCCACTCTCTAGATACCCCTTAGGACGTAAAGGAATATTATTTGGGGGTGCAGCCATGGAGAAGAGTTTAGACACTAAGATAATATAAGGAACACACACATTATAAAGAAATCACATTAGGATTCTCTTTTTAAGCTGTTCCTTAAACCACTAGAGCTTAGGAAATCTATTGGAGGCAGAGGCAGGCAAGGGTAGCCTAGTGTTAGGGTTAGGCTTAGGGTTAGGCTTAGGGTACGGCTTAGGGTATGGGTTCGGGGAGGGGTTCGGGTATGGCGTAGGGTATGGGTTAGGGTTAGGGTTTGGGTTAGTGTTAGGGTTAGGGCTCCGTTTAGGATACGGGTTAGGATTAGGGTACGTGTTAGGGTTAGGGTAGGGGTTAGGGTTAGGGTACGCGTTAGGGTTAGGGTAGTTATTAAACCTATCCCACTCTCTAGATACCCCTTAGCACGTAAAGGAATATTATTTGGGGGTCCAGCCATGGAGAAGAGTTTAGACACTAGGATAAGATAAGGAACACACCCATTATAATGAAATCACATTAGGATTCTCTTTTTAAGCTGTTCCTTAAAACACTAGTGCTTAGGAAATCTATTGGAGGCAGAAGCAGTCAAGGGTAGCCTAGGGTTAGGGTTAGGCTTAGGGTTAGGCTTAGGGTACGGCTTAGGGTACGTGTTCGAGGAGGACTTTTGGTACGGCGTACGGTATGGGTTAGGGTTTGGGTTAGGGTTAGTGTTAGGGTTAGGGTTCGGTTTAGGATACGGGTTAGGATTAGGGTACGTGTTAGGGTTAGGGTAGGGGTTAGGGTTAGGGTACGCGTTAGTGTTAGGGTAGTTATTAAACCTATCCCACTCTCTAGATACCCCTTAGCACGTAAAGGAATATTATTTGGGGGTCCAGCCATGGAGAAGAGTTTAGACACTAGGATAAGATAAGGAACACACCCATTATAATGAAATCACATTAGGATTCTCTTTTTAAGCTGTTCCTTAAAACACTAGTGCTTAGGAAATCTATTGGAGGCAGAAGCAGTCAAGGGTAGCCTAGGGTTAGGGTTAGGCTTAGGGTTAGGCTTAGGGTACTGCTTAGGGTACGGGTTCGGGGAGGGCTTCAGGTACGGCGTAGTGTATGGGTTAGGGTAAGGGTTAGGGTTAGTGTTAGGGTTTGCGCTCGGTTTAGGGAACGGTTTAGGATTAGGGTACGTGTTAGGGTTAGGGTAGGGGTTAGGGTTAAGGTACGTTTTAGGGTTAGGGTAGTTATTAAACCTATCCCACTCTCTAGATACCCCTTAGCACATAAAGGAATATTATTTGGGGGTCCAGCCATGGAGAAGAGTTTAGACACTAGGCTAAGATAAGGAACACACCCTTTATAAAGAAATCACATTAGGATTCTCTTTTTAAGCTGTTCCTTAAAACACTAGTGCTTAGGAAATCTATTGGAGGCAGAAGCAGTCAAGGGTAGCCTAGGGTTAGGGTTAGGCTTAGGGTTAGGCTTAGGGTACGGGTTCGGGGAGGGCTTCGTGTGCGCCATAGGGTATGGGTTAGGGTTAGGGTTAGGGTTAGTGTTAGGGTTAGGGCTCGGTTTAGGGTATTGGTTAGGATTAGGGTACGTGTTAGGGTTAGGGTAGGGATTAGGGTTAGGGTACGCGTTAGGGTTAAGGTAGTTATTAAACCTATCCCACTCTCTAGATACCCCTTAGCACATAAAGGAATATTATTTGGAGGTCCAGCCATGGAGAAGAGTTGAGACACTAGGATAAGATAAGGAACACACCCATTATAAAGAAATCACATTAGGATTCTCTTTTTAAGCTGTTCCTTAAAACACTAGTGCTTAGGAAATCTATTGGAGGCAGAAGCAGTCAAGGGTAGCCTAGAGTTAGGGTTAGGCTTAGGGTTAGGCTTAGGGTTAGGCTTAGGGTACGTGTTCGAGGAGGACTTTGGGTACGGCGTAGGGTATGGGTTAGGGTTAGGGTTAGGGTTAGTGTTAGGGTTAGGGCTCGGTTTAGGATACGGTTTAGGATTAGGGTACGTGTTAGTGTTAGGGTAGGGGTTAGGGTTTGGGTACGCGTTAGGGTTAGGGTAGTTATTAAACCTATCCCACTCTCTAGATACCCCTTAGCACGTAAAGGCATATTATTTGGGGGTGCAGCCATGGAGAAGAGTTTAGACACTAAGATAATATAAGGAACACACCTATTATAAAGAAATCACATTAGGATTCTCTTTTTAAGCTGTTCCTTAAAACACTAGTGCTTAGGAAATCTATTGGAGGCAGAAGCAGTCAAGGGTAGCCTAGGGTTAGGGTTAGGCTTAGGGTTAGGCTTAGGGTACGGCTTAGGGTATGTGTTCGAGGAGGACTTTTGGTACGGCGTACGGTATGGGTTGGGGTTTGGGTTAGGGTTAGTGTTAGGGTTAGGGCTCGGTTTAGGATACGGGTTAGGATTAGGGTACGTGTTAGTGTTATGGTAGGGGTTAGGGTTTGGGTACGCGTTAGGGTTAGGGTAGTTATTAAACCTATCCCAATCTCTAGATACCCCTTAGCACGTAAAGGAATATTATTTGGGGGTGCAGCCATGGGGAAGAGTTTAGACACTAAGATAATATAAGGAACACACACATTATAAAGAAATCACATTAGGATTCTCTTTTTAAGCTGTTCCTTAAACCACTAGTGCTTAGGAAATCTATTGGAGGCAGAGGCAGGCAAGGGTAGCCTAGTGTTAGGGTTAGGCTTAGGGTTAGGCTTAGGGTACGGCTTAGGGTATGGGTTCGGGGAGGGGTTCGGGTACGGCGTAGGGTATGGGTTAGGGTTAGGGTTTGGGTTAGTGTTAGGGTTAGGGCTCCGTTTAGGGTACGGGTTAGGATTTGGGTACGTGTTAGGTTTAGGGTAGGGGTTAGGGTTAGGGTACGCGTTAGTGTTAGGGTAGTTATTAAACCTATCCCACTCTCTAGATACCCCTTAGCACGTAAAGGAATATTATTTGGGGGTCCAGCCATGGAGAAGAGTTTAGACACTAGGATAAGAAAAGGAACACACCCATTATAAAGAAATCACATTAGGATTCTCTTTTTATGCTGTTCCTTAAAACACTAGTGCTTAGGAAATCTATTGGAGGCAGAAGCAGTCAAGGGTAGCCTAGGGTTAGGGTTAGGCTTAGGGTTAGGCTTAGGGTACGGCTTAGGGTACGGGTTCGGGGAGGGCTTTGGGTGCGGCATAGGGTATGGGTTAGGGTTAGGGTTAGGGTTAGTGTTAGTGTTAGGGCTCGGTTTAGTGTACGGCTTAGGATTAGGGTACGTGTTAGGGTTAGGGTAGGGGTTAGGTTTAGGGTACGCATTAGGGTTAGGGTAGTTATTAAACCTATCCCACTCTCTAGATACCCCTTAGCACATAAAGGAATATTATTTGGGGGTCCAGCCATGGAGAAGAGTTTAGACACTAGGCTAAGATAAGGAACACACCCTTTATAAAGAAATCACATTAGGATTCTCTTTTTAAGCTGTTCCTTAAAACACTAGTGCTTAGGAAATCTATTGGAGGCAGAAGCAGTCAAGGGTAGCCTAGTGATAGGGTTAGGCTTAGGGTTAGGCTAAGGGTAGGGCTTAGGGTACGGGTTCGGGTAGGGCTTCGTGTACGGCGTAGGGTATGGGTTAGGGTTAGGGTTAGGGTTAGTGTTATGGTTAGGGCTTGGTTTAGTGTACGGTTTAGGTTTAGGGCACGTGTTAGGGTTAGGGTAGGTGTTAGGGTTAGGGTACGTGTTAGTGTTAGGGTAGTTATTAAACCTATCCCACTCTCTAGATACCCCTTAGCACGTAAAGGAATATTATTTGGGGGTCCAGCCATGGAGAAGAGTTTAGACACTAGGATAAGATAAGGAACACACCCATTATAAAGAAATCACATTAGGATTCTCTTTTTAAGCTGTTCCTTAAAACACTAGTGCTTAGGAAATCTATTGGAGGCAGAAGCAGTCAAGGGTAGCCTAGGTTTAGGGTTAGGCTTAGGGTTAGGCTTAGGGTACGGCTTAGGGTACGTGTTCGAGGAGGACATTTGGTACGGCGTACGGTATGGGTTAGGGTTAGGGTTAGGGTTAGTGTTAGGGTTAGGGTTCGGTTTAGGATACGGTTTAGGATTAGGGTACGTGTTAGTGTTAGGGTAGGGGTTAGGGTTTGGGTACGCGTTAGGCTTAGGGTAGTTATTAAACCTATCCCACTCTCTAGATACCCCTTAGCACGTAAAGGAATATTATTTGGGGGTGCAGCCATGGAGAAGAATTTAGACACTAAGATAATATAAGGAACACACCCATTATAAAGAAATCACATTAGGATTCTCTTTTTAAGCTGTTCCTTAAAACACTAGTGCTTAGGAAATCTATGGGAGGCAGAAGCAGTCAAGGGTAGCCTAGGGTTAGGGTTAGGCTTAGGGTTAGGCTTAGGGTACTGCTTAGGGTACGGGTTCGGGGAGGGCTTCGGGTACGGCGTAGGGCATGGGTTAGGGTTAGGGTTAGGGTTAGTGTTAGGGTTAGGGCTTGGTTTAGGGTACGGTTTAGGTTTAGGGCACGTGTTAGGGTTAGGGTAGGGGTTAGGGTTAGGGTACGTGTTAGGGTTAGGGTAGTTATTAAACCTATCCCACTCTCTAGATACCCCTTAGCACGTAAAGGAATATTATTTGGGGGTCCAGCCATGGAGAAGAGTTTAGACACTAGGATAAGATAAGGAACACACCCATTATAAAGAAATCACATTAGGATTCTCTTTTTAAGCTGTTCCTTAAAACACTAGTGCTTAGGAAATCTATTGGAGGCAGAAGCAGTCAAGGGTAGCCTAGGGTTAGGGTTAGGCTTAGGGTTAGGCTTAGGGTACGGGTTCGGGGAGGGCTTCGTGTGCGCCATAGGGTATGGGTTAGGGTTAGGGTTAGGGTTAGTGTTAGGGTTAGGGCTCGGTTTAGGGTATTGGTTAGGATTAGGGTACGTGTTACGGTTAGGGTAGGGGTTAGGGTTAGGGTACGCGTTAGGGTTAAGGTAGTTATTAAACCTATCCCACTCTCTAGATACCCCTTAGCACATAAAGGAATATTATTTGGAGGTCCAGCCATGGAGAAGAGTTGAGACACTAGGATAAGAAAAGGAACACACACATTATAAAGAAATCACATTAGGATTCTATTTTTAAGCTGTTCCTTAAAACACTAGTGCTTAGGAAATCTATTGGAGGCAGAAGCAGTCAAGGGTGGCCTAGGGTTAGGGTTAGGCTTAGGGTTAGGCTTAGGATACGGCTTAGGGTACGGGTTCGGGGAGGGCTTCGGGTACGGCGTAGGGTATGGGTTAGGGTTAGGGTTAGTGTTAGTGTTAGGGTTAGGGCTTGGTTTAGGGTACGGTTTAGGTTTAGGGTACGTGTTAGGGTTAGGGTAGGGGTTAGGGTTAGGGTACGTGTTAGGGTTAGGGTAGTTATTAAACCTATCCCACTCTCTAGATACCCCTTAGCACGTAAAGGAATATTATTTGGGGGTCCAGCCATGGAGAAGAGTTTAGACACTAGGATAAGATAAGGAACACACCCATTATAAAGAAATCACATTAGGATTCTCTTTTTAAGCTGTTCCTTAAAACACTAGTGCTTAGGAAATCTATTGGAGGCAGAAGCAGTCAAGGGTAGCCTAGGGTTATGGTTAGGCTTAGGGTTAGGCTTAGGGTACGGCTTAGGGTATGTGTTCGAGGAGGACTTTGGGTACGGCGTAGGGTATGGGTTAGGGTTAGGGTTAGGGTTAGTGTTAGGGTTAGGGTTCGGTTTAGGATACGGTTTAGGATTAGGGTACGTGTTAGTGTTAGGGTAGGGTTTAGGGTTTGGGTACGCGTTAGGGTTAGGGTAGTTATTAAACCTATCCCACTCTCTAGATACCCCTTAGCACGTAAAGGAATATTATTTGGGGGTGCAGCCATGGAGAAGAATTTAGACACTAAGATAATATAAGGAACACACCCATTATAAAGAAATCACATTAGGATTCTCTTTTTAAGCTGTTCCTTAAACCACTAGTGCTTAGGAAATCTATTGGAGGCAGAAGCAGTCAAGGGTAGCCTAGGGTTAGGGTTAGTCTTAGGGTACGGCTTAGGGTTCGGCTTAGGGTACGTGTTCGAGGAGGACATTTGGTACGGCGTACGGTATGGGTTAGGGTTAGGGTTAGGGTTAGTGTTCGGGTTAGGGCTCGGTTTAGGATACGGGTTAGGATTAGGGTACGAGTTAGTGTTAGGGTAGGGGTTAGGGTTAGGGTATGCATTAGGGTTAGGGTAGTTATTAAACCTATCCCACTCTTTAGATACCCCTTAGCACGTAAAGGAATATTATTTGGGGGTCCAGCCTTGGAGAAGAGTTTAGACACTAGGCTAAGATAAGGAACACACCCTTTATAAAGAAATCACATTAGGATTCTCTTTTTAAGCTGTTCCTTAAAACACTAGTGCTTAGGAAATCTATTGGAGGCAGAGGCAGGCAAGGGTAACCTAGTGTTAGGGTTAGGCTTAGGGTTAGGCTTAGGGTACGGCTTAGGGTATGGGTTCGGGGAGGGGTTCGGGTATGGCGTAGGGTATGGGTTAGGGTTAGGGTTTGGGTTAGTGTTAGGGTTAGGGCTCCGTTTAGGTTACGGGTTAGGATTAGGGTACGTGTTAGGGTTAGGGTAGGGGTTAGGGTTAGGGTACGCGTTAGGGTTAGGGTAGTTATTAAACCTATCCCACTCTCTAGATACCCCTTAGCACGTAAAGGAATATTATTTGGGGGTCCAGATATGGAGAAGAGTTTAGACACTAGGATAAGATAAGGAACACACCCATTATAATGAAATCACGTTAGGATTCTCTTTTTAAGCTGTTCCTTAAAACACTAGTGCTTAGGAAATCTATGGGAGGCAGAAGCAGTCAAGGGTAGCCTAGGGTTAGGGTTAGGCTTAGGGTTAGGCTTAAGGTACTGCTTAGGGTACGGGTTCGGGGAGGGCTTCGGGTACGGCGTAGGGCATGGGTTAGGGTTAGGGTTAGGGTTAGTGTTAGGGTTAGGGCTTGGTTTAGGGTACGGTTTAGGTTTAGGGCACGTGTTAGGGTTAGGGTAGGGGTTAGGGTTAGGGTACGTGTTAGGGTTAGGGTAGTTATTAAACCTATCCCACTCTCTAGATACCCCTTAGCACGTAAAGGAATATTATTTGGGGGTCCAGCCATGGAGAAGAGTTTAGACACTAGGATAAGATAAGGAACACACCCATTATAAAGAAATCACATTAGGATTCTCTTTTTAAGCTGTTCCTTAAAACACTAGTGCTTAGGAAATCTATTGGAGGCAGAAGCAGTCAAGGGTAGCCTAGGGTTAGGGTTAGGCTTAGGGTTAGGCTTAGGGTACGGGTTCGGGGAGGGCTTCGTGTGCGCCATAGGGTATGGGTTAGGGTTAGGGTTAGGGTTAGTGTTAGGGTTAGGGCTCGGTTTAGGGTATTGGTTAGGATTAGGGTACGTGTTACGGTTAGGGTAGGGGTTAGGGTTAGGGTACGCGTTAGGGTTAAGGTAGTTATTAAACCTATCCCACTCTCTAGATACCCCTTAGCACATAAAGGAATATTATTTGGACGTCCAGCCATGGAGAAGAGTTGAGACACTAGGATAAGAAAAGGAACACACACATTATAAAGAAATCACATTAGGATTCTATTTTTAAGCTGTTCCTTAAAACACTAGTGCTTAGGAAATCTATTGGAGGCAGAAGCAGTCAAGGGTGGCCTAGGGTTAGGGTTAGGCTTAGGGTTAGGCTTAGGATACGGCTTAGGGTACGGGTTCGGGGAGGGCTTCGGGTACGGCGTAGGGTATGGGTTAGGGTTAGGGTTAGTGTTAGTGTTAGGGTTAGGGCTTGGTTTAGGGTACGGTTTAGGTTTAGGGTACGTGTTAGGGTTAGGGTAGGGGTTAGGGTTAGGGTACGTGTTAGGGTTAGGGTAGTTATTAAACCTATCCCACTCTCTAGATACCCCTTAGCACGTAAAGGAATATTATTTGGGGGTCCAGCCATGGAGAAGAGTTTAGACACTAGGATAAGATAAGGAACACACCCATTATAAAGAAATCACATTAGGATTCTCTTTTTCAGCTGTTCCTTAAAACACTAGTGCTTAGGAAATCTATTGGAGGCAGAAGCAGTCAAGGGTAGCCTAGGGTTATGGTTAGGCTTAGGGTTAGGCTTAGGGTACGGCTTAGGGTATGTGTTCGAGGAGGACTTTGGGTACGGCGTAGGGTATGGGTTAGGGTTAGGGTTAGGGTTAGTGTTAGGGTTAGGGTTCGGTTTAGGATACGGTTTAGGATTAGGGTACGTGTTAGTGTTAGGGTAGGGTTTAGGGTTTGGGTACGCGTTAGGGTTAGGGTAGTTATTAAACCTATCCCACTCTCTAGATACCCCTTAGCACGTAAAGGAATATTATTTGGGGGTGCAGGCATGGAGAAGAATTTAGACACTAAGATAATATAAGGAACACACCCATTATAAAGAAATCACATTAGGATTCTCTTTTTAAGCTGTTCCTTAAACCACTAGTGCTTAGGAAATCTATTGGAGGCAGAAGCAGTCAAGGGTAGCCTAGGGTTAGGGTTAGGCTTAGGGTTAGGCTTAGGGTACGGCTTAGGGTACGTGTTCGAGGAGGACATTTGGTACGGCGTACGGTATGGGTTAGGGTTAGGGTTAGGGTTAGTGTTCGGGTTAGGGCTCGGTTTAGGATACGGGTTAGGATTAGGGTACGAGTTAGTGTTAGGGTAGGGGTTAGGGTTTGTGTACGCGTTAGGTTTAGGGTAGTTATTAAACCTATCCCACTCTCTAGATACCCCTTAGGACGTAAAGGAATATTATTTGGGGGTGCAGCCATGGAGAAGAGTTTAGACACTAAGATAATATAAGGAACACACACATTATAAAGAAATCACATTAGGATTCTCTTTTTAAGCTGTTCCTTAAACCACTAGTGCTTAGGAAATCTATTGGAGGCAGAGGCAGGCAAGGGTAGCCTAGTGTTAGGGTTAGGCTTAGGGTTAGGCTTAGGGTACGGCTTAGGGTATGGGTTCGGGGAGGGGTTCGGGTATGGCGTAGGGTATGGGTTAGGGTTCGGGTTTGGGTTAGTGTTAGGGTTAGGGCTCCGTTTAGGATACGGGTTAGGATTAGGGTACGTGTTAGGGTTAGGGTAGGTGTTAGGGTTAGGGTACGCGTTAGGGTTAGGGTAGTTATTAAACCTATCCCACTCTCTAGATACCCCTTAGCACGTAAAGGAATATTATTTGGGGGTCCAGCCATGGAGAAGAGTTTAGACACTAGGATAAGATAAGGAACACACCCATTATAAAGAAATCACATTAGGATTCTCTTTTTAAGCTGTTCCTTAAAACACTAGTGCTTAGGAAATCTATTGGAGGCAGAAGCAGTCAAGGGTAGCCTAGGGTTATGGTTAGGCTTAGGGTTAGGCTTAGGGTACGGCTTAGTTTACGTGTTCCAGGAGGACTTTGGGTACGGCGTAGGGTATGGGTTAGGGTTAGGGTTAGGGTTAGTGTTAGGGTTAGGGTTCGGTTTAGGATACGGTTTAGGATTAGGGTACGTGTTAGTGTTAGGGTAGGGGTTAGGGTTTGGGTACGCGTTAGGCTTAGGGTAGTTATTAAACCTATCCCACTCTCTAGATACCCCTTAGCACGTAAAGGAATATTATTTGGGGGTGCAGCCATGGAGAAGAATTTAGACACTAAGATAATATAAGGAACACACCCATTATAAAGAAATCACATTAGGATTCTCTTTTTAAGCTGTTCCTTAAAACACTAGTGCTTAGGAAATCTATTGGAGGCAGAAGCAGTCAAGGGTAGCCTAGGGTTAGGGTTAGGCTTAGGGTTAGGCTTAGGGTACGGCTTAGGGTACGTGTTCGAGGAGGACATTTGGTACGGCGTACGGTATGGGTTAGGGTTAGGGTTAGGGTTAGTGTTCGGGTTAGGGCTCGGTTTAGGATACGGGTTAGGATTAGGGTACGAGTTAGTGTTAGGGTAGGGGTTAGGGTTTGTGTACGCGTTAGGTTTAGGGTAGTTATTAAACCTATCCCACTCTCTAGATACCCCTTAGGACGTAAAGGAATATTATTTGGGGGTGCAGCCATGGAGAAGAGTTTAGACACTAAGATAATATAAGGAACACACACATTATAAAGAAATCACATTAGGATTCTCTTTTTAAGCTGTTCCTTAAACCACTAGTGCTTAGGAAATCTATTGGAGGCAGAGGCAGGCAAGGGTAGCCTAGTGTTAGGGTTAGGCTTAGGGTTAGGCTTAGGGTACGGCTTAGGGTATGGGTTCGGGGAGGGGTTCGGGTATGGCGTAGGGTATGGGTTAGGGTTAGGGTTTGGGTTAGTGTTAGGGTTAGGGCTCCGTTTAGGATACGGGTTAGGATTAGGGTACGTGTTAGGGTTAGGGTAGGGGTTAGGGTTAGGGTACGCGTTAGGGTTAGGGTAGTTATTAAACCTATCCCACTCTCTAGATACCCCTTAGCACGTAAAGGCATATTATTTGGGGGTGCAGCCATGGAGAAGAGTTGAGACACTAAGATAATATAAGGAACACACACATTATAAAGAAATCACATTAGGATTCTCTTTTTAAGATGTTCCTTAAACCACTAGTGCTTAGGAAATCTATTGGAGGCAGAGGCAGGCAAGGGTAGCCTAGGGTTAGGGTTAGGCTTAGGGTTAGGCTTAGGGTACGGCTTAGGGTATGGGTTCGGGGAGGGGTTCGGGTACGGCGTAGGGTATGGGTTAGGGTTAGGGTTTGGGTTAGTGTTAGGGTTAGGGCTCCGTTTAGGGTACGGGTTAGGATTTGGGTACGTGTTAGGTTTAGGGTAGGGGTTAGGGTTAGGGTACGCGTTAGTGTTAGGGTAGTTATTAAACCTATCCCACTCTCTAGATACCCCTTAGCACGTAAAGGAATATTATTTGGGGGTCCAGCCATGGAGAAGAGTTTAGACACTAGGATAAGAAAAGGAACACACCCATTATAAAGAAATCACATTAGGATTCTCTTTTTATGCTGTTCCTTAAAACACTAGTGCTTAGGAAATCTATTGGAGGCAGAAGCAGTCAAGGGTAGCCTAGGGTTAGGGTTAGGCTTAGGGTTAGGCTTAGGGTACGGCTTAGGGTACGGGTTCGGGGAGGGCTTTGGGTGCGGCATAGGGTATGGGTTAGGGTTAGGGTTAGGGTTAGTGTTAGTGTTAGGGCTCGGTTTAGTGTACGGCTTAGGATTAGGGTACGTGTTAGGGTTAGGGTAGGGGTTAGGTTTAGGGTACGCATTAGGGTTAGGGTAGTTATTAAACCTATCCCACTCTCTAGATACCCCTTAGCACATAAAGGAATATTATTTGGGGGTCCAGCCATGGAGAAGAGTTTAGACACTAGGCTAAGATAAGGAACACACCCTTTATAAAGAAATCACATTAGGATTCTCTTTTTAAGCTGTTCCTTAAAACACTAGTGCTTAGGAAATCTATTGGAGGCAGAAGCAGTCAAGGGTAGCCTAGTGATAGGGTTAGGCTTAGGGTTAGGCTAAGGGTAGGGCTTAGGGTACGGGTTCGGGTAGGGCTTCGTGTACGGCGTAGGGTATGGGTTAGGGTTAGGGTTAGGGTTAGTGTTATGGTTAGGGCTTGGTTTAGTGTACGGTTTAGGTTTAGGGCACGTGTTAGGGTTAGGGTAGGTGTTAGGGTTAGGGTACGTGTTAGTGTTAGGGTAGTTATTAAACCTATCCCACTCTCTAGATACCCCTTAGCACGTAAAGGAATATTATTTGGGGGTCCAGCCATGGAGAAGAGTTTAGACACTAGGATAAGATAAGGAACACACCCATTATAAAGAAATCACATTAGGATTCTCTTTTTAAGCTGTTCCTTAAAACACTAGTGCTTAGGAAATCTATTGGAGGCAGAAGCAGTCAAGGGTAGCCTAGGTTTAGGGTTAGGCTTAGGGTTAGGCTTAGGGTACGGCTTAGGGTACGTGTTCGAGGAGGACATTTGGTACGGCGTACGGTATGGGTTAGGGTTAGGGTTAGGGTTAGTGTTAGGGTTAGGGCTCGGTTTAGGATACGGGTTAGGATTAGGGTACGAGTTAGTGTTAGGGTAGGGGTTAGGGTTTGAGTACGCGTTAGGGTTAGGGTAGTTATTAAACCTATCCCACTCTCTAGATACCCCTTAGCACATAAAGGAATATTATTTGGAGGTCCAGCCATGGAGAAGAGTTGAGACACTAGGATAAGAAAAGGAACACACCCATTATAAAGAAATCACATTAGGATTCTATTTTTAAGCTGTTCCTTAAAACACTAGTGCTTAGGAAATCTATTGGAGGCAGAAGCAGTCAAGGGTAGCCTAGGGTTATGGTTAGGCTTAGGGTTAGGCTTAGGGTACGGCTTAGTTTACGTGTTCCAGGAGGACTTTGGGTACGGCGTAGGGTATGGGTTAGGGTTAGGGTTAGGGTTAGTGTTAGGGTTAGGGTTCGGTTTAGGATACGGTTTAGGATTAGGGTACGTGTTAGTGTTAGGGTAGGGGTTAGGGTTTGGGTACGCGTTAGGCTTAGGGTAGTTATTAAACCTATCCCACTCTCTAGATACCCCTTAGCACGTAAAGGAATATTATTTGGGGGTGCAGCCATGGAGAAGAATTTAGACACTAAGATAATATAAGGAACACACCCATTATAAAGAAATCACATTAGGATTCTCTTTTTAAGCTGTTCCTTAAAACACTAGTGCTTAGGAAATCTATGGGAGGCAGAAGCAGTCAAGGGTAGCCTAGGGTTAGGGTTAGGCTTAGGGTTAGGCTTAGGGTACTGCTTAGGGTACGGGTTCGGGGAGGGCTTCGGGTACGGCGTAGGGCATGGGTTAGGGTTAGGGTTAGGGTTAGTGTTAGGGTTAGGGCTTGGTTTAGGGTACGGTTTAGGTTTAGGGCACGTGTTAGGGTTAGGGTAGGGGTTAGGGTTAGGGTACGTGTTAGGGTTAGGGTAGTTATTAAACCTATCCCACTCTCTAGATACCCCTTAGCACGTAAAGGAATATTATTTGGGGGTCCAGCCATGGAGAAGAGTTTAGACACTAGGATAAGATAAGGAACACACCCATTATAAAGAAATCACATTAGGATTCTCTTTTTAAGCTGTTCCTTAAAACACTAGTGCTTAGGAAATCTATTGGAGGCAGAAGCAGTCAAGGGTAGCCTAGGGTTAGGGTTAGGCTTAGGGTTAGGCTTAGGGTACGGGTTCGGGGAGGGCTTCGTGTGCGCCATAGGGTATGGGTTAGGGTTAGGGTTAGGGTTAGTGTTAGGGTTAGGGCTCGGTTTAGGGTATTGGTTAGGATTAGGGTACGTGTTACGGTTAGGGTAGGGGTTAGGGTTAGGGTACGCGTTAGGGTTAAGGTAGTTATTAAACCTATCCCACTCTCTAGATACCCCTTAGCACATAAAGGAATATTATTTGGAGGTCCAGCCATGGAGAAGAGTTGAGACACTAGGATAAGAAAAGGAACACACACATTATAAAGAAATCACATTAGGATTCTATTTTTAAGCTGTTCCTTAAAACACTAGTGCTTAGGAAATCTATTGGAGGCAGAAGCAGTCAAGGGTGGCCTAGGGTTAGGGTTAGGCTTAGGGTTAGGCTTAGGATACGGCTTAGGGTACGGGTTCGGGGAGGGCTTCGGGTACGGCGTAGGGTATGGGTTAGGGTTAGGGTTAGTGTTAGTGTTAGGGTTAGGGCTTGGTTTAGGGTACGGTTTAGGTTTAGGGTACGTGTTAGGGTTAGGGTAGGGGTTAGGGTTAGGGTACGTGTTAGGGTTAGGGTAGTTATTAAACCTATCCCACTCTCTAGATACCCCTTAGCACGTAAAGGAATATTATTTGGGGGTCCAGCCATGGAGAAGAGTTTAGACACTAGGATAAGATAAGGAACACACCCATTATAAAGAAATCACATTAGGATTCTCTTTTTAAGCTGTTCCTTAAAACACTAGTGCTTAGGAAATCTATTGGAGGCAGAAGCAGTCAAGGGTAGCCTAGGGTTATGGTTAGGCTTAGGGTTAGGCTTAGGGTACGGCTTAGGGTATGTGTTCGAGGAGGACTTTGGGTACGGCGTAGGGTATGGGTTAGGGTTAGGGTTAGGGTTAGTGTTAGGGTTAGGGTTCGGTTTAGGATACGGTTTAGGATTAGGGTACGTGTTAGTGTTAGGGTAGGGTTTAGGGTTTGGGTACGCGTTAGGGTTAGGGTAGTTATTAAACCTATCCCACTCTCTAGATACCCCTTAGCACGTAAAGGAATATTATTTGGGGGTGCAGCCATGGAGAAGAATTTAGACACTAAGATAATATAAGGAACACACCCATTATAAAGAAATCACATTAGGATTCTCTTTTTAAGCTGTTCCTTAAACCACTAGTGCTTAGGAAATCTATTGGAGGCAGAAGCAGTCAAGGGTAGCCTAGGGTTAGGGTTAGTCTTAGGGTACGGCTTAGGGTTCGGCTTAGGGTACGTGTTCGAGGAGGACATTTGGTACGGCGTACGGTATGGGTTAGGGTTAGGGTTAGGGTTAGTGTTCGGGTTAGGGCTCGGTTTAGGATACGGGTTAGGATTAGGGTACGAGTTAGTGTTAGGGTAGGGGTTAGGGTTAGGGTATGCATTAGGGTTAGGGTAGTTATTAAACCTATCCCACTCTTTAGATACCCCTTAGCACGTAAAGGAATATTATTTGGGGGTCCAGCCTTGGAGAAGAGTTTAGACACTAGGCTAAGATAAGGAACACACCCTTTATAAAGAAATCACATTAGGATTCTCTTTTTAAGCTGTTCCTTAAAACACTAGTGCTTAGGAAATCTATTGGAGGCAGAGGCAGGCAAGGGTAACCTAGTGTTAGGGTTAGGCTTAGGGTTAGGCTTAGGGTACGGCTTAGGGTATGGGTTCGGGGAGGGGTTCGGGTATGGCGTAGGGTATGGGTTAGGGTTAGGGTTTGGGTTAGTGTTAGGGTTAGGGCTCCGTTTAGGATACGGGTTAGGATTAGGGTACGTGTTAGGGTTAGGGTAGGGGTTAGGGTTAGGGTACGCGTTAGGGTTAGGGTAGTTATTAAACCTATCCCACTCTCTAGATACCCCTTAGCACGTAAAGGAATATTATTTGGGGGTCCAGATATGGAGAAGAGTTTAGACACTAGGATAAGATAAGGAACACACCCATTATAATGAAATCACGTTAGGATTCTCTTTTTAAGCTGTTCCTTAAAACACTAGTGCTTAGGAAATCTATGGGAGGCAGAAGCAGTCAAGGGTAGCCTAGGGTTAGGGTTAGGCTTAGGGTTAGGCTTAAGGTACTGCTTAGGGTACGGGTTCGGGGAGGGCTTCGGGTACGGCGTAGGGCATGGGTTAGGGTTAGGGTTAGGGTTAGTGTTAGGGTTAGGGCTTGGTTTAGGGTACGGTTTAGGTTTAGGGCACGTGTTAGGGTTAGGGTAGGGGTTAGGGTTAGGGTACGTGTTAGGGTTAGGGTAGTTATTAAACCTATCCCACTCTCTAGATACCCCTTAGCACGTAAAGGAATATTATTTGGGGGTCCAGCCATGGAGAAGAGTTTAGACACTAGGATAAGATAAGGAACACACCCATTATAAAGAAATCACATTAGGATTCTCTTTTTAAGCTGTTCCTTAAAACACTAGTGCTTAGGAAATCTATTGGAGGCAGAAGCAGTCAAGGGTAGCCTAGGGTTAGGGTTAGGCTTAGGGTTAGGCTTAGGGTACGGGTTCGGGGAGGGCTTCGTGTGCGCCATAGGGTATGGGTTAGGGTTAGGGTTAGGGTTAGTGTTAGGGTTAGGGCTCGGTTTAGGGTATTGGTTAGGATTAGGGTACGTGTTACGGTTAGGGTAGGGGTTAGGGTTAGGGTACGCGTTAGGGTTAAGGTAGTTATTAAACCTATCCCACTCTCTAGATACCCCTTAGCACATAAAGGAATATTATTTGGACGTCCAGCCATGGAGAAGAGTTGAGACACTAGGATAAGAAAAGGAACACACACATTATAAAGAAATCACATTAGGATTCTATTTTTAAGCTGTTCCTTAAAACACTAGTGCTTAGGAAATCTATTGGAGGCAGAAGCAGTCAAGGGTGGCCTAGGGTTAGGGTTAGGCTTAGGGTTAGGCTTAGGATACGGCTTAGGGTACGGGTTCGGGGAGGGCTTCGGGTACGGCGTAGGGTATGGGTTAGGGTTAGGGTTAGTGTTAGTGTTAGGGTTAGGGCTTGGTTTAGGGTACGGTTTAGGTTTAGGGTACGTGTTAGGGTTAGGGTAGGGGTTAGGGTTAGGGTACGTGTTAGGGTTAGGGTAGTTATTAAACCTATCCCACTCTCTAGATACCCCTTAGCACGTAAAGGAATATTATTTGGGGGTCCAGCCATGGAGAAGAGTTTAGACACTAGGATAAGATAAGGAACACACCCATTATAAAGAAATCACATTAGGATTCTCTTTTTCAGCTGTTCCTTAAAACACTAGTGCTTAGGAAATCTATTGGAGGCAGAAGCAGTCAAGGGTAGCCTAGGGTTATGGTTAGGCTTAGGGTTAGGCTTAGGGTACGGCTTAGGGTATGTGTTCGAGGAGGACTTTGGGTACGGCGTAGGGTATGGGTTAGGGTTAGGGTTAGGGTTAGTGTTAGGGTTAGGGTTCGGTTTAGGATACGGTTTAGGATTAGGGTACGTGTTAGTGTTAGGGTAGGGTTTAGGGTTTGGGTACGCGTTAGGGTTAGGGTAGTTATTAAACCTATCCCACTCTCTAGATACCCCTTAGCACGTAAAGGAATATTATTTGGGGGTGCAGGCATGGAGAAGAATTTAGACACTAAGATAATATAAGGAACACACCCATTATAAAGAAATCACATTAGGATTCTCTTTTTAAGCTGTTCCTTAAACCACTAGTGCTTAGGAAATCTATTGGAGGCAGAAGCAGTCAAGGGTAGCCTAGGGTTAGGGTTAGGCTTAGGGTTAGGCTTAGGGTACGGCTTAGGGTACGTGTTCGAGGAGGACATTTGGTACGGCGTACGGTATGGGTTAGGGTTAGGGTTAGGGTTAGTGTTCGGGTTAGGGCTCGGTTTAGGATACGGGTTAGGATTAGGGTACGAGTTAGTGTTAGGGTAGGGGTTAGGGTTTGTGTACGCGTTAGGTTTAGGGTAGTTATTAAACCTATCCCACTCTCTAGATACCCCTTAGGACGTAAAGGAATATTATTTGGGGGTGCAGCCATGGAGAAGAGTTTAGACACTAAGATAATATAAGGAACACACACATTATAAAGAAATCACATTAGGATTCTCTTTTTAAGCTGTTCCTTAAACCACTAGTGCTTAGGAAATCTATTGGAGGCAGAGGCAGGCAAGGGTAGCCTAGTGTTAGGGTTAGGCTTAGGGTTAGGCTTAGGGTACGGCTTAGGGTATGGGTTCGGGGAGGGGTTCGGGTATGGCGTAGGGTATGGGTTAGGGTTCGGGTTTGGGTTAGTGTTAGGGTTAGGGCTCCGTTTAGGATACGGGTTAGGATTAGGGTACGTGTTAGGGTTAGGGTAGGTGTTAGGGTTAGGGTACGCGTTAGGGTTAGGGTAGTTATTAAACCTATCCCACTCTCTAGATACCCCTTAGCACGTAAAGGAATATTATTTGGGGGTCCAGCCATGGAGAAGAGTTTAGACACTAGGATAAGATAAGGAACACACCCATTATAAAGAAATCACATTAGGATTCTCTTTTTAAGCTGTTCCTTAAAACACTAGTGCTTAGGAAATCTATTGGAGGCAGAAGCAGTCAAGGGTAGCCTAGGGTTATGGTTAGGCTTAGGGTTAGGCTTAGGGTACGGCTTAGTTTACGTGTTCCAGGAGGACTTTGGGTACGGCGTAGGGTATGGGTTAGGGTTAGGGTTAGGGTTAGTGTTAGGGTTAGGGTTCGGTTTAGGATACGGTTTAGGATTAGGGTACGTGTTAGTGTTAGGGTAGGGGTTAGGGTTTGGGTACGCGTTAGGCTTAGGGTAGTTATTAAACCTATCCCACTCTCTAGATACCCCTTAGCACGTAAAGGAATATTATTTGGGGGTGCAGCCATGGAGAAGAATTTAGACACTAAGATAATATAAGGAACACACCCATTATAAAGAAATCACATTAGGATTCTCTTTTTAAGCTGTTCCTTAAAACACTAGTGCTTAGGAAATCTATTGGAGGCAGAAGCAGTCAAGGGTAGCCTAGGGTTAGGGTTAGGCTTAGGGTTAGGCTTAGGGTACGGCTTAGGGTACGTGTTCGAGGAGGACATTTGGTACGGCGTACGGTATGGGTTAGGGTTAGGGTTAGGGTTAGTGTTCGGGTTAGGGCTCGGTTTAGGATACGGGTTAGGATTAGGGTACGAGTTAGTGTTAGGGTAGGGGTTAGGGTTTGTGTACGCGTTAGGTTTAGGGTAGTTATTAAACCTATCCCACTCTCTAGATACCCCTTAGGACGTAAAGGAATATTATTTGGGGGTGCAGCCATGGAGAAGAGTTTAGACACTAAGATAATATAAGGAACACACACATTATAAAGAAATCACATTAGGATTCTCTTTTTAAGCTGTTCCTTAAACCACTAGTGCTTAGGAAATCTATTGGAGGCAGAGGCAGGCAAGGGTAGCCTAGTGTTAGGGTTAGGCTTAGGGTTAGGCTTAGGGTACGGCTTAGGGTATGGGTTCGGGGAGGGGTTCGGGTATGGCGTAGGGTATGGGTTAGGGTTAGGGTTTGGGTTAGTGTTAGGGTTAGGGCTCCGTTTAGGATACGGGTTAGGATTAGGGTACGTGTTAGGGTTAGGGTAGGGGTTAGGGTTAGGGTACGCGTTAGGGTTAGGGTAGTTATTAAACCTATCCCACTCTCTAGATACCCCTTAGCACGTAAAGGAATATTATTTGGGGGTCCAGATATGGAGAAGAGTTTAGACACTAGGATAAGATAAGGAACACACCCATTATAATGAAATCACATTAGGATTCTCTTTTTAAGCTGTTCCTTAAAACACTAGTGCTTAGGAAATCTATGGGAGGCAGAAGCAGTCAAGGGTAGCCTAGGGTTAGGGTTAGGCTTAGGGTTAGGCTTAGGGTACTGCTTAGGGTACGGGTTCGGGGAGGGCTTCGGGTACGGCGTAGGGCATGGGTTAGGGTTAGGGTTAGGGTTAGTGTTAGGGTTAGGGCTTGGTTTAGGGTACGGTTTAGGTTTAGGGCACGTGTTAGGGTTAGGGTAGGGGTTAGGGTTAGGGTACGTGTTAGGGTTAGGGTAGTTATTAAACCTATCCCACTCTCTAGATACCCCTTAGCACGTAAAGGAATATTATTTGGGGGTCCAGCCATGGAGAAGAGTTTAGACACTAGGATAAGATAAGGAACACACCCATTATAAAGAAATCACATTAGGATTCTCTTTTTAAGCTGTTCCTTAAAACACTAGTGCTTAGGAAATCTATTGGAGGCAGAAGCAGTCAAGGGTAGCCTAGGGTTAGGGTTAGGCTTAGGGTTAGGCTTAGGGTACGGGTTCGGGGAGGGCTTCGTGTGCGCCATAGGGTATGGGTTAGGGTTAGGGTTAGGGTTAGTGTTAGGGTTAGGGCTCGGTTTAGGGTATTGGTTAGGATTAGGGTACGTGTTACGGTTAGGGTAGGGGTTAGGGTTAGGGTACGCGTTAGGGTTAAGGTAGTTATTAAACCTATCCCACTCTCTAGATACCCCTTAGCACATAAAGGAATATTATTTGGACGTCCAGCCATGGAGAAGAGTTGAGACACTAGGATAAGAAAAGGAACACACACATTATAAAGAAATCACATTAGGATTCTATTTTTAAGCTGTTCCTTAAAACACTAGTGCTTAGGAAATCTATTGGAGGCAGAAGCAGTCAAGGGTGGCCTAGGGTTAGGGTTAGGCTTAGGGTTAGGCTTAGGATACGGCTTAGGGTACGGGTTCGGGGAGGGCTTCGGGTACGGCGTAGGGTATGGGTTAGGGTTAGGGTTAGTGTTAGTGTTAGGGTTAGGGCTTGGTTTAGGGTACGGTTTAGGTTTAGGGTACATGTTAGGGTTAGGGTAGGGGTTAGGGTTAGGGTACGTGTTAGGGTTAGGGTAGTTATTAAACCTATCCCACTCTCTAGATACCCCTTAGCACGTAAAGGAATATTATTTGGGGGTCCAGCCATGGAGAAGAGTTTAGACACTAGGATAAGATAAGGAACACACCCATTATAAAGAAATCACATTAGGATTCTCTTTTTCAGCTGTTCCTTAAAACACTAGTGCTTAGGAAATCTATTGGAGGCAGAAGCAGTCAAGGGTAGCCTAGGGTTATGGTTAGGCTTAGGGTTAGGCTTAGGGTACGGCTTAGGGTATGTGTTCGAGGAGGACTTTGGGTACGGCGTAGGGTATGGGTTAGGGTTAGGGTTAGGGTTAGTGTTAGGGTTAGGGTTCGGTTTAGGATACGGTTTAGGATTAGGGTACGTGTTAGTGTTAGGGTAGGGTTTAGGGTTTGGGTATGCGTTAGGGTTAGGGTAGTTATTAAACCTATCCCACTCTCTAGATACCCCTTAGCACGTAAAGGAATATTATTTGGGGGTGCAGGCATGGAGAAGAATTTAGACACTAAGATAATATAAGGAACACACCCATTATAAAGAAATCACATTAGGATTCTCTTTTTAAGCTGTTCCTTAAACCACTAGTGCTTAGGAAATCTATTGGAGGCAGAAGCAGTCAAGGGTAGCCTAGGGTTAGGGTTAGGCTTAGGGTTAGGCTTAGGGTACGGCTTAGGGTATGGGTTCGGGGAGGGGTTCGGGTATGGCGTAGGGTATGGGTTAGGGTTAGGGTTAGGGTTAGTGTTAGTGTTAGGGCTCGGTTTAGTGTACGGCTTAGGATTAGGGTACGTGTTAGGGTTAGGGTAGGGGTTAGGGTTAGGGTATGCATTAGGGTTAGGGTAGTTATTAAACCTATCCCACTCTTTAGATACCCCTTAGCACGTAAAGGAATATTATTTGGGGGTCCAGCCATGGAGAAGAGTTTAGACACTAGGCTAAGATAAGGAACACACCCTTTATAAAGAAATCACATTAGGATTCTCTTTTTAAGCTGTTCCTTAAACCACTAGTGCTTAGGAAATCTGTTGGAGGCAGAGGCAGGCAAGGGTAGCCTAGTGTTAGGGTTAGGCTTAGGGTTAGGCTTAGGGTACGGCTTAGGGTACGGGTTCGGGGAGGGGTTCGGGTACGGCGTAGGGTATGGGTTAGGGTTCGGGTTTGGGTTAGTGTTAGGGTTAGGGCTCCGTTTAGGATACGGGTTAGGATTAGGGTACGTGTTAGGGTTAGGGTAGGTGTTAGGGTTAGTGTACGCGTTAGGGTTAGGGTAGTTATTAAACCTATCCCACTCTCTAGATACCCCTTAGCACGTAAAGGAATATTATTTGGGGGTCCAGCCATGGAGAAGAGTTTAGACACTAGGATAAGATAAGGAACACACCCATTATAAAGAAATCACATTAGGATTCTCTTTTTAAGCTGTTCCTTAAAACACTAGTGCTTAGGAAATCTATTGGAGGCAGAAGCAGTCAAGGGTAGCCTAGGTTTATGGTTAGGCTTAGGGTTAGGCTTAGGGTACGGCTTAGTTTACGTGTTCCAGGAGGACTTTGGGTACGGCGTAGGGTATGGGTTAGGGTTAGGGTTAGGGTTAGTGTTAGGGTTAGGGTTCGGTTTAGGATACGGTTTAGGATTAGGGTACGTGTTAGTGTTAGGGTAGGGGTTAGGGTTTGGGTACGCGTTAGGCTTAGGGTAGTTATTAAACCTATCCCACTCTCTAGATACCCCTTAGCACGTAAAGGAATATTATTTGGGGGTGCAGCCATGGAGAAGAATTTAGACACTAAGATAATATAAGGAACACACCCATTATAAAGAAATCACATTAGGATTCTCTTTTTAAGCTGTTCCTTAAAACACTAGTGCTTAGGAAATCTATTGGAGGCAGAAGCAGTCAAGGGTAGCCTAGGGTTAGGGTTAGGCTTAGGGTTAGGCTTAGGGTACGGCTTAGGGTACGTGTTCGAGGAGGACATTTGGTACGGCGTACGGTATGGGTTAGGGTTAGGGTTAGGGTTAGTGTTCGGGTTAGGGCTCGGTTTAGGATACGGGTTAGGATTAGGGTACGAGTTAGTGTTAGGGTAGGGGTTAGGGTTTGTGTACGCGTTAGGTTTAGGGTAGTTATTAAACCTATCCCACTCTCTAGATACCCCTTAGGACGTAAAGGAATATTATTTGGGGGTGCAGCCATGGAGAAGAGTTTAGACACTAAGATAATATAAGGAACACACACATTATAAAGAAATCACATTAGGATTCTCTTTTTAAGCTGTTCCTTAAACCACTAGTGCTTAGGAAATCTATTGGAGGCAGAGGCAGGCAAGGGTAGCCTAGTGTTAGGGTTAGGCTTAGGGTTAGGCTTAGGGTACGGCTTAGGGTATGGGTTCGGGGAGGGGTTCGGGTATGGCGTAGGGTATGGGTTAGGGTTAGGGTTTGGGTTAGTGTTAGGGTTAGGGCTCCGTTTAGGATACGGGTTAGGATTAGGGTACGTGTTAGGGTTAGGGTAGGGGTTAGGGTTAGGGTACGCGTTAGGATTAGGGTAGTTATTAAACCTATCCCACTCTCTAGATACCCCTTAGCACGTAAAGGAATATTATTTGGGGGTCCAGATATGGAGAAGAGTTTAGACACTAGGATAAGATAAGGAACACACCCATTATAATGAAATCACATTAGGATTCTCTTTTTAAGCTGTTCCTTAAAACACTAGTGCTTAGGAAATCTATGGGAGGCAGAAGCAGTCAAGGGTAGCCTAGGGTTAGGGTTAGGCTTAGGATTAGGCTTAGGGTACTGCTTAGGGTACGGGTTCGGGGAGGGCTTCGGGTACGGCGTAGGGCATGGGTTAGGGTTAGGGTTAGGGTTAGTGTTAGGGTTAGGGCTTGGTTTAGGGTACGGTTTAGGTTTAGGGCACGTGTTAGGGTTAGGGTAGGGGTTAGGGTTAGGGTACGTGTTAGGGTTAGGGTAGTTATTAAACCTATCCCACTCTCTAGATACCCCTTAGCACGTAAAGGAATATTATTTGGGGGTCCAGCCATGGAGAAGAGTTTAGACACTAGGATAAGATAAGGAACACACCCATTATAAAGAAATCACATTAGGATTCTCTTTTTAAGCTGTTCCTTAAAACACTAGTGCTTAGGAAATCTATTGGAGGCAGAAGCAGTCAAGGGTAGCCTAGGGTTAGGGTTAGGCTTAGGGTTAGGCTTAGGGTACGGGTTCGGGGAGGGCTTCGTGTGCGCCATAGGGTATGGGTTAGGGTTAGGGTTAGGGTTAGTGTTAGGGTTAGGGCTCGGTTTAGGGTATTGGTTAGGATTAGGGTACGTGTTACGGTTAGGGTAGGGGTTAGGGTTAGGGTACGCGTTAGGGTTAAGGTAGTTATTAAACCTATCCCACTCTCTAGATACCCCTTAGCACATAAAGGAATATTATTTGGACGTCCAGCCATGGAGAAGAGTTGAGACACTAGGATAAGAAAAGGAACACACACATTATAAAGAAATCACATTAGGATTCTATTTTTAAGCTGTTCCTTAAAACACTAGTGCTTAGGAAATCTATTGGAGGCAGAAGCAGTCAAGGGTGGCCTAGGGTTAGGGTTAGGCTTAGGGTTAGGCTTAGGATACGGCTTAGGGTACGGGTTCGGGGAGGGCTTCGGGTACGGCGTAGGGTATGGGTTAGGGTTAGGGTTAGTGTTAGTGTTAGGGTTAGGGCTTGGTTTAGGGTACGGTTTAGGTTTAGGGTACATGTTAGGGTTAGGGTAGGGGTTAGGGTTAGGGTACGTGTTAGGGTTAGGGTAGTTATTAAACCTATCCCACTCTCTAGATACCCCTTAGCACGTAAAGGAATATTATTTGGGGGTCCAGCCATGGAGAAGAGTTTAGACACTAGGATAAGATAAGGAACACACCCATTATAAAGAAATCACATTAGGATTCTCTTTTTCAGCTGTTCCTTAAAACACTAGTGCTTAGGAAATCTATTGGAGGCAGAAGCAGTCAAGGGTAGCCTAGGGTTATGGTTAGGCTTAGGGTTAGGCTTAGGGTACGGCTTAGGGTATGTGTTCGAGGAGGACTTTGGGTACGGCGTAGGGTATGGGTTAGGGTTAGGGTTAGGGTTAGTGTTAGGGTTAGGGTTCGGTTTAGGATACGGTTTAGGATTAGGGTACGTGTTAGTGTTAGGGTAGGGTTTAGGGTTTGGGTACGCGTTAGGGTTAGGGTAGTTATTAAACCTATCCCACTCTCTAGATACCCCTTAGCACGTAAAGGAATATTATTTGGGGGTGCAGGCATGGAGAAGAATTTAGACACTAAGATAATATAAGGAACACACCCATTATAAAGAAATCACATTAGGATTCTCTTTTTAAGCTGTTCCTTAAACCACTAGTGCTTAGGAAATCTATTGGAGGCAGAAGCAGTCAAGGGTAGCCTAGGGTTAGGGTTAGGCTTAGGGTTAGGCTTAGGGTACGGCTTAGGGTATGGGTTCGGGGAGGGGTTCGGGTATGGCGTAGGGTATGGGTTAGGGTTAGGGTTAGGGTTAGTGTTAGTGTTAGGGCTCGGTTTAGTGTACGGCTTAGGATTAGGGTACGTGTTAGGGTTAGGGTAGGGGTTAGGGTTAGGGTATGCATTAGGGTTAGGGTAGTTATTAAACCTATCCCACTCTTTAGATACCCCTTAGCACGTAAAGGAATATTATTTGGGGGTCCAGCCATGGAGAAGAGTTTAGACACTAGGCTAAGATAAGGAACACACCCTTTATAAAGAAATCACATTAGGATTCTCTTTTTAAGCTGTTCCTTAAACCACTAGTGCTTAGGAAATCTGTTGGAGGCAGAGGCAGGCAAGGGTAGCCTAGTGTTAGGGTTAGGCTTAGGGTTAGGCTTAGGGTACGGCTTAGGGTACGGGTTCGGGGAGGGGTTCGGGTACGGCGTAGGGTATGGGTTAGGGTTCGGGTTTGGGTTAGTGTTAGGGTTAGGGCTCCGTTTAGGATACGGGTTAGGATTAGGGTACGTGTTAGGGTTAGGGTAGGTGTTAGGGTTAGTGTACGCGTTAGGGTTAGGGTAGTTATTAAACCTATCCCACTCTCTAGATACCCCTTAGCACGTAAAGGAATATTATTTGGGGGTCCAGCCATGGAGAAGAGTTTAGACACTAGGATAAGATAAGGAACACACCCATTATAAAGAAATCACATTAGGATTCTCTTTTTAAGCTGTTCCTTAAAACACTAGTGCTTAGGAAATCTATTGGAGGCAGAAGCAGTCAAGGGTAGCCTAGGTTTATGGTTAGGCTTAGGGTTAGGCTTAGGGTACGGCTTAGTTTACGTGTTCCAGGAGGACTTTGGGTACGGCGTAGGGTATGGGTTAGGGTTAGGGTTAGGGTTAGTGTTAGGGTTAGGGTTCGGTTTAGGATACGGTTTAGGATTAGGGTACGTGTTAGTGTTAGGGTAGGGGTTAGGGTTTGGGTACGCGTTAGGCTTAGGGTAGTTATTAAACCTATCCCACTCTCTAGATACCCCTTAGCACGTAAAGGAATATTATTTGGGGGTGCAGCCATGGAGAAGAATTTAGACACTAAGATAATATAAGGAACACACCAATTATAAAGAAATCACATTAGGATTCTCTTTTTAAGCTGTTCCTTAAAACACTAGTGCTTAGGAAATCTATTGGAGGCAGAAGCAGTCAAGGGTAGCCTAGGGTTAGGGTTAGGCTTAGGGTTAGGCTTAGGGTACGGCTTAGGGTACGTGTTCGAGGAGGACATTTGGTACGGCGTACGGTATGGGTTAGGGTTAGGGTTAGGGTTAGTGTTCGGGTTAGGGCTCGGTTTAGGATACGGGTTAGGATTAGGGTACGAGTTAGTGTTAGGGTAGGGGTTAGGGTTTGTGTACGCGTTAGGTTTAGGGTAGTTATTAAACCTATCCCACTCTCTAGATACCCATTAGGACGTAAAGGAATATTATTTGGGGGTGCAGCCATGGAGAAGAGTTTAGACACTAAGATAATATAAGGAACACACACATTATAAAGAAATCACATTAGGATTCTCTTTTTAAGCTGTTCCTTAAACCACTAGTGCTTAGGAAATCTATTGGAGGCAGAGGCAGGCAAGGGTAGCCTAGTGTTAGGGTTAGGCTTAGGGTTAGGCTTAGGGTACGGCTTAGGGTATGGGTTCGGGGAGGGGTTCGGGTATGGCGTAGGGTATGGGTTAGGGTTAGGGTTTGGGTTAGTGTTAGGGTTAGGGCTCCGTTTAGGATACGGGTTAGGATTAGGGTACGTGTTAGGGTTAGGGTAGGGGTTAGGGTTAGGGTACGCGTTAGGTTTAGGGTAGTTATTAAACCTATCCCACTCTCTAGATACCCCTTAGCACGTAAAGGAATATTATTTGGGGGTCCAGATATGGAGAAGAGTTTAGACACTAGGATAAGATAAGGAACACACCCATTATAATGAAATCACATTAGGATTCTCTTTTTAAGCTGTTCCTTAAAACACTAGTGCTTAGGAAATCTATGGGAGGCAGAAGCAGTCAAGGGTAGCCTAGGGTTAGGGTTAGGCTTAGGGTTAGGCTTAGGGTACTGCTTAGGGTACGGGTTCGGGGAGGGCTTCGGGTACGGCGTAGGGCATGGGTTAGGGTTAGGGTTAGGGTTAGTGTTAGGGTTAGGGCTTGGTTTAGGGTACGGTTTAGGTTTAGGGCACGTGTTAGTGTTAGGGTAGGGGTTAGGGTTAGGGTACGTGTTAGGGTTAGGGTAGTTATTAAACCTATCCCACTCTCTAGATACCCCTTAGCACGTAAAGGAATATTATTTGGGGGTCCAGCCATGGAGAAGAGTTTAGACACTAGGATAAGATAAGGAACACACCCATTATAAAGAAATCACATTAGGATTCTCTTTTTAAGCTGTTCCTTAAAACACTAGTGCTTAGGAAATCTATTGGAGGCAGAAGCAGTCAAGGGTAGCCTAGGGTTAGGGTTAGGCTTAGGGTTAGGCTTAGGGTACGGGTTCGGGGAGGGCTTCGTGTGCGCCATAGGGTATGGGTTAGGGTTAGGGTTAGGGTTAGTGTTAGGGTTAGGGCTCGGTTTAGGGTATTGGTTAGGATTAGGGTACGTGTTATGGTTAGGGTAGGGGTTAGGGTTAGGGTACGCGTTAGGGTTAAGGTAGTTATTAAACCTATCCCACTCTCTAGATACCCCTTAGCACATAAAGGAATATTATTTGGACGTCCAGCCATGGAGAAGAGTTGAGACACTAGGATAAGAAAAGGAACACACACATTATAAAGAAATCACATTAGGATTCTATTTTTAAGCTGTTCCTTAAAACACTAGTGCTTAGGAAATCTATTGGAGGCAGAAGCAGTCAAGGGTGGCCTAGGGTTAGGGTTAGGCTTAGGGTTAGGCTTAGGATACGGCTTAGGGTACGGGTTCGGGGAGGGCTTCGGGTACGGCGTAGGGTATGGGTTAGGGTTAGGGTTAGTGTTAGTGTTAGGGTTAGGGCTTGGTTTAGGGTACGGTTTAGGTTTAGGGTACGTGTTAGGGTTAGGGTAGGGGTTAGGGTTAGGGTACGTGTTAGGGTTAGGGTAGTTATTAAACCTATCCCACTCTCTAGATACCCCTTAGCACGTAAAGGAATATTATTTGGGGGTCCAGCCATGGAGAAGAGTTTAGACACTAGGATAAGATAAGGAACACACCCATTATAAAGAAATCACATTAGGATTCTCTTTTTCAGCTGTTCCTTAAAACACTAGTGCTTAGGAAATCTATTGGAGGCAGAAGCAGTCAAGGGTAGCCTAGGGTTATGGTTAGGCTTAGGGTTAGGCTTAGGGTACGGCTTAGGGTATGTGTTCGAGGAGGACTTTGGGTACGGCGTAGGGTATGGGTTAGGGTTAGGGTTAGGGTTAGTGTTAGGGTTAGGGTTCGGTTTAGGATACGATTTAGGATTAGGGTACGTGTTAGTGTTAGGGTAGGGTTTAGGGTTTGGGTACGCGTTAGGGTTAGGGTAGTTATTAAAACTATCCCACTCTCTAGATACCCCTTAGCACGTAAAGGAATATTATTTGGGGGTGCAGCCATGGAGAAGAATTTAGACACTAAGATAATATAAGGAACACACCCATTATAAAGAAATCACATTAGGATTCTCTTTTTAAGCTGTTCCTTAAAACACTAGTGCTTAGGAAATCTATTGGAGGCAGAAGCAGTCAAGGGTAGCCTAGGGTTATGGTTAGGCTTAGGGTTAGGCTTAGGGTACGGCTTAGGGTACGTGTTCGAGGAGGACTTTGGGTACGGCGCAGGGTATGGGTTAGGGTTAGGGTTAGGGTTAGTGTTAGGGTTAGGGTTCGGTTTAGGATACGGTTTAGGATTAGGGTACGTGTTAGTGTTAGGGTAGGGGTTAGGGTTTGGGTACGCGTTAGGCTTAGGGTAGTTATTAAACCTATCCCACTCTCTAGATACCCCTTAGCACGTAAAGGAATATTATTTGGGGGTGCAGCCATGGAGAAGAATTTAGACACTAAGATAATATAAGGAACACACCCATTATAAAGAAATCACATTAGGATTCTCTTTTTAAGCTGTTCCTTACAACACTAGTGCTTAGGAAATCTATTGGAGGCAGAAGCAGTCAAGGGTAGCCTAGGGTTAGGGTTAGGCTTAGGGTTAGGCTTAGGGTACGGCTTAGGGTACGTGTTCGAGGAGGACATTTGGTACGGCGTACGGTATGGGTTAGGGTTAGGGTTAGGGTTAGTGTTAGGGTTAGGGCTCGGTTTAGGATACGGGTTAGGATTAGGGTACGAGTTAGTGTTAGGGTAGGGGTTAGGGTTTGTGTACGCGTTAGGGTTAGGGTAGTTATTAAACCTATCCCACTCTCTAGATACCCCTTAGGACGTAAAGGAATATTATTTGGGGGTGCAGCCATGGAGAAGAGTTTAGACACTAAGATAATATAAGGAACACACACATTATAAAGAAATCACATTAGGATTCTCTTTTTAAGCTGTTCCTTAAACCACTAGTGCTTAGGAAATCTATTGGAGGCAGAAGCAGTCAAGGGTAGCCTAGGGTTAGGGTTAGGCTTAGGGTTAGGCTTAGGGTACGGCTTAGGGTATGGGTTCGGGGAGGGGTTCGGGTATGGCGTAGGGTATGGGTTAGGGTTAGGGTTAGGGTTAGTGTTAGTGTTAGGGCTCGGTTTAGTGTACGGCATAGGATTAGGGTACGTGTTAGGGTTAGGGTAGGGGTTAGGGTTAGGGTATGCATTAGGGTTAGGGTAGTTATTAAACCTATCCCACTCTTTAGATACCCCTTAGCACGTAAAGGAATATTATTTGGGGGTCCAGCCATGGAGAAGAGTTTAGACACTAGGCTAAGATAAGGAACACACCCTTTATAAAGAAATCACATTAGGATTCTCTTTTTAAGCTGTTCCTTAAAACACTAGTGCTTAGGAAATCTATTGGAGGCAGAAGCAGTCAAGGGTAGCCTAGTGATAGGGTTAGGCTTAGGGTTAGGCTAAGGGTACGGCTTAGGGTACGGGTTCGGGTAGGGCTTCGGGTACGGCGTAGGGTATGGGTTAGGGTTAGGGTTAGGGTTAGTGTTATGGTTAGGGCTTGGTTTAGTGTACGGTTTAGGTTTAGGGCACGTGTTAGGGTTAGGGTAGGTGTTAGGGTTAGGGTACGTGTTAGTGTTAGGGTAGTTATTAAACCTATCCCACTCTCTAGATACCCCTTAGCACGTAAATGAATATTATTTGGGGGTCCAGCCATGGAGAAGAGTTTAGACACTAGGATAAGATAAGGAACACACCCATTATAAAGAAATCACATTAGGATTCTCTTTTTAAGCTGTTCCTTAAAACACTAGTGCTTAGGAAATCTATTGGAGGCAGAAGCAGTCAAGGGTAGCCTAGGGTTAGGGTTAGGCTTAGGGTTAGGCTTAGGGTACGGCTTAGGGTACGTGTTCGAGGAGGACATTTGGTACGGCGTACGGTATGGGTTAGGGTTAGGGTTAGGGTTAGTGTTCGGGTTAGGGCTCGGTTTAGGATACGGGTTAGGATTAGGGTACGAGTTAGTGTTAGGGTAGGGGTTAGGGTTTGTGTACGCGTTAGGTTTAGGGTAGTTATTAAACCTATCCCACTCTCTAGATACCCCTTAGGACGTAAAGGAATATTATTTGGGGGTGCAGCCATGGAGAAGAGTTTAGACACTAAGATAATATAAGGAACACACACATTATAAAGAAATCACATTAGGATTCTCTTTTTAAGCTGTTCCTTAAACCACTAGTGCTTAGGAAATCTATTGGAGGCAGAGGCAGGCAAGGGTAGCCTAGTGTTAGGGTTAGGCTTAGGGTTAGGCTTAGGGTACGGCTTAGGGTATGGGTTCGGGGAGGGGTTAGGGTATGGCGTAGGGTATGGGTTAGGGTTCGGGTTTGGGTTAGTGTTAGGGTTAGGGCTCCGTTTAGGATATGGGTTAGGATTAGGGTACGAGTTAGGGTTAGGGTAGGGGTTAGGGTTAGGGTACGCGTTAGGGTTAGGGTAGTTATTAAACCTATCCCACTCTCTAGATACCCCTTAGCACGTAAAGGAATATTATTTGGGGGTCCAGCCATGGAGAAGAGTTTAGACACTAGGATAAGATAAGGAACACACCCATTATAATGAAATCACATTAGGATTCTCTTTTTAAGCTGTTCCTTAAAACACTAGTGCTTAGGAAATCTATTGGAGGCAGAAGCAGTCAAGGGTAGCCTAGGGTTAGGGTTAGGCTTAGGGTTAGGCTTAGGGTACTGCTTAGGGTACGGGTTCGGGGAGGGCTTCGGGTACGGCGTAGGGCATGGGTTAGGGTTAGGGTTAGGGTTAGTGTTAGGGTTAGGGCTTGGTTTAGTGTACGGTTTAGGTTTAGGGCACGTGTTAGGGTTAGGGTAGGTGTTAGGGTTAGGGTACGTGTTAGTGTTAGGGTAGTTATTAAACCTATCCCACTCTCTAGATACCCCTTAGCACGTAAATGAATATTATTTGGGGGTCCAGCCATGGAGAAGAGTTTAGACACTAGGATAAGATAAGGAACACACCCATTATAAAGAAATCACATTAGGATTCTCTTTTTAAGCTGTTCCTTAAAACACTAGTGCTTAGGAAATCTATTGGAGGCAGAAGCAGTCAAGGGTAGCCTAGGGTTATGGTTAGGCTTAGGGTTAGGCTTAGGGTACGGCTTAGTTTACGTGTTCCAGGAGGACTTTGGGTACGGCGTAGGGTATGGGTTAGGGTTAGGGTTAGGGTTAGTGTTAGGGTTAGGGTTCGGTTTAGGATACGGTTTAGGATTAGGGTACGTGTTAGTGTTAGGGTAGGGGTTAGGGTTTGGGTACGCGTTAGGCTTAGGGTAGTTATTAAACCTATCCCACTCTCTAGATACCCCTTAGCACGTAAAGGAATATTATTTGGGGGTGCAGCCATGGAGAAGAATTTAGACACTAAGATAATATAAGGAACACACCCATTATAAAGAAATCACATTAGGATTCTCTTTTTAAGCTGTTCCTTAAAACACTAGTGCTTAGGAAATCTATTGGAGGCAGAAGCAGTCAAGGGTAGCCTAGGGTTAGGGTTAGGCTTAGGGTTAGGCTTAGGGTACGGCTTAGGGTACGTGTTCGAGGAGGACATTTGGTACGGCCTACGGTATGGGTTAGGGTTAGGGTTAGGGTTAGTGTTCGGGTTAGGGCTCGGTTTAGGATACGGGTTAGGATTAGGGTACGAGTTAGTGTTAGGGTAGGGGTTAGGGTTTGTGTACGCGTTAGGGTTTGGGTAGTTATTAAACCTATCCCACTCTCTAGATACCCCTTAGGACGTAAAGGAATATTATTTGGGGGTGCAGCCATGGAGAAGAGTTTAGACACTAAGATAATATAAGGAACACACACATTATAAAGAAATCACATTAGGATTCTCTTTTTAAGCTGTTCCTTAAACCACTAGTGCTTAGGAAATATATTGGAGGCAGAAGCAGTCAAGGGTAGCCTAGGGTTAGGGTTAGGCTTAGGGTTAGGCTTAGGGTACGGCTTAGGGTATGGGTTCGGGGAGGGGTTCGGGTATGGCGTAGGGTATGGGTTAGGGTTAGGGTTAGGGTTAGTGTTAGTGTTAGGGCTCGGTTTAGTGTACGGCTTAGGATTAGGGTACGTGTTAGGGTTAGGGTAGGGGTTAGGGTTAGGGTATGCATTAGGGTTAGGGTAGTTATTAAACCTATCCCACTCTTTAGATACCCCTTAGCACGTAAAGGAATATTATTTGGGGGTCCAGCCATGGAGAAGAGTTTAGACACTAGGCTAAGATAAGGAACACACCCTTTATAAAGAAATCACATTAGGATTCTCTTTTTAAGCTGTTCCTTAAAACACTAGTGCTTAGGAAATCTATTGGAGGCAGAAGCAGTCAAGGGTAGCTTAGTGATAGGGTTAGGCTTAGGGTTAGGCTAAGGGTACGGCTTAGGGTACGGGTTCGGGTAGGGCTTCGGGTACGGCGTAGGGTATGGGTTAGGGTTAGGGTTAGGGTTAGTGTTATGGTTAGGGCTTGGTTTAGTGTACGGTTTAGGTTTAGGGCACGTGTTAGGGTTAGGGTAGGTGTTAGGGTTAGGGTACGTGTTAGTGTTAGGGTAGTTATTAAACCTATCCCACTCTCTAGATACCCCTTAGCACGTAAATGAATATTATTTGGGGGTCCAGCCATGGAGAAGAGTTTAGATACTAGGATAAGATAAGCAACACACCCATTATAAAGAAATCACATTAGGATTCTCTTTTTAAGCTGTTCCTTAAAACACTAGTGCTTAGGAAATCTATTGGAGGCAGAAGCAGTCAAGGGTAGCCTAGGGTTATGGTTAGGCTTAGGGTTAGGCTTAGGGTACGGCTTAGTTTACGTGTTCCAGGAGGACTTTGGGTACGGCGTAGGGTATGGGTTAGGGTTAGGGTTAGGGTTAGTGTTAGGGTTAGGGTTCGGTTTAGGATACGGTTTAGGATTAGGGTACGTGTTAGTGTTAGGGTAGGGGTTAGGGTTTGGGTACGCGTTAGGCTTAGGGTAGTTATTAAACCTATCCCACTCTCTAGATACCCCTTAGCACGTAAAGGAATATTATTTGGGGGTGCAGCCATGGAGAAGAATTTAGACACTAAGATAATATAAGGAACACACCCATTATAAAGAAATCACATTAGGATTCTCTTTTTAAGCTGTTCCTTAAAACACTAGTGCTTAGGAAATCTATTGGAGGCAGAAGCAGTCAAGGGTAGCCTAGGGTTAGGGTTAGGCTTAGGGTTAGGCTTAGGGTACGGCTTAGGGTACGTGTTCGAGGAGGACATTTGGTACGGCGTACGGTATGGGTTAGGGTTAGTGTTAGGGTTAGTGTTCGGGTTAGGGCTCGGTTTAGGATACGGGTTAGGATTAGGGTACGAGTTAGTGTTAGGGTAGGGGTTAGGATTTGTGTACGCATTAGGTTTAGGGTAGTTATTAAACCTATCCCACTCTCTAGATACCCCTTAGGACGTAAAGGAATATTATTTGGGGGTGCAGCCATGGAGAAGAGTTTAGACACTAAGATAATATAAGGAACACACACATTATAAAGAAATCACATTAGGATTCTCTTTTTAAGCTGTTCCTTAAACCACTAGTGCTTAGGAAATCTATTGGAGGCAGAGGCAGGCAAGGGTAGCCTAGTGTTAGGGTTAGGCTTAGGGTTAGGCTTAGGGTACGGCTTAGGGTATGGGTTCGGGGAGGGGTTCGGGTATGGCGTAGGGTATGGGTTAGGGTTCGGGTTTGGGTTAGTGTTAGGGTTAGGGCTCCGTTTAGGATACGGGTTAGGATTAGGGTACGTGTTAGGGTTAGGGTAGGGGTTAGGGTTAGGGTACGCGTTAGGGTTAGGGTAGTTATTAAACCTATCCCACTCTCTAGATACCCCTTAGCACGTAAAGGAATATTATTTGGGGGTCCAGCCATGGAGAAGAGTTTAGACACTAGGATAAGATAAGGAACACACCCATTATAATGAAATCACATTAGGATTCTCTTTTTAAGCTGTTCCTTAAAACACTAGTGCTTAGGAAATCTATTGGAGGCAGAAGCAGTCAAGGGTAGCCTAGGGTTAGGGTTAGGCTTAGGGTTAGGCTTAGGGTACTGCTTAGGGTACGGGTTCGGGGAGGGCTTCGGGTACGGCGTAGGGCATGGGTTAGGGTTAGGGTTAGGGTTAGTGTTAGGGTTAGGGCTTGGTTTAGTGTACGGTTTAGGTTTAGGGCACGTGTTAGGGTTAGGGTAGGTGTTAGGGTTAGGGTACGTGTTAGTGTTAGGGTAGTTATTAAACCTATCCCACTCTCTAGATACCCCTTAGCACGTAAATGAATATTATTTGGGGGTCCAGCCATGGAGAAGAGTTTAGACACTAGGATAAGATAAGGAACACACCCATTATAAAGAAATCACATTAGGATTCTCTTTTTAAGCTGTTCCTTAAAACACTAGTGCTTAGGAAACCTATTGGAGGCAGAAGCAGTCAAGGGTAGCCTAGAGTTATGGTTAGGCTTAGGGTTAGGCTTAGGGTACGGCTTAGTTTACGTGTTCCAGGAGGACTTTGGGTACGGCGTAGGGTATGGGTTAGGGTTAGGGTTAGGGTTAGTGTTAGGGTTAGGGTTCGGTTTAGGATACGGTTTAGGATTAGGGTACGTGTTAGTGTTAGGGTAGGGGTTAGGGTTTGGGTACGCGTTAGGCTTAGGGTAGTTATTAAACCTATCCCACTCTCTAGATACCCCTTAGCACGTAAAGGAATATTATTTGGGGGTGCAGCCATGGAGAAGAATTTAGACACTAAGATAATATAAGGAACACACCCATTATAAAGAAATCACATTAGGATTCTCTTTTTAAGCTGTTCCTTAAAACACTAGTGCTTAGGAAATCTATTGGAGGCAGAAGCAGTCAAGGGTAGCCTAGGGTTAGGGTTAGGCTTAGGGTTAGGCTTAGGGTACGGCTTAGGGTACGTGTTCGAGGAGGACATTTGGTACGGCGTACGGTATGGGTTAGGGTTAGGGTTAGGGTTAGTGTTCGGGTTAGGGCTCGGTTTAGGATACGGGTTAGGATTAGGGTACGAGTTAGTGTTAGGGTAGGGGTTAGGGTTTGTGTACGCGTTAGGTTTAGGGTAGTTATTAAACCTATCCCACTCTCTAGATACCCCTTAGGACGTAAAGGAATATTATTTGGGGGTGCAGCCATGGAGAAGAGTTTAGACACTAAGATAATATAAGGAACACACACATTATAAAGAAATCACATTAGGATTCTCTTTTTAAGCTGTTCCTTAAACCACTAGTGCTTAGGAAATCTATTGGAGGCAGAGGCAGGCAAGGGTAGCCTAGTGTTAGGGTTAGGCTTAGGGTACGGCTTAGGGTATGGGTTCGGGGAGGGGTTAGGGTATGGCGTAGGGTATGGGTTAGGGTTCGGGTTTGGGTTAGTGTTAGGGTTAGGGCTCCGTTTAGGATACGGGTTAGGATTAGGGTACGAGTTAGGGTTAGGGTAGGGGTTAGGGTTAGGGTACGCGTTAGGGTTAGGGTAGTTATTAAACCTATCCCACTCTCTAGATACCCCTTAGCACGTAAAGGAATATTATTTGGGGGTCCAGCCATGGAGAAGAGTTTAGACACTAGGATAAGATAAGGAACACACCCATTATAATGAAATCACATTAGGATTCTCTTTTTAAGCTGTTCCTTAAAACACTAGTGCTTAGGAAATCTATTGGAGGCAGAAGCAGTCAAGGGTAGCCTAGGGTTAGGGTTAGGCTTAGGGTTAGGCTTAGGGTACTGCTTAGGGTACGGGTTCGGGGAGGGCTTCGGGTACGGCGTAGGGCATGGGTTAGGGTTAGGGTTAGGGTTAGTGTTAGGGTTAGGGCTTGGTTTAGTGTACGGTTTAGGTTTAGGGCACGTGTTAGGGTTAGGGTAGGTGTTAGGGTTAGGGTACGTGTTAGTGTTAGGGTAGTTATTAAACCTATCCCACTCTCTAGATACCCCTTAGCACGTAAATGAATATTATTTGGGGGTCCAGCCATGGAGAAGAGTTTAGACACTAGGATAAGATAAGGAACACACCCATTATAAAGAAATCACATTAGGATTCTCTTTTTAAGCTGTTCCTTAAAACACTAGTGCTTAGGAAATCTATTGGAGGCAGAAGCAGTCAAGGGTAGCCTAGGGTTATGGTTAGGCTTAGGGTTAGGCTTAGGGTACGGCTTAGTTTACGTGTTCCAGGAGGACTTTGGGTACGGCGTAGGGTATGGGTTAGGGTTAGGGTTAGGGTTAGTGTTAGGGTTAGGGTTCGGTTTAGGATACGGTTTAGGATTAGGGTACGTGTTAGTGTTAGGGTAGGGGTTAGGGTTTGGGTACGCGTTAGGCTTAGGGTAGTTATTAAACCTATCCCACTCTCTAGATACCCCTTAGCACGTAAAGGAATATTATTTGGGGGTGCAGCCATGGAGAAGAATTTAGACACTAAGATAATATAAGGAACACACCCATTATAAAGAAATCACATTAGGATTCTCTTTTTAAGCTGTTCCTTAAAACACTAGTGCTTAGGAAATCTATTGGAGGCAGAAGCAGTCAAGGGTAGCCTAGGGTTAGGGTTAGGCTTAGGGTTAGGCTTAGGGTACGGCTTAGGGTACGTGTTCGAGGAGGACATTTGGTACGGCCTACGGTATGGGTTAGGGTTAGGGTTAGGGTTAGTGTTCGGGTTAGGGCTCGGTTTAGGATACGGGTTAGGATTAGGGTACGAGTTAGTGTTAGGGTAGGGGTTAGGGCTTGTGTACGCGTTAGGGTTAGGGTAGTTATTAAACCTATCCCACTCTCTAGATACCCCTTAGGACGTAAAGGAATATTATTTGGGGGTGCAGCCATGGAGAAGAGTTTAGACACTAAGATAATATAAGGAACACACACATTATAAAGAAATCACATTAGGATTCTCTTTTTAAGCTGTTCCTTAAACCACTAGTGCTTAGGAAATCTATTGGAGGCAGAAGCAGTCAAGGGTAGCCTAGGCTTAGGGTTAGGCTTAGGGTTAGGCTTAGGGTACGGCTTAGGGTATGGGTTCGGGGAGGGGTTCGGGTATGGCGTAGGGTATGGGTTAGGGTTAGGGTTAGGGTTAGTGTTAGTGTTAGGGCTCGGTTTAGTGTACGGCTTAGGATTAGGGTACGTGTTAGGGTTAGGGTAGGGGTTAGGGTTAGGGTATGCATTAGGGTTAGGGTAGTTATTAAACCTATCCCACTCTTTAGATACCCCTTAGCACGTAAAGGAATATTATTTGGGGGTCCAGCCATGGAGAAGAGTTTAGACACTAGGCTAAGATAAGGAACACACCCTTTATAAAGAAATCACATTAGGATTCTCTTTTTAAGCTGTTCCTTAAACCACTAGTGCTTAGGAAATCTATTGGAGGCAGAGGCAGGCAAGGGTAGCCTAGTGTTAGGGTTAGGCTTAGGGTTAGGCTTAGGGTACGGCTTAGGGTATGGGTTCGGGGAGGGGTTAGGGTATGGCGTAGGGTATGGGTTAGGGTTCGGGTTTGGGTTAGTGTTAGGGTTAGGGCTCCGTTTAGGATACGGGTTAGGATTAGGGTACGAGTTAGGGTTAGGGTAGGGGTTAGGGTTAGGGTACGCGTTAGGGTTAGGGTAGTTATTAAACCTATCCCACTCTCTAGATACCCCTTAGCACGTAAAGGAATATTATTTGGGGGTCCAGCCATGGAGAAGAGTTTAGACACTAGGATAAGATAAGGAACACACCCATTATAATGAAATCACATTAGGATTCTCTTTTTAAGCTGTTCCTTAAAACACTAGTGCTTAGGAAATCTATTGGAGGCAGAAGCAGTCAAGGGTAGCCTAGGGTTAGGGTTAGGCTTAGGGTTAGGCTTAGGGTACTGCTTAGGGTACGGGTTCGGGGAGGGCTTCGGGTACGGCGTAGGGCATGGGTTAGGGTTAGGGTTAGGGTTAGTGTTAGGGTTAGGGCTTGGTTTAGTGTACGGTTTAGGTTTAGGGCACGTGTTAGGGTTAGGGTAGGTGTTAGGGTTAGGGTACGTGTTAGTGTTAGGGTAGTTATTAAACCTATCCCACTCTCTAGATACCCCTTAGCACGTAAATGAATATTATTTGGGGGTCCATCCATGGAGAAGAGTTTAGACACTAGGATAAGATAAGGAACACACCCATTATAAAGAAATCACATTAGGATTCTCTTTTTAAGCTGTTCCTTAAAACACTAGTGCTTAGGAAATCTATTGGAGGCAGAAGCAGTCAAGGGTAGCCTAGGGTTATGGTTAGGCTTAGGGTTAGGCTTAGGGTACGGCTTAGTTTACGTGTTCCAGGAGGACTTTGGGTACGGCGTAGGGTATGGGTTAGGGTTAGGGTTAGGGTTAGTGTTAGGGTTAGGGTTCGGTTTAGGATACGGTTTAGGATTAGGGTACGTGTTAGTGTTAGGGTAGGGGTTAGGGTTTGGGTACGCGTTAGGCTTAGGGTAGTTATTAAACCTATCCCACTCTCTAGATACCCCTTAGCACGTAAAGGAATATTATTTGGGGGTGCAGCCATGGAGAAGAATTTAGACACTAAGATAATATAAGGAACACACCCATTATAAAGAAATCACATTAGGATTCTCTTTTTAAGCTGTTCCTTAAAACACTAGTGCTTAGGAAATCTATTGGAGGCAGAAGCAGTCAAGGGTAGCCTAGGGTTAGGGTTAGGCTTAGGGTTAGGCTTAGGGTACGGCTTAGGGTACGTGTTCGAGGAGGACATTTGGTACGGCCTACGGTATGGGTTAGGGTTAGGGTTAGGGTTAGTGTTCGGGTTAGGGCTCGGTTTAGGATACGGGTTAGGATTAGGGTACGAGTTAGTGTTAGGGTAGGGGTTAGGGTTTGTGTACGCGTTAGGGTTTGGGTAGTTATTAAACCTATCCCACTCTCTAGATACCCCTTAGGACGTAAAGGAATATTATTTGGGGGTGCAGCCATGGAGAAGAGTTTAGACACTAAGATAATATAAGGAACACACACATTATAAAGAAATCACATTAGGATTCTCTTTTTAAGCTGTTCCTTAAACCACTAGTGCTTAGGAAATCTATTGGAGGCAGAAGCAGTCAAGGGTAGCCTAGGCTTAGGGTTAGGCTTAGGGTTAGGCTTAGGGTACGGCTTAGGGTATGGGTTCGGGGAGGGGTTCGGGTATGGCGTAGGGTATGGGTTAGGGTTAGGGTTAGGGTTAGTGTTAGTGTTAGGGCTCGGTTTAGTGTACGGCTTAGGATTAGGGTACGTGTTAGGGTTAGGGTAGGGGTTAGGGTTAGGGTATGCATTAGGGTTAGGGTAGTTATTAAACCTATCCCACTCTTTAGATACCCCTTAGCACGTAAAGGAATATTATTTGGGGGTCCAGCCATGGAGAAGAGTTTAGACACTAGGCTAAGATAAGGAACACACCCTTTATAAAGAAATCACATTAGGATTCTCTTTTTAAGCTGTTCCTTAAACCACTAGTGCTTAGGAAATCTATTGGAGGCAGAGGCAGGCAAGGGTAGCCTAGTGTTAGGGTTAGGCTTAGGGTTAGGCTTAGGGTACGGCTTAGGGTATGGGTTCGGGGAGGGGTTAGGGTATGGCGTAAGGTATGGGTTAGGGTTCGGGTTTGGGTTAGTGTTAGGGTTAGGGCTCCGTTTAGGATACGGGTTAGGATTAGGGTACGAGTTAGGGTTAGGGTAGGGGTTAGGGTTAGGGTACGCGTTAGGGTTAGGGTAGTTATTAAACCTATCCCACTCTCTAGATACCCCTTAGCACGTAAAGGAATATTATTTGGGGGTCCAGCCATGGAGAAGAGTTTAGACACTAGGATAAGATAAGGAACACACCCATTATAATGAAATCACATTAGGATTCTCTTTTTAAGCTGTTCCTTAAAACACTAGTGCTTAGGAAATCTATTGGAGGCAGAAGCAGTCAAGGGTAGCCTAGGGTTAGGGTTAGGCTTAGGGTTAGGCTTAGGGTACTGCTTAGGGTACGGGTTCGGGGAGGGCTTCGGGTACGGCGTAGGGCATGGGTTAGGGTTAGGGTTAGGGTTAGTGTTAGGGTTAGGGCTTGGTTTAGTGTACGGTTTAGGTTTAGGGCACGTGTTAGGGTTAGGGTAGGTGTTAGGGTTAGGGTACGTGTTAGTGTTAGGGTAGTTATTAAACCTATCCCACTCTCTAGATACCCCTTAGCACGTAAAGGAATATTATTTGGGGGTCCAGCCATGGAGAAGAGTTTAGACACTAGGATAAGATAAGGAACACACCCATTATAAAGAAATCACATTAGGATTCTCTTTTTAAGCTGTTCCTTAAAACACTAGTGCTTAGGAAATCTATTGGAGGCAGAAGCAGTCAAGGGTAGCCTAGGGTTATGGTTAGGCTTAGGGTTAGGCTTAGGGTACGGCTTAGTTTACGTGTTCCAGGAGGACTTTGGGTACGGCGTAGGGTATGGGTTAGGGTTAGGGTTAGGGTTAGTGTTAGGGTTAGGGTTCGGTTTAGGATACGGTTTAGGATTAGGGTACGTGTTAGTGTTAGGGTAGGGGTTAGGGTTTGGGTACGCGTTAGGCTTAGGGTAGTTATTAAACCTATCCCACTCTCTAGATACCCCTTAGCACGTAAAGGAATATTATTTGGGGGTGCAGCCATGGAGAAGAATTTAGACACTAAGATAATATAAGGAACACACCCATTATAAAGAAATCACATTAGGATTCTCTTTTTAAGCTGTTCTTAAAACACTAGTGCTTAGGAAATCTATTGGAGGCAGAAGCAGTCAAGGGTAGCCTAGGGTTAGGGTTAGGCTTAGGGTTAGGCTTAGGGTACGGCTTAGGGTACGTGTTCGAGGAGGACATTTGGTACGGCGTACGGTATGGGTTAGGGTTAGTGTTAGGGTTAGTGTTCGGGTTAGGGCTCGGTTTAGGATACGGGTTAGGATTAGGGTACGAGTTAGTGTTAGGGTAGGGGTTAGGATTTGTGTACGCATTAGGTTTAGGGTAGTTATTAAACCTATCCCACTCTCTAGATACCCCTTAGGACGTAAAGGAATATTATTTGGGGGTGCAGCCATGGAGAAGAGTTTAGACACTAAGATAATATAAGGAACACACACATTATAAAGAAATCACATTAGGATTCTCTTTTTAAGCTGTTCCTTAAACCACTAGTGCTTAGGAAATCTATTGGAGGCAGAGGCAGGCAAGGGTAGCCTAGTGTTAGGGTTAGGCTTAGGGTTAGGCTTAGGGTACGGCTTAGGGTATGGGTTCGGGGAGGGGTTCGGGTATGGCGTAGGGTATGGGTTAGGGTTCGGGTTTGGGTTAGTGTTAGGGTTAGGGCTCCGTTTAGGATACGGGTTAGGATTAGGGTACGTGTTAGGGTTAGGGTAGGGGTTAGGGTTAGGGTACGCGTTAGGGTTAGGGTAGTTATTAAACCTATCCCACTCTCTAGATACCCCTTAGCACGTAAAGGAATATTATTTGGGGGTCCAGCCATGGAGAAGAGTTTAGACACTAGGATAAGATAAGGAACACACCCATTATAATGAAATCACATTAGGATTCTCTTTTTAAGCTGTTCCTTAAAACACTAGTGCTTAGGAAATCTATTGGAGGCAGAAGCAGTCAAGGGTAGCCTAGGGTTAGGGTTAGGCTTAGGGTTAGGCTTAGGGTACTGCTTAGGGTACGGGTTCGGGGAGGGCTTCGGGTACGGCGTAGGGCATGGGTTAGGGTTAGGGTTAGGGTTAGTGTTAGGGTTAGGGCTTGGTTTAGTGTACGGTTTAGGTTTAGGGCACGTGTTAGGGTTAGGGTAGGTGTTAGGGTTAGGGTACGTGTTAGTGTTAGGGTAGTTATTAAACCTATCCCACTCTCTAGATACCCCTTAGCACGTAAATGAATATTATTTGGGGGTCCAGCCATGGAGAAGAGTTTAGACACTAGGATAAGATAAGGAACACACCCATTATAAAGAAATCACATTAGGATTCTCTTTTTAAGCTGTTCCTTAAAACACTAGTGCTTAGGAAACCTATTGGAGGCAGAAGCAGTCAAGGGTAGCCTAGAGTTATGGTTAGGCTTAGGGTTAGGCTTAGGGTATGGCTTAGTTTACGTGTTCCAGGAGGACTTTGGGTACGGCGTAGGGTATGGGTTAGGGTTAGGGTTAGGGTTAGTGTTAGGGTTAGGGTTCGGTTTAGGATACGGTTTAGGATTAGGGTACGTGTTAGTGTTAGGGTAGGGGTTAGGGTTTGGGTACGCGTTAGGCTTAGGGTAGTTATTAAACCTATCCCACTCTCTAGATACCCCTTAGCACGTAAAGGAATATTATTTGGGGGTGCAGCCATGGAGAAGAATTTAGACACTAAGATAATATAAGGAACACACCCATTATAAAGAAATCACATTAGGATTCTCTTTTTAAGCTGTTCCTTAAAACACTAGTGCTTAGGAAATCTATTGGAGGCAGAAGCAGTCAAGGGTAGCCTAGGGTTAGGGTTAGGCTTAGGGTTAGGCTTAGGGTACGGCTTAGGGTACGTGTTCGAGGAGGACATTTGGTACGGCGTACGGTATGGGTTAGGGTTAGGGTTAGGGTTAGTGTTCGGGTTAGGGCTCGGTTTAGGATACGGGTTAGGATTAGGGTACGAGTTAGTGTTAGGGTAGGGGTTAGGGTTTGTGTACGCGTTAGGTTTAGGGTAGTTATTAAACCTATCCCACTCTCTAGATACCCCTTAGGACGTAAAGGAATATTATTTGGGGGTGCAGCCATGGAGAAGAGTTTAGACACTAAGATAATATAAGGAACACACACATTATAAAGAAATCACATTAGGATTCTCTTTTTAAGCTGTTCCTTAAACCACTAGTGCTTAGGAAATCTATTGGAGGCAGAGGCAGGCAAGGGTAGCCTAGTGTTAGGGTTAGGCTTAGGGTTAGGCTTAGGGTACGGCTTAGGGTATGGGTTCGGGGAGGGGTTAGGGTATGGCGTAGGGTATGGGTTAGGGTTCGGGTTTGGGTTAGTGTTAGGGTTAGGGCTCCGTTTAGGATACGGGTTAGGATTAGGGTACGAGTTAGGGTTAGGGTAGGGGTTAGGGTTAGGGTACGCGTTAGGGTTAGGGTAGTTATTAAACCTATCCCACTCTCTAGATACCCCTTAGCACGTAAAGGAATATTATTTGGGGGTCCAGCCATGGAGAAGAGTTTAGACACTAGGATAAGATAAGGAACACACCCATTATAATGAAATCACATTAGGATTCTCTTTTTAAGCTGTTCCTTAAAACACTAGTGCTTAGGAAATCTATTGGAGGCAGAAGCAGTCAAGGGTAGCCTAGGGTTAGGGTTAGGCTTAGGGTTAGGCTTAGGGTACTGCTTAGGGTACGGGTTCGGGGAGGGCTTCGGGTACGGCGTAGGGCATGGGTTAGGGTTAGGGTTAGGGTTAGTGTTAGGGTTAGGGCTTGGTTTAGTGTACGGTTTAGGTTTAGGGCACGTGTTAGGGTTAGGGTAGGTGTTAGGGTTAGGGTACGTGTTAGTGTTAGGGTAGTTATTAAACCTATCCCACTCTCTAGATACCCCTTAGCACGTAAATGAATATTATTTGGGGGTCCATCCATGGAGAAGAGTTTAGACACTAGGATAAGATAAGGAACACACCCATTATAAAGAAATCACATTAGGATTCTCTTTTTAAGCTGTTCCTTAAAACACTAGTGCTTAGGAAATCTATTGGAGGCAGAAGCAGTCAAGGGTAGCCTAGGGTTATGGTTAGGCTTAGGGTTAGGCTTAGGGTACGGCTTAGTTTACGTGTTCCAGGAGGACTTTGGGTACGGCGTAGGGTATGGGTTAGGGTTAGGGTTAGGGTTAGTGTTAGGGTTAGGGTTCGGTTTAGGATACGGTTTAGGATTAGGGTACGTGTTAGTGTTAGGGTAGGGGTTAGGGTTTGGGTACGCGTTAGGCTTAGGGTAGTTATTAAACCTATCCCACTCTCTAGATACCCCTTAGCACGTAAAGGAATATTATTTGGGGGTGCAGCCATGGAGAAGAATTTAGACACTAAGATAATATAAGGAACACACCCATTATAAAGAAATCACATTAGGATTCTCTTTTTAAGCTGTTCCTTAAAACACTAGTGCTTAGGAAATCTATTGGAGGCAGAAGCAGTCAAGGGTAGCCTAGGGTTAGGGTTAGGCTTAGGGTTAGGCTTAGGGTACGGCTTAGGGTACGTGTTCGAGGAGGACATTTGGTACGGCCTACGGTATGGGTTAGGGTTAGGGTTAGGGTTAGTGTTCGGGTTAGGGCTCGGTTTAGGATACGGGTTAGGATTAGGGTACGAGTTAGTGTTAGGGTAGGGGTTAGGGTTTGTGTACGCGTTAGGGTTAGGGTAGTTATTAAACCTATCCCACTCTCTAGATACCCCTTAGGACGTAAAGGAATATTATTTGGGGGTGCAGCCATGGAGAAGAGTTTAGACACTAAGATAATATAAGGAACACACACATTATAAAGAAATCACATTAGGTTTCTCTTTTTAAGCTGTTCCTTAAACCACTAGTGCTTAGGAAATCTATTGGAGGCAGAAGCAGTCAAGGGTAGCCTAGGCTTAGGGTTAGGCTTAGGGTTAGGCTTAGGGTACGGCTTAGGGTATGGGTTCGGGGAGGGGTTCGGGTATGGCGTAGGGTATGGGTTAGGGTTAGGGTTAGGGTTAGTGTTAGTGTTAGGGCTCGGTTTAGTGTACGGCTTAGGATTAGGGTACGTGTTAGGGTTAGGGTAGGGGTTAGGGTTAGGGTATGCATTAGGGTTAGGGTAGTTATTAAACCTATCCCACTCTTTAGATACCCCTTAGCACGTAAAGGAATATTATTTGGGGGTCCAGCCATGGAGAAGAGTTTAGACACTAGGCTAAGATAAGGAACACACCCTTTATAAAGAAATCACATTAGGATTCTCTTTTTAAGCTGTTCCTTAAACCACTAGTGCTTAGGAAATCTATTGGAGGCAGAGGCAGGCAAGGGTAGCCTAGTGTTAGGGTTAGGCTTAGGGTTAGGCTTAGGGTACGGCTTAGGGTATGGGTTCGGGGAGGGGTTCGGGTATGGCGTAGGGTATGGGTTAGGGTTCGGGTTTGGGTTAGTGTTAGGGTTAGGGCTCCGTTTAGGATACGGGTTAGGATTAGGGTACGTGTTAGGGTTAGGGTAGGGGTTAGGGTTAGGGTACGCGTTAGGGTTAGGGTAGTTATTAAACCTATCCCACTCTCTAGATACCCCTTAGCACGTAAAGGAATATTATTTGGGGGTCCAGCCATGGAGAAGAGTTTAGACACTAGGATAAGATAAGGAACACACCCATTATAATGAAATCACATTAGGATTCTCTTTTTAAGCTGTTCCTTAAAACACTAGTGCTTAGGAAATCTATTGGAGGCAGAAGCAGTCAAGGGTAGCCTAGGGTTAGGGTTAGGCTTAGGGTTAGGCTTAGGGTACTGCTTAGGGTACGGGTTCGGGGAGGGCTTCGGGTACGGCGTAGGTTATGGGTTAGGGTTAGGGTTAGGGTTAGTGTTAGGGTTAGGGCTTGGTTTAGGGTACGGTTTAGGTTTAGGGCACGTGTTAGGGTTAGGTTAGGGGTTAGGGTTAGGGTACGTGTTAGGGTTAGGGTAGTTATTAAACCTATCCCACTCTGTAGATACCCCTTAGCACGTAAAGGAATATTATTTGGGGGTCCAGCCATGGAGAAGAGTTTAGACACTAGGATAAGATAAGGAACACACCCATTATAAAGAAATCACATTAGGATTCTCTTTTTAAGCTGTTCCTTAAAACACTAGTGCTTAGGAAATCTATTGGAGGCAGAAGCAGTCAAGGGTAGCCTAGGGTTAGGGTTAGGCTTAGGGTTAGGCTTAGGGTACGGGTTCGGGGAGGGCTTCGTGTGCGCCATAGGGTAAGGGTTAGGGTTAGGGTTAGGGTTAGTGTTAGGGTTAGGGCTCGGTTTAGGGTATTGGTTAGGATTAGGGTACGTGTTAGGGTTAGGGTAGGGGTTAGGGTTAGGGTACGCGTTAGGGTTAAGGTAGTTATTAAACCTATCCCACTCTCTAGATACCCCTTAGCACATAAAGGAATATTATTTGGAGGTCCAGCCATGGAGAAGAGTTGAGACACTAGGATAAGATAAGGAACACACACATTATAAAGAAATCACATTAGGATTCTATTTTTAAGCTGTTCCTTAAACCACTAGTGCTTAGGAAATCTATTGGAGGCAGAAGCAGTCAAGGGTGGCCTAGGGTTAGGGTTAGGCTTAGGGTTAGGCTTAGGATACGGCTTAGGGTACGGGTTCGGGGAGGGCTTCGGGTACGGCGTAGGGTATGGGTTAGGGTTAGGGTTAGTGTTAGTGTTAGGGTTAGGGCTTGGTTTAGGGTACGGTTTAGGTTTAGGGTACGTGTTAGGGTTAGGGTAGGGGTTAGGGTTAGGGTACGTGTTAGGGTTAGGGTATTTATTAAACCTATCCCACTCTCTAGATACCCCTTAGCACGTAAAGGAATATTATTTGGGGGTCCAGCCATGGAGAAGAGTTTAGACACTAGGATAAGATAAGGAACACACCCATTATAAAGAAATCACATTAGGATTCTCTTTTTAAGCTGTTCCTTAAAACAGTAGTGCTTAGGAAATCTATTGGAGGCAGAAGCAGTCAAGGGTAGCCTAGTGTTAGGGTTAGGCTTAGGGTTAGGCTAAGGGTACGGCTTAGGGTACGGGTTCGGGGAGGGCTTCGGGTACGGCGTAGGGTATGGGTTAGGGTTAGGGTTAGGGTTAGTGTTAGGGTTAGGGCTTGGTTTAGGGTACGGTTTAGGTTTAGGGCACGTGTTAGGGTTAGGGTACGTGTTAGGGTTAGGGTAGTTATTAAACCTATCCCACTCTCTAGATACCCCTTAGCACGTAAAGGAATATTATTTGGGGGTCCAGCCATGGAGAAGAGTTTAGACACTAGGATAAGATAAGGAACACACCCATTATAAAGAAATCACATTAGGATTCTCTTTTTAAGCTGTTCCTTAAAACACTAGTGCTTAGGAAATCTATTGGAGGCAGAAGCAGTCAAGGGTAGCCTAGAGTTAGGGTTAGGCTTAGGGTTAGGCTTAGGGTACGGCTTAGGGTACGTGTTCGAGGAGGACTTTGGGTACGGCGTAGGGTATGGATTAGGGTTAGGGTTAGGGTTAGTGTTAGGGTTAGGGCTCGGTTTAGGATACGGTTTAGGATTAGGGTACGTGTTAGTGTTAGGGTAGGGGTTAGGGTTTGGGTACGCGTTAGGGTTAGGGTAGTTATTAAACCTATCCCACTCTCTAGATACCCCTTAGCACGTAAAGGCATATTATTTGGGGGTGCAGCCATGGAGAAGAGTTTAGACACTAAGATAATATAAGGAACACACCTATTATAAAGAAATCACATTAGGATTCTCTTTTTAAGCTGTTCCTTAAAACACTAGTGCTTAGGAAATCTATTGGAGGCAGAAGCAGTCAAGGGTAGCCTAGGGTTAGGGTTAGGCTTAGGGTTAGGCTTAGGGTACGGCTTAGGGTATGTGTTCGAGGAGGACTTTTCGTACGGCGTACGGTATGGGTTGGGGTTTGGGTTAGGGTTAGTGTTAGGGTTAGGGCTCGGTTTAGGATACGGGTTAGGATTAGGGTACGTGTTAGTGTTATGGTAGGGGTTAGGGTTTGGGTACGCGTTAGGGTTAGGGTAGTTATTAAACCTATCCCAATCTCTAGATACCCCTTAGCACGTAAAGGAATATTATTTGGGGGTGCAGCCATGGAGAAGAGTTTAGACACTAAGATAATATAAGGAACACACACATTATAAAGAAATCACATTAGGATTCTCTTTTTAAGCTGTTCCTTAAACCACTAGTGCTTAGGAAATCTATTGGAGGCAGAGGCAGGCAAGGGTAGCCTAGGTTTAGGGTTAGGCTTATGGTTAGGCTTAGGGTACGGCTTAGGGTATGGGTTCGGGGAGGGGTTCGGGTACGGTGTAGGGTATGGGTTAGGGTTAGGGTTTGGGTTAGTGTTAGGGTTAGGGCTCCGTTTAGGGTACGGGTTAGGATTTGGGTACGTGTTAGGTTTAGGGTAGGGGTTAGGGTTAGGGTACGCGTTAGTGTTAGGGTAGTTATTAAACCTATCCCACTCTCTAGATACCCCTTAGCACGTAAAGGAATATTATTTGTGGGTCCAGCCATGGAGAAGAGTTTAGACACTAGGATAAGAAAAGGAACACACCCATTATAAAGAAATCACATTAGGATTCTCTTTTTATGCTGTTCCTTAAAACACTAGTGCTTAGGAAATCTATTGGAGGCAGAAGCAGTCAAGGGTAGCCTAGGGTTAGGGTTAGGCTTAGGGTTAGGCTTAGGGTACGGCTTAGGGTACGGGTTCGGGGAGGGCTTTGGGTGCGGCATAGGGTATGGGTTAGGGTTAGGGTTAGGGTTAGTGTTAGTGTTAGGGCTCGGTTTAGTGTACGGCTTAGGATTAGGGTACGTGTTAGGGTTAGGGTAGGGGTTAGGTTTAGGGTACGCATTAGGGTTAGGGTAGTTATTAAACCTATCCCACTCTCTAGATACCCCTTAGCACATAAAGGAATATTATTTGGGGGCCCAGCCATGGAGAAGAGTTTAGACACTAGGCTAAGATAAGGAACACACCCTTTATAAAGAAATCACATTAGGATTCTCTTTTTAAGCTGTTCCTTAAAACACTAGTGCTTAGGAAATCTATTGGAGGCAGAAGCAGTCAAGGGTAGCCTAGTGATAGGGTTAGGCTTAGGGTTAGGCTAAGGGTAGGGCTTAGGGTACGGGTTCGGGTAGGGCTTCGGGTACGGCGTAGGGTATGGGTTAGGGTTAGGGTTAGGGTTAGTGTTATGGTTAGGGCTTGGTTTAGTGTACGGTTTAGGTTTAGGGCACGTGTTAGGGTTAGGGTAGGTGTTAGGGTTAGGGTACGTGTTAGTGTTAGGGTAGTTATTAAACCTATCCCACTCTCTAGATACCCCTTAGCACGTAAAGGAATATTATTTGGGGGTCCAGCCATGGAGAAGAGTTTAGACACTAGGATAAGATAAGGAACACACCCATTATAAAGAAATCACATTAGGATTCTCTTTTTAAGCTGTTCCTTAAAACACTAGTGCTTAGGAAATCTATTGGAGGCAGAAGCAGTCAAGGGTAGCCTAGGGTTATGGTTAGGCTTAGGGTTAGGCTTAGGTTACGGCTTAGTTTACGTGTTCCAGGAGGACTTTGGGTACGGCGTAGGGTATGGGTTAGGGTTAGGGTTAGGGTTAGTGTTAGGGTTAGGGTTCGGTTTAGGATACGGTTTAGGATTAGGGTACGTGTTAGTGTTAGGGTAGGGGTTAGGGTTTGGGTACGCGTTAGGCTTAGGGTAGTTATTAAACCTATCCCACTCTCTAGATACCCCTTAGCACGTAAAGGAATATTATTTGGGGGTGCAGCCATGGAGAAGAATTTAGACACTAAGATAATATAAGGAACACACCCATTATAAAGAAATCACATTAGGATTCTCTTTTTAAGCTGTTCCTTAAAACACTAGTGCTTAGGAAATCTATTGGAGGCAGAAGCAGTCAAGGGTAGCCTAGGGTTAGGGTTAGGCTTAGGGTTAGGCTTAGGGTACGGCTTAGGGTACGTGTTCGAGGAGGACATTTGGTACGGCGTACGGTATGGGTTAGGGTTAGGGTTAGGGTTAGTGTTAGGGTTAGGGCTCGGTTTAGGATACGGGTTAGGATTAGGGTACGAGTTAGTGTTAGGGTAGGGGTTAGGGTTTGTGTACGCGTTAGGGTTAGGGTAGTTATTAAACCTATCCCTCTCTCTAGATACCCCTTAGGACGTAAAGGAATATTATTTGGGGGTGCAGCCATGGAGAAGAGTTTAGACACTAAGATAATATAAGGAACACACACATTATAAAGAAATCACATTAGGATTCTCTTTTTAAGCTGTTCCTTAAACCACTAGTGCTTAGGAAATCTATTGGAGGCAGAAGCAGTCAAGGGTAGCCTAGGGTTAGGGTTAGGCTTAGGGTTAGGCTTAGGGTACGGCTTAGGGTATGGGTTCGGGGAGGGGTTCGGGTATGGCGTAGGGTATGGGTTAGGGTTAGGGTTAGGGTTAGTGTTAGTGTTAGGGCTCGGTTTAGTGTACGGCTTAGGATTAGGGTACGTGTTAGGGTTAGGGTAGGGGTTAGGGTTAGGGTATGCATTAGGGTTACGGTAGTTATTAAACCTATCCCACTCTTTAGATACCCCTTAGCACGTAAAGGAATATTATTTGGGGGTCCAGCCATGGAGAAGAGTTTAGACACTAGGCTAAGATAAGGAACACACCCTTTATAAAGAAATCACATTAGGATTCTCTTTTTAAGCTGTTCCTTAAAACACTAGTGCTTAGGAAATCTATTGGAGGCAGAAGCAGTCAAGGGTAGCCTAGTGATAGGGTTAGGCTTAGGGTTAGGCTAAGGGTACGGCTTAGGGTACGGGTTCGGGTAGGGCTTCGGGTACGGCGTAGGGTATGGGTTAGGGTTAGGGTTAGGGTTAGTGTTATGGTTAGGGCTTGGTTTAGTGTACGGTTTAGGTTTAGGGCACGTGTTAGGGTTAGGGTAGGTGTTAGGGTTAGGGTACGTGTTAGTGTTAGGGTAGTTATTAAACCTATCCCACTCTCTAGATACCCCTTAGCACGTAAATGAATATTATTTGGGGGTCCAGCCATGGAGAAGAGTTTAGACACTAGGATAAGATAAGGAACACACCCATTATAAAGAAATCACATTAGGATTCTCTTTTTAAGCTGTTCCTTAAAACACTAGTGCTTAGGAAATCTATTGGAGGCAGAAGCAGTCAAGGGTAGCCTAGGGTTATGGTTAGGCTTAGGGTTAGGCTTAGGGTACGGCTTAGTTTACGTGTTCCAGGAGGACTTTGGGTACGGCGTAGGGTATGGGTTAGGGTTAGGGTTAGGGTTAGTGTTAGGGTTAGGGTTCGGTTTAGGATACGGTTTAGGATTAGGGTACGTGTTAGTGTTAGGGTAGGGGTTAGGGTTTGGGTACGCGTTAGGCTTAGGGTAGTTATTAAACCTATCCCACTCTCTAGATACCCCTTAGCACGTAAAGGAATATTATTTGGGGGTGCAGCCATGGAGAAGAATTTAGACACTAAGATAATATAAGGAACACACCCATTATAAAGAAATCACATTAGGATTCTCTTTTTAAGCTGTTCCTTAAAACACTAGTGCTTAGGAAATCTATTGGAGGCAGAAGCAGTCAAGGGTAGCCTAGGGTTAGGGTTAGGCTTAGGGTTAGGCTTAGGGTACGGCTTAGGGTACGTGTTCGAGGAGGACATTTGGTACGGCGTACGGTATGGGTTAGGGTTAGGGTTAGGGTTAGTGTTCGGGTTAGGGCTCGGTTTAGGATACGGGTTAGGATTAGGGTACGAGTTAGTGTTAGGGTAGGGGTTAGGGTTTGTGTACGCGTTAGGTTTAGGGTAGTTATTAAACCTATCCCACTCTCTAGATACCCCTTAGGACGTAAAGGAATATTATTTGGGGGTGCAGCCATGGAGAAGAGTTTAGACACTAAGATAATATAAGGAACACACACATTATAAAGAAATCACATTAGGATTCTCTTTTTAAGCTGTTCCTTAAACCACTAGTGCTTAGGAAATCTATTGGAGGCAGAGGCAGGCAAGGGTAGCCTAGTGTTAGGGTTAGGCTTAGGGTTAGGCTTAGGGTACGGCTTAGGGTATGGGTTCGGGGAGGGGTTCGGGTATGGCGTAGGGTATGGGTTAGGGTTAGGGTTTGGGTTAGTGTTAGGGTTAGGGCTCCGTTTAGGATACGGGTTAGGATTAGGGTACGTGTTAGGGTTAGGGTAGGGGTTAGGGTTAGGGTACGCGTTAGGGTTAGGGTAGTTATTAAACCTATCCCACTCTCTAGATACCCCTTAGCACGTAAAAGAATATTATTTGGGGGTCCAGATATGGAGAAGAGTTTAGACACTAGGATAAGATAAGGAACACACCCATTATAATGAAATCACATTAGGATTCTCTTTTTAAGCTGTTCCTTAAAACACTAGTGCTTAGGAAATCTATGGGAGGCAGAAGCAGTCAAGGGTAGCCTAGGGTTAGGGTTAGGCTTAGGGTTAGGCTTAGGGTACTGCTTAGGGTACGGGTTCGGGGAGGGCTTCGGGTACGGCGTAGGGTATGGGTTAGGGTTAGGGTTAGGGTTAGTGTTAGGGTTAGGGCTTGGTTTAGGGTACGGTTTAGGTTTAGGGCACGTGTTAGGGTTAGGGTACGTGTTAGGGTTAGGGTAGTTATTAAACCTATCCCACTCTCTAGATACCCCTTAGCACGTAAAGGAATATTATTTGGGGGTCCAGCCATGGAGAAGAGTTTAGACACTAGGATAAGATAAGGAACACACCCATTATAAAGAAATCACATTAGGATTCTCTTTTTAAGCTGTTCCTTAAAACACTAGTGCTTAGGAAATCTATTGGAGGCAGAAGCAGTCAAGGGTAGCCTAGAGTTAGGGTTAGGCTTAGGGTTAGGCTTAGGGTACGGCTTAGGGTACGTGTTCGAGGAGGACTTTGGGTACGGCGTAGGGTATGGATTAGGGTTAGGGTTAGGGTTAGTGTTAGGGTTAGGGCTCGGTTTAGGATACGGTTTAGGATTAGGGTACGTGTTAGTGTTAGGGTAGGGGTTAGGGTTTGGGTACGCGTTAGGGTTAGGGTAGTTATTAAACCTATCCCACTCTCTAGATACCCCTTAGCACGTAAAGGCATATTATTTGGGGGTGCAGCCATGGAGAAGAGTTTAGACACTAAGATAATATAAGGAACACACCTATTATAAAGAAATCACATTAGGATTCTCTTTTTAAGCTGTTCCTTAAAACACTAGTGCTTAGGAAATCTATTGGAGGCAGAAGCAGTCAAGGGTAGCCTAGGGTTAGGGTTAGGCTTAGGGTTAGGCTTAGGGTACGGCTTAGGGTATGTGTTCGAGGAGGACTTTTCGTACGGCGTACGGTATGGGTTGGGGTTTGGGTTAGGGTTAGTGTTAGGGTTAGGGCTCGGTTTAGGATACGGGTTAGGATTAGGGTACGTGTTAGTGTTATGGTAGGGGTTAGGGTTTGGGTACGCGTTAGGGTTAGGGTAGTTATTAAACCTATCCCAATCTCTAGATACCCCTTAGCACGTAAAGGAATATTATTTGGGGGTGCAGCCATGGAGAAGAGTTTAGACACTAAGATAATATAAGGAACACACACATTATAAAGAAATCACATTAGGATTCTCTTTTTAAGCTGTTCCTTAAACCACTAGTGCTTAGGAAATCTATTGGAGGCAGAGGCAGGCAAGGGTAGCCTAGGGTTAGGGTTAGGCTTATGGTTAGGCTTAGGGTACGGCTTAGGGTATGGGTTCGGGGAGGGGTTCGGGTACGGTGTAGGGTATGGGTTAGGGTTAGGGTTTGGGTTAGTGTTAGGGTTAGGGCTCCGTTTAGGGTACGGGTTAGGATTTGGGTACGTGTTAGGTTTAGGGTAGGGGTTAGGGTTAGGGTACGCGTTAGTGTTAGGGTAGTTATTAAACCTATCCCACTCTCTAGATACCCCTTAGCACGTAAAGGAATATTATTTGGGGGTCCAGCCATGGAGAAGAGTTTAGACACTAGGATAAGAAAAGGAACACACCCATTATAAAGAAATCACATTAGGATTCTCTTTTTATGCTGTTCCTTAAAACACTAGTGCTTAGGAAATCTATTGGAGGCAGAAGCAGTCAAGGGTAGCCTAGGGTTAGGGTTAGGCTTAGGGTTAGGCTTAGGGTACGGCTTAGGGTACGGGTTCGGGGAGGGCTTTGGGTGCGGCATAGGGTATGGGTTAGGGTTAGGGTTAGGGTTAGTGTTAGTGTTAGGGCTCGGTTTAGTGTACGGCTTAGGATTAGGGTACGTGTTAGGGTTAGGGTAGGGGTTAGGTTTAGGGTACGCATTAGGGTTAGGGTAGTTATTAAACCTATCCCACTCTCTAGATACCCCTTAGCACATAAAGGAATATTATTTGGGGGCCCAGCCATGGAGAAGAGTTTAGACACTAGGCTAAGATAAGGAACACACCCTTTATAAAGAAATCACATTAGGATTCTCTTTTTAAGCTGTTCCTTAAAACACTAGTGCTTAGGAAATCTATTGGAGGCAGAAGCAGTCAAGGGTAGCCTAGTGATAGGGTTAGGCTTAGGGTTAGGCTAAGGGTAGGGCTTAGGGTACGGGTTCGGGTAGGGCTTCGGGTACGGCGTAGGGTATGGGTTAGGGTTAGGGTTAGGGTTAGTGTTATGGTTAGGGCTTGGTTTAGTGTACGGTTTAGGTTTAGGGCACGTGTTAGGGTTAGGGTAGGTGTTAGGGTTAGGGTACGTGTTAGTGTTAGGGTAGTTATTAAACCTATCCCACTCTCTAGATACCCCTTAGCACGTAAAGGAATATTATTTGGGGGTCCAGCCATGGAGAAGAGTTTAGACACTAGGATAAGATAAGGAACACACCCATTATAAAGAAATCACATTAGGATTCTCTTTTTAAGCTGTTCCTTAAAACACTAGTGCTTAGGAAATCTATTGGAGGCAGAAGCAGTCAAGGGTAGCCTAGGGTTATGGTTAGGCTTAGGGTTAGGCTTAGGTTACGGCTTAGTTTACGTGTTCCAGGAGGACTTTGGGTACGGCGTAGGGTATGGGTTAGGGTTAGGGTTAGGGTTAGTGTTAGGGTTAGGGTTCGGTTTAGGATACGGTTTAGGATTAGGGTACGTGTTAGTGTTAGGGTAGGGGTTAGGGTTTGGGTACGCGTTAGGCTTAGGGTAGTTATTAAACCTATCCCACTCTCTAGATACCCCTTAGCACGTAAAGGAATATTATTTGGGGGTGCAGCCATGGAGAAGAATTTAGACACTAAGATAATATAAGGAACACACCCATTATAAAGAAATCACATTAGGATTCTCTTTTTAAGCTGTTCCTTAAAACACTAGTGCTTAGGAAATCTATTGGAGGCAGAAGCAGTCAAGGGTAGCCTAGGGTTAGGGTTAGGCTTAGGGTTAGGCTTAGGGTACGGCTTAGGGTACGTGTTCGAGGAGGACATTTGGTACGGCGTACGGTATGGGTTAGGGTTAGGGTTAGGGTTAGTGTTAGGGTTAGGGCTCGGTTTAGGATACGGGTTAGGATTAGGGTACGAGTTAGTGTTAGGGTAGGGGTTAGGGTTTGTGTACGCGTTAGGGTTAGGGTAGTTATTAAACCTATCCCTCTCTCTAGATACCCCTTAGGACGTAAAGGAATATTATTTGGGGGTGCAGCCATGGAGAAGAGTTTAGACACTAAGATAATATAAGGAACACACACATTATAAAGAAATCACATTAGGATTCTCTTTTTAAGCTGTTCCTTAAACCACTAGTGCTTAGGAAATCTATTGGAGGCAGAAGCAGTCAAGGGTAGCCTAGGGTTAGGGTTAGGCTTAGGGTTAGGCTTAGGGTACGGCTTAGGGTATGGGTTCGGGGAGGGGTTCGGGTATGGCGTAGGGTATGGGTTAGGGTTAGGGTTAGGGTTAGTGTTAGTATTAGGGCTCGGTTTAGTGTACGGCTTAGGATTAGGGTACGTGTTAGGGTTAGGGTAGGGGTTAGGGTTAGGGTATGCATTAGGGTTACGGTAGTTATTAAACCTATCCCACTCTTTAGATACCCCTTAGCACGTAAAGGAATATTATTTGGGGGTCCAGCCATGGAGAAGAGTTTAGACACTAGGCTAAGATAAGGAACACACCCTTTATAAAGAAATCACATTAGGATTCTCTTTTTAAGCTGTTCCTTAAAACACTAGTGCTTAGGAAATCTATTGGAGGCAGAAGCAGTCAAGGGTAGCCTAGTGATAGGGTTAGGCTTAGGGTTAGGCTAAGGGTACGGCTTAGGGTACGGGTTCGGGTAGGGCTTCGGGTACGGCGTAGGGTATGGGTTAGGGTTAGGGTTAGGGTTAGTGTTATGGTTAGGGCTTGGTTTAGTGTACGGTTTAGGTTTAGGGCACGTGTTAGGGTTAGGGTAGGTGTTAGGGTTAGGGTACGTGTTAGTGTTAGGGTAGTTATTAAACCTATCCCACTCTCTAGATACCCCTTAGCACGTAAATGAATATTATTTGGGGGTCCAGCCATGGAGAAGAGTTTAGACACTAGGATAAGATAAGGAACACACCCATTATAAAGAAATCACATTAGGATTCTCTTTTTAAGCTGTTCCTTAAAACACTAGTGCTTAGGAAATCTATTGGAGGCAGAAGCAGTCAAGGGTAGCCTAGGGTTATGGTTAGGCTTAGGGTTAGGCTTAGGGTACGGCTTAGTTTACGTGTTCCAGGAGGACTTTGGGTACGGCGTAGGGTATGGGTTAGGGTTAGGGTTAGGGTTAGTGTTAGGGTTAGGGTTCGGTTTAGGATACGGTTTAGGATTAGGGTACGTGTTAGTGTTAGGGTAGGGGTTAGGGTTTGGGTACGCGTTAGGCTTAGGGTAGTTATTAAACCTATCCCACTCTCTAGATACCCCTTAGCACGTAAAGGAATATTATTTGGGGGTGCAGCCATGGAGAAGAATTTAGACACTAAGATAATATAAGGAACACACCCATTATAAAGAAATCACATTAGGATTCTCTTTTTAAGCTGTTCCTTAAAACACTAGTGCTTAGGAAATCTATTGGAGGCAGAAGCAGTCAAGGGTAGCCTAGGGTTAGGGTTAGGCTTAGGGTTAGGCTTAGGGTACGGCTTAGGGTACGTGTTCGAGGAGGACATTTGGTACGGCGTACGGTATGGGTTAGGGTTAGGGTTAGGGTTAGTGTTCGGGTTAGGGCTCGGTTTAGGATACGGGTTAGGATTAGGGTACGAGTTAGTGTTAGGGTAGGGGTTAGGGTTTGTGTACGCGTTAGGTTTAGGGTAGTTATTAAACCTATCCCACTCTCTAGATACCCCTTAGGACGTAAAGGAATATTATTTGGGGGTGCAGCCATGGAGAAGAGTTTAGACACTAAGATAATATAAGGAACACACACATTATAAAGAAATCACATTAGGATTCTCTTTTTAAGCTGTTCCTTAAACCACTAGTGCTTAGGAAATCTATTGGAGGCAGAGGCAGGCAAGGGTAGCCTAGTGTTAGGGTTAGGCTTAGGGTTAGGCTTAGGGTACGGCTTAGGGTATGGGTTCGGGGAGGGGTTCGGGTATGGCGTAGGGTATGGGTTAGGGTTAGGGTTTGGGTTAGTGTTAGGGTTAGGGCTCCGTTTAGGATACGGGTTAGGATTAGGGTACGTGTTAGGGTTAGGGTAGGGGTTAGGGTTAGGGTACGCGTTAGGGTTAGGGTAGTTATTAAACCTATCCCACTCTCTAGATACCCCTTAGCACGTAAAAGAATATTATTTGGGGGTCCAGATATGGAGAAGAGTTTAGACACTAGGATAAGATAAGGAACACACCCATTATAATGAAATCACATTAGGATTCTCTTTTTAAGCTGTTCCTTAAAACACTAGTGCTTAGGAAATCTATGGGAGGCAGAAGCAGTCAAGGGTAGCCTAGGGTAAGGGTTAGGCTTAGGGTTAGGCTTAGGGTACTGCTTAGGGTACGGGTTCGGGGAGGGCTTCGGGTACGGCGTAGGGCATGGGTTAGGGTTAGGGTTAGGGTTAGTGTTAGGGTTAGGGCTTGGTTTAGGGTACGGTTTAGGTTTAGGGCACGTGTTAGGGTTAGGGTAGGGGTTAGGGTTAGGGTACGTGTTAGGGTTAGGGTAGTTATTAAACCTATCCCACTCTCTAGATACCCCTTAGCACGTAAAGGAATATTATTTGGGGGTCCAGCCATGGAGAAGAGTTTAGACACTAGGATAAGATAAGGAACACACCCATTATAAAGAAATCACATTAGGATTCTCTTTTTAAGCTGTTCCTTAAAACACTAGTGCTTAGGAAATCTATTGGAGGCAGAAGCAGTCAAGGGTAGCCTAGGGTTATGGTTAGGCTTAGGGTTAGGCTTAGGGTACGGCTTAGGGTATGTGTTCGAGGAGGACTTTGGGTACGGCGTAGGGTATGGGTTAGGGTTAGGGTTAGGGTTAGTGTTAGGGTTAGGGTTCGGTTTAGGATACGGTTTAAGATTAGGGTACGTGTTAGTGTTAGGGTAGGGTTTAGGGTTTGGGTACGCGTTAGGGTTAGGGTAGTTATTAAACCTATCCCACTCTCTAGATACCCCTTAGCACGTAAAGGAATATTATTTGGGGGTGCAGGCATGGAGAAGAATTTAGACACTAAGATAATATAAGGAACACACCCATTATAAAGAAATCACATTAGGATTCTCTTTTTAAGCTGTTCCTTAAACCACTAGTGCTTAGGAAATCTATTGGAGGCAGAAGCAGTCAAGGGTAGCCTAGGGTTAGGGTTAGGCTTAGGGTTAGGCTTAGGGTACGGCTTAGGGTATGGGTTCGGGGAGGGGTTCGGGTATGGCGTAGGGTATGGGTTAGGGTTAGGGTTATGGTTAGTGTTAGTGTTAGGGCTCGGTTTAGTGTACGGCTTAGGATTAGGGTACGTGTTAGGGTTAGGGTAGGGGTTAGGGTTAGGGTATGCATTAGGGTTAGGGTAGTTATTAAACCTATCCCACTCTTTAGATACCCCTTAGCACGTAAAGGAATATTATTTGGGGGTCCAGCCATGGAGAAGAGTTTAGACACTAGGCTAAGATAAGGAACACACCCTTTATAAAGAAATCACATTAGGATTCTCTTTTTAAGCTGTTTCTTAAACCACTAGTGCTTAGGAAATCTATTGGAGGCAGAGGCAGGCAAGGGTAGCCTAGTGTTAGGGTTAGGCTTAGGGTTAGGCTTAGGGTACGGCTTAGGGTACGGGTTCGGGGAGGGGTTCGGGTACGGCGTAGGGTATGGGTTAGGGTTCGGGTTTGGGTTAGTGTTAGGGTTAGGGCTCCGTTTAGGATACGGGTTAGGATTAGGGTACGTGTTAGGGTTAGGGTAGGTGTTAGGGTTAGGGTACGCGTTAGGGTTAGGGTAGTTATTAAACCTATCCCACTCTCTAGATACCCCTTAGCACGTAAAGGAATATTATTTGGGGGTCCAGCCATGGAGAAGAGTTTAGACACTAGGATAAGATAAGGAACACACCCATTATAAAGAAATCACATTAGGATTCTCTTTTTAAGCTGTTCCTTAAAACACTAGTGCTTAGGAAATCTATTGGAGGCAGAAGCAGTCAAGGGTAGCCTAGGTTTATGGTTAGGCTTAGGGTTAGGCTTAGGGTACGGCTTAGTTTACGTGTTGCAGGAGGACTTTGGGTACGGCGTAGGGTATGGGTTAGGGTTAGGGTTAGGGTTAGTGTTAGGGTTAGGGTTCGGTTTAGGATACGGTTTAGGATTAGGGTACGTGTTAGTGTTAGGGTAGGGGTTAGGGTTTGGGTACGCGTTAGGCTTAGGGTAGTTATTAAACCTATCCCACTCTCTAGATACCCCTTAGCACGTAAAGGAATATTATTTGGGGGTGCAGCCATGGAGAAGAATTTAGACACTAAGATAATATAAGGAACACACCCATTATAAAGAAATCACATTAGGATTCTCTTTTTAAGCTGTTCCTTAAAACACTAGTGCTTAGGAAATCTATTGGAGGCAGAAGCAGTCAAGGGTAGCCTAGGGTTAGGGTTAGGCTTAGGGTTAGGCTTAGGGTACGGCTTAGGGTACGTGTTCGAGGAGGACATTTGGTACGGCGTACGGTATGGGTTAGGGTTAGGGTTAGGGTTAGTGTTCGGGTTAGGGCTCGGTTTAGGATACGGGTTAGGATTAGGGTACGAGTTAGTGTTAGGGTAGGGGTTAGGGTTTGTGTACGCGTTAGGTTTAGGGTAGTTATTAAACCTATCCCACTCTCTAGATACCGCTTAGGACGTAAAGGAATATTATTTGGGGGTGCAGCCATGGAGAAGAGTTTAGACACTAAGATAATATAAGGAACACACACATTATAAAGAAATCACATTAGGATTCTCTTTTTAAGCTGTCCCTTAAACCACTAGTGCTTAGGAAATCTATTGGAGGCAGAGGCAGGCAAGGGTAGCCTAGTGTTAGGGTTAGGCTTAGGGTTAGGCTTAGGGTACGGCTTAGGGTATGGGTTCGGGGAGGGGTTCGGGTATGGCGTAGGGTATGGGTTAGGGTTAGGGTTTGGGTTAGTGTTAGGGTTAGGGCTCCGTTTAGGATACGGGTTAGGATTAGGGTATGTGTTAGGGTTAGGGTAGGGGTTAGGGTTAGGGTACGCGTTAGGTTTAGGGTAGTTATTAAACCTATCCCACTCTCTAGATACCCCTTAGCACGTAAAGGAATATTATTTGGGGGTCCAGATATGGAGAAGAGTTTAGACACTAGGATAAGATAAGGAACACACCCATTATAATGAAATCACATTAGGATTCTCTTTTTAAGCTGTTCCTTAAAACACTAATGCTTAGGAAATCTATGGGAGGCAGAAGCAGTCAAGGGTAGCCTAGGGTTAGGGTTAGGCTTAGGGTTAGGCTTAGGGTACTGCTTAGGGTACGGGTTCGGGGAGGGCTTCGGGTACGGCGTAGGGCATGGGTTAGGGTTAGGGTTAGGGTTAGTGTTAGGGTTAGGGCTTGGTTTAGGGTACGGTTTAGGTTTAGGGCACGTGTTAGGGTTAGGGTAGGGGTTAGGGTTAGGGTACGTGTTAGGGTTAGGGTAGTTATTAAACCTATCCCACTCTCTAGATACCCCTTAGCACGTAAAGGAATATTATTTGGGGGTCCAGCCATGGAGAAGAGTTTAGACACTAGGATAAGATAAGGAACACACCCATTATAAAGAAATCACATTAGGATTCTCTTTTTAAGCTGTTCCTTAAAACACTAGTGCTTAGGAAATCTATTGGAGGCAGAAGCAGTCAAGGGTAGCCTAGGGTTAGGGTTAGGCTTAGGGTTAGGCTTAGGGTACGGGTTCGGGGAGGGCTTCGTGTGCGCCATAGGGTATGGGTTAGGGTTAGGGTTAGGGTTAGTGTTAGGGTTAGGGCTCGGTTTAGGGTATTGGTTAGGATTAGGGTACGTGTTACGGTTAGGGTAGGGGTTAGGGTTAGGGTACGCGTTAGGGTTAAGGTAGTTATTAAACCTATCCCACTCTCTAGATACCCCTTAGCACATAAAGGAATATTATTTGGACGTCCAGCCATGGAGAAGAGTTGAGACACTAGGATAAGAAAAGGAACACACACATTATAAAGAAATCACATTAGGATTCTATTTTTAAGCTGTTCCTTAAAACACTAGTGCTTAGGAAATCTATTGGAGGCAGAAGCAGTCAAGGGTGGCCTAGGGTTAGGGTTAGGCTTAGGGTTAGGCTTAGGATACGGCTTAGGGTACGGGTTCGGGGAGGGCTTCGGGTACGGCGTAGGGTATGGGTTAGGGTTAGGGTTAGTGTTAGTGTTAGGGTTAGGGCTTGGTTTAGGGTACGGTTTAGGTTTAGGGTACGTGTTAGGGTTAGGGTAGGGGTTAGGGTTAGGGTACGTGTTAGGGTTAGGGTAGTTATTAAACCTATCCCACTCTCTAGATACCCCTTAGCACGTAAAGGAATATTATTTGGGGGTCCAGCCATGGAGAAGAGTTTAGACACTAGGATAAGATAAGGAACACACCCATTATAAAGAAATCACATTAGGATTCTCTTTTTCAGCTGTTCCTTAAAACACTAGTGCTTAGGAAATCTATTGGAGGCAGAAGCAGTCAAGGGTAGCCTAGGGTTATGGTTAGGCTTAGGGTTAGGCTTAGGGTACGGCTTAGGGTATGTGTTCGAGGAGGACTTTGGGTACGGCGTAGGGTATGGGTTAGGGTTAGGGTTAGGGTTAGTGTTAGGGTTAGGGCTCGGTGTAGTGTACGGCTTAGGATTAGGGTACGTGTTAGGGTTAGGGTAGGGGTTAGGGTTAGGGTATGCATTAGGGTTAGGGTAGTTATTAAACCTATCCCACTCTTTAGATACCCCTTAGCACGTAAAGGAATATTATTTGGGGGTCCAGCCATGGAGAAGAGTTTAGACACTAGGCTAAGATAAGGAACACACCCTTTATAAAGAAATCACATTAGGATTCTCTTTTTAAGCTGTTCCTTAAAACACTAGTGCTTAGGAAATCTATTGGAGGCAGAAGCAGTCAAGGGTAGCCTAGTGATAGGGTTAGGCTTAGGGTTAGTCTAAGGGTACGGCTTAGGGTACGGGTTCGGGTAGGGCTTCGGGTACGGCGTAGGGTATGGGTTAGGGTTAGGGTTAGGGTTAGTGTTATGGTTAGGGCTTGGTTTAGTGTACGGTTTAGGTTTAGGGCACGTGTTAGGGTTAGGGTAGGTGTTAGGGTTAGGGTACGTGTTAGTGTTAGGGTAGTTATTAAACCTATCCCACTCTCTAGATACCCCTTAGCATGTAAATTAATATTATTTGGGGGTCCAGCCATGGAGAAGAGTTTAGACACTAGGATAAGATAAGGAACACACCCATTATAAAGAAATCACATTAGGATTCTCTTTTTAAGCTGTTCCTTAAAACACTAGTGCTTAGGAAATCTATTGGAGGCAGAAGCAGTCAAGGGTAGCCTAGGGTTATGGTTAGGCTTAGGGTTAGGCTTAGGGTACGGCTTAGTTTACGTGTTCCAGGAGGACTTTGGGTACGGCGTAGGGTATGGGTTAGGGTTAGGGTTAGGGTTAGTGTTAGGGTTAGGGTTCGGTTTAGGATACGGTTTAGGATTAGGGTACGTGTTAGTGTTAGGGTAGGGGTTAGGGTTTGGGTACGCGTTAGGCTTAGGGTAGTTATTAAACCTATCCCACTCTCTAGATACCCCTTAGCACGTAAAGGAATATTATTTGGGGGTGCAGCCATGGAGAAGAATTTAGACACTAAGATAATATAAGGAACACACCCATTATAAAGAAATCACATTAGGATTCTCTTTTTAAGCTGTTCCTTAAAACACTAGTGCTTAGGAAATCTATTGGAGGCAGAAGCAGTCAAGGGTAGCCTAGGGTTAGGGTTAGGCTTAGGGTTAGGCTTAGGGTACGGCTTAGGGTACGTGTTCGAGGAGGACATTTGGTACGGCGTACGGTATGGGTTAGGGTTAGGGTTAGGGTTAGTGTTCGGGTTAGGGCTCGGTTTAGGATACGGGTTAGGATTAGGGTACGAGTTAGTGTTAGGGTAGGGGTTAGGGTTTGTGTACGCGTTAGGTTTAGGGTAGTTATTAAACCTATCCCACTCTCTAGATACCCCTTAGGACGTAAAGGAATATTATTTGGGGGTGCAGCCATGGAGAAGAGTTTAGACACTAAGATAATATAAGGAACACACACATTATAAAGAAATCACATTAGGATTCTCTTTTTAAGCTGTTCCTTAAACCACTAGTGCTTAGGAAATCTATTGGAGGCAGAGGCAGGCAAGGGTAGCCTAGTGTTAGGGTTAGGCTTAGGGTTAGGCTTAGGGTACGGCTTAGGGTATGGGTTCGGGGAGGGGTTCGGGTATGGCGTAGGGTATGGGTTAGGGTTAGGGTTAGGGTTAGTGTTAGTGTTAGGGCTCGGTTTAGTGTACGGCTTAGGATTAGGGTACGTGTTAGGGTTAGGGTAGGGGTTAGGGTTAGGGTATGCATTAGGGTTAGGGTAGTTATTAAACCTATCCCACTCTTTAGATACCCCTTAGCACGTAAAGGAATATTATTTGGGGGTCCAGCCATGGAGAAGAGTTTAGACACTAGGCTAAGATAAGGAACACACCCTTTATAAAGAAATCACATTAGGATTCTCTTTTTAAGCTGTTCCTTAAAACACTAGTGCTTAGGAAATCTATTGGAGGCAGAAGCAGTCAAGGGTAGCCTAGTGATAGGGTTAGGCGTAGGGTTAGGCTAAGGGTACGGCTTAGGGTACGGGTTCGGGTAGGGCTTCGGGTACGGCGTAGGGTATGGGTTAGGGTTAGGGTTAGGGTTAGTGTTATGGTTAGGGCTTGGTTTAGTGTACGGTTTAGGTTTAGGGCACGTGTTAGGGTTAGGGTAGGTGTTAGGGTTAGGGTACGTGTTAGTGTTAGGGTAGTTATTAAACCTATCCCACTCTCTAGATACCCCTTAGCACGTAAATGAATATTATTTGGGGGTCCAGCCATGGAGAAGAGTTTAGACACTAGGATAAGATAAGGAACACACCCATTATAAAGAAATCACATTAGGATTCTCTTTTTAAGCTGTTCCTTAAAACACTAGTGCTTAGGAAATCTATTGGAGGCAGAAGCAGTCAAGGGTAGCCTAGGGTTATGGTTAGGCTTAGGGTTAGGCTTAGGGTACGGCTTAGTTTACGTGTTCCAGGAGGACTTTGGGTACGGCGTAGGGTATGGGTTAGGGTTAGGGTTAGGGTTAGTGTTAGGGTTAGGGTTCGGTTTAGGATACGGTTTAGGATTAGGGTACGTGTTAGTGTTAGGGTAGGGGTTAGGGTTTGGGTACGCGTTAGGCTTAGGGTAGTTATTAAACCTATCCCACTCTCTAGATACCCCTTAGCACGTAAAGGAATATTATTTGGGGGTGCAGCCATGGAGAAGAATTTAGACACTAAGTTAATATAAGGAACACACCCATTATAAAGAAATCACATTAGGATTCTCTTTTTAAGCTGTTCCTTAAAACACTAGTGCTTAGGAAATCTATTGGAGGCAGAAGCAGTCAAGGGTAGCCTAGGGTTAGGGTTAGGCTTAGGGTTAGGCTTAGGGTACGGCTTAGGGTACGTGTTCGAGGAGGACATTTGGTACGGCGTACGGTATGGGTTAGGGTTAGGGTTAGGGTTAGTGTTCGGGTTAGGGCTCGGTTTAGGATACGGGTTAGGATTAGGGTACGAGTTAGTGTTAGGGTAGGGGTTAGGGTTTGTGTACGCGTTAGGTTTAGGGTAGTTATTAAACCTATCCCACTCTCTAGATACCCCTTAGGACGTAAAGGAATATTATTTGGGGGTGCAGCCATGGAGAAGAGTTTAGACACTAAGATAATATAAGGAACACACACATTATAAAGAAATCACATTAGGATTCTCTTTTTAAGCTGTTCCTTAAACCACTAGTGCTTAGGAAATCTATTGGAGGCAGAGGCAGGCAAGGGTAGCCTAGTGTTAGGGTTAGGCTTAGGGTTAGGCTTAGGGTACGGCTTAGGGTATGGGTTCGGGGAGGGGTTCGGGTATGGCGTAGGGTATGGGTTAGGGTTAGGGTTTGGGTTAGTGTTAGGGTTAGGGCTCCGTTTAGGATACGGGTTAGGATTAGGGTACGTGTTAGGGTTAGGGTAGGGGTTAGGGTTAGGGTACGCGTTAGGGTTAGGGTAGTTATTAAACCTATCTCACTCTCTAGATACCCCTTAGCACGTAAAGGAATATTATTTGGGGGTCCAGATATGGAGAAGAGTTTAGACACTAGGATAAGATAAGGAACACACCCATTATAATGAAATCACATTAGGATTCTCTTTTTAAGCTGTTCCTTAAAACACTAGTGCTTAGGAAATCTATGGGAGGCAGAAGCAGTCAAGGGTAGCCTAGGGTTAGGGTTAGGCTAGGGTTAGGCTTAGGGTACTGCTTAGGGTACGGGTTCGGGGAGGGCTTCGGGTACGGCGTAGGGCATGGGTTAGGGTTAGGGTTAGGGTTAGTGTTAGGGTTAGGGCTTGGTTTAGGGTACGGTTTAGGTTTAGGGCACGTGTTAGGGTTAGGGTAGGGGTTAGGGTTAGGGTACGTGTTAGGGTTAGGGTAGTTATTAAACCTATCCCACTCTCTAGATACCCCTTAGCACGTAAAGGAATATTATTTGGGGGTCCAGCCATGGAGAAGAGTTTAGACACTAGGATAAGATAAGGAACACACCCATTATAAAGAAATCACATTAGGATTCTCTTTTTAAGCTGTTTCTTAAAACACTAGTGCTTAGGAAATCTATTGGAGGCAGAAGCAGTCAAGGGTAGCCTAGGGTTAGGGTTAGGCTTAGGGTTAGGCTTAGGGTACGGGTTCGGGGAGGGCTTCGTGTGCGCCATAGGGTATGGGTTAGGGTTAGGGTTAGGGTTAGTGTTAGGGTTAGAGCTCGGTTTAGGGTATTGGTTAGGATTAGGGTACGTGTTACGGTTAGGGTAGGGGTTAGGGTTAGGGTACGCGTTAGGGTTAAGGTAGTTATTAAACCTATCCCACTCTCTAGATACCCCTTAGCACATAAAGGAATATTATTTGGAGGTCCAGCCATGGAGAAGAGTTGAGACACTAGGATAAGAAAAGGAACACACACATTATAAAGAAATCACATTAGGATTCTATTTTTAAGCTGTTCCTTAAAACACTAGTGCTTAGGAAATCTATTGGAGGCAGAAGCAGTCAAGGGTGGCCTAGGGTTAGGGTTAGGCTTAGGGTTAGGCTTAGGATACGGCTTAGGGTACGGGTTCGGGGAGGGCTTCGGGTAAGGCGTAGGGTATGGGTTAGGGTTAGGGTTAGTGTTAGTGTTAGGGTTAGGGCTTGGTTTAGGGTACGGTTTAGGTTTAGGGTACGTGTTAGGGTTAGGGTAGGGGTTAGGGTTAGGGTACGTGTTAGGGTTAGGGTAGTTATTAAACCTATCCCACTCTCTAGATACCCCTTAGCACGTAAAGGAATATTATTTGGGGGTCCAGCCATGGAGAAGAGTTTAGACACTAGGATAAGATAAGGAACACACCCATTATAAAGAAATCACATTAGGATTCTCTTTTTAAGCTGTTCCTTAAAACACTAGTGCTTAGGAAATCTATTGGAGGCAGAAGCAGTCAAGGGTAGCCTAGGGTTATGGTTAGGCTTAGGGTTAGGCTTAGGGTACGGCTTAGGGTATGTGTTCGAGGAGGACTTTGGGTACGGCGTAGGGTATGGGTTAGGGTTAGGGTTAGGGTTAGTGTTAGGGTTAGGGTTCGGTTTAGGATACGATTTAGGATTAGGGTACGTGTTAGTGTTAGGGTAGGGTTTAGGGTTTGGGTACGCGTTAGGGTTAGGGTAGTTATTAAACCTATCCCACTCTCTAGATACCCCTTAGCACGTAAAGGAATATTATTTGGGGGTGCAGCCATGGAGAAGAATTTAGACACTAAGATAATATAAGGAACACACCCATTATAAAGAAATCACATTAGGATTCTCTTTTTAAGCTGTTCCTTAAAACACTAGTGCTTAGGAAATCTATTGGAGGCAGAAGCAGTCAAGGGTAGCCTAGGGTTATGGTTAGGCTTAGGGTTAGGCTTAGGGTACGGCTTAGGGTACGTGTTCGAGGAGGACTTTGGGTACGGCGCAGGGTATGGGTTAGGGTTAGGGTTAGGGTTAGTGTTAGGGTTAGGGTTCGGTTTAGGATACGGTTTAGGATTAGGGTACGTGTTAGTGTTAGGGTAGGGGTTAGGGTTTGGGTACGCGTTAGGCTTAGGGTAGTTATTAAACCTATCCCACTCTCTAGATACCCCTTAGCACGTAAAGGAATATTATTTGGGGGTGCAGCCATGGAGAAGAATTTAGACACTAAGATAATATAAGGAACACACCCATTATAAAGAAATCACATTAGGATTCTCTTTTTAAGCTGTTCCTTAAAACACTAGTGCTTAGGAAATCTATTGGAGGCAGAAGCAGTCAAGGGTAGCCTAGGGTTAGGGTTAGGCTTAGGGTTAGGCTTAGGGTACGGCTTAGGGTACGTGTTCGAGGAGGACATTTGGTACGGCGTACGGTATGGGTTAGGGTTAGGGTTAGGGTTAGTGTTAGGGTTAGGGCTCGGTTTAGGATACGGGTTAGGATTAGGGTACGAGTTAGTGTTAGGGTAGGGGTTAGGGTTTGTGTACGCGTTAGGGTTAGGGTAGTTATTAAACCTATCCCACTCTCTAGATACCCCTTAGGACGTAAAGGAATATTATTTGGGGGTGCAGCCATGGAGAAGAGTTTAGACACTAAGATAATATAAGGAACACACACATTATAAAGAAATCACATTAGGATTCTCTTTTTAAGCTGTTCCTTAAACCACTAGTGCTTAGGAAATCTATTGGAGGCAGAAGCAGTCAAGGGTAGCCTAGGGTTAGGGTTAGGCTTAGGGTTAGGCTTAGGGTACGGCTTAGGGTATGGGTTCGGGGAGGGGTTCGGGTATGGCGTAGGGTATGGGTTAGGGTTAGGGTTAGGGTTAGTGTTAGTGTTAGGGCTCGGTTTAGTGTACGGCATAGGATTAGGGTACGTGTTAGGGTTAGGGTAGGGGTTAGGGTTAGGGTATGCATTAGGGTTAGGGTAGTTATTAAACCTATCCCACTCTTTAGATACCCCTTAGCACGTAAAGGAATATTATTTGGGGGTCCAGCCATGGAGAAGAGTTTAGACACTAGGCTAAGATAAGGAACACACCCTTTATAAAGAAATCACATTAGGATTCTCTTTTTAAGCTGTTCCTTAAAACACTAGTGCTTAGGAAATCTATTGGAGGCAGAAGCAGTCAAGGGTAGCCTAGTGATAGGGTTAGGCTTAGGGTTAGGCTAAGGGTACGGCTTAGGGTACGGGTTCGGGTAGGGCTTCGGGTACGGCGTAGGGTATGGGTAAGGGTTAGGGTTAGGGTTAGTGTAATGGTTAGGGCTTGGTTTAGTGTACGGTTTAGGTTTAGGGCACGTGTTAGGGTTAGGGTAGGTGTTAGGGTTAGGGTACGTGTTAGTGTTAGGGTAGTTATTAAACCTATCCCACTCTCTAGATACCCCTTAGCACGTAAATGAATATTATTTGGGGGTCCAGCCATGGAGAAGAGTTTAGACACTAGGATAAGATAAGGAACACACCCATTATAAAGAAATCACATTAGGATTCTCTTTTTAAGCTGTTCCTTAAAACACTAGTGCTTAGGAAATCTATTGGAGGCAGAAGCAGTCAAGGGTAGCCTAGGGTTATGGTTAGGCTTAGGGTTAGGCTTAGGGTACGGCTTAGTTTACGTGTTCCAGGAGGACTTTGGGTACGGCGTAGGGTATGGGTTAGGGTTAGGGTTAGGGTTAGTGTTAGGGTTAGGGTTCGGTTTAGGATACGGTTTAGGATTAGGGTACGTGTTAGTGTTAGGGTAGGGGTTAGGGTTTGGGTACGCGTTAGGCTTAGGGTAGTTATTAAACCTATCCCACTCTCTAGATACCCCTTAGCACGTAAAGGAATATTATTTGGGGGTGCAGCCATGGAGAAGAATTTAGACACTAAGATAATATAAGGAACACACCCATTATAAAGAAATCACATTAGGATTCTCTTTTTAAGCTGTTCCTTAAAACACTAGTGCTTAGGAAATCTATTGGAGGCAGAAGCAGTCAAGGGTAGCCTAGGGTTAGGGTTAGGCTTAGGGTTAGGCTTAGGGTACGGCTTAGGGTACGTGTTCGAGGAGGACATTTGGTACGGCGTACGGTATGGGTTAGGGTTAGGGTTAGGGTTAGTGTTAGGGTTAGGGCTCGGTTTAGGATACGGGTTAGGATTAGGGTACGAGTTAGTGTTAGGGTAGGGGTTAGGGTTTGTGTACGCGTTAGGGTTAGGGTAGTTATTAAACCTATCCCTCTCTCTAGATACCCCTTAGGACGTAAAGGAATATTATTTGGGGGTGCAGCCATGGAGAAGAGTTTAGACACTAAGATAATATAAGGAACACACACATTATAAAGAAATCACATTAGGATTCTCTTTTTAAGCTGTTCCTTAAACCACTAGTGCTTAGGAAATCTATTGGAGGCAGAAGCAGTCAAGGGTAGCCTAGTGATAGGGTTAGGCTTAGGGTTAGGCTAAGGGTACGGCTTAGGGTACGGGTTCGGGTAGGGCTTCGGGTACGGCGTAGGGTATGGGTTAGGGTTAGGGTTAGGGTTAGTGTTATGGTTAGGGCTTGGTTTAGTGTACGGTTTAGGTTTAGGGCACGTGTTAGGGTTAGGGTAGGTGTTAGGGTTAGGGTACGTGTTAGTGTTAGGGTAGTTATTAAACCTATCCCACTCTCTAGATACCCCTTAGCACGTAAATGAATATTATTTGGGGGTCCAGCCATGGAGAAGAGTTTAGACACTAGGATAAGATAAGGAACACACCCATTATAAAGAAATCACATTAGGATTCTCTTTTTAAGCTGTTCCTTAAAACACTAGTGCTTAGGAAATCTATTGGAGGCAGAAGCAGTCAAGGGTAGCCTAGGGTTATGGTTAGGCTTAGGGTTAGGCTTAGGGTACGGCTTAGTTTACGTGTTCCAGGAGGACTTTGGGTACGGCGTAGGGTATGGGTTAGGGTTAGGGTTAGGGTTAGTGTTAGGGTTAGGGTTCGGTTTAGGATACGGTTTAGGATTAGGGTACGTGTTAGTGTTAGGGTAGGGGTTAGGGTTTGGGTACGCGTTAGGCTTAGGGTAGTTATTAAACCTATCCCACTCTCTAGATACCCCTTAGCACGTAAAGGAATATTATTTGGGGGTGCAGCCATGGAGAAGAATTTAGACACTAAGATAATATAAGGAACACACCCATTATAAAGAAATCACATTAGGATTCTCTTTTTAAGCTGTTCCTTAAAACACTAGTGCTTAGGAAATCTATTGGAGGCAGAAGCAGTCAAGGGTAGCCTAGGGTTAGGGTTAGGCTTAGGGTTAGGCTTAGGGTACGGCTTAGGGTACGTGTTCGAGGAGGACATTTGGTACGGCGTACGGTATGGGTTAGGGTTAGGGTTAGGGTTAGTGTTCGGGTTAGGGCTCGGTTTAGGATACGGGTTAGGATTAGGGTACGAGTTAGTGTTAGGGTAGGGGTTAGGGTTTGTGTACGCGTTAGGTTTAGGGTAGTTATTAAACCTATCCCACTCTCTAGATACCCCTTAGGACGTAAAGGAATATTATTTGGGGGTGCAGCCATGGAGAAGAGTTTAGACACTAAGATAATATAAGGAACACACACATTATAAAGAAATCACATTAGGATTCTCTTTTTAAGCTGTTCCTTAAACCACTAGTGCTTAGGAAATCTATTGGAGGCAGAGGCAGGCAAGGGTAGCCTAGTGTTAGGGTTAGGCTTAGGGTTAGGCTTAGGGTACGGCTTAGGGTATGGGTTCGGGGAGGGGTTCGGGTATGGCGTAGGGTATGGGTTAGGGTTAGGGTTTGGGTTAGTGTTAGGGTTAGGGCTCCGTTTAGGATACGGGTTAGGATTAGGGTACGTGTTAGGGTTAGGGTAGGGGTTAGGGTTAGGGTACGCGTTAGGGTTAGGGTAGTTATTAAACCTATCCCACTCTCTAGATACCCCTTAGCACGTAAAAGAATATTATTTGGGGGTCCAGATATGGAGAAGAGTTTAGACACTAGGATAAGATAAGGAACACACCCATTATAATGAAATCACATTAGGATTCTCTTTTTAAGCTGTTCCTTAAAACACTAGGGCTTAGGAAATCTATGGGAGGCAGAAGCAGTCAAGGGTAGCCTAGGGTAAGGGTTAGGCTTAGGGTTAGGCTTAGGGTACTGCTTAGGGTACGGGTTCGGGGAGGGCTTCGGGTACGGCGTAGGGCATGGGTTAGGGTTAGGGTTAGGGTTAGTGTTAGGGTTAGGGCTTGGTTTAGGGTACGGTTTAGGTTTAGGGCACGTGTTAGGGTTAGGGTAGGGGTTAGGGTTAGGGTACGTGTTAGGGTTAGGGTAGTTATTAAACCTATCCCACTCTCTAGATACCCCTTAGCACGTAAAGGAATATTATTTGGGGGTCCAGCCATGGAGAAGAGTTTAGACACTAGGATAAGATAAGGAACACACCCATTATAAAGAAATCACATTAGGATTCTCTTTTTAAGCTGTTCCTTAAAACACTAGTGCTTAGGAAATCTATTGGAGGCAGAAGCAGTCAAGGGTGGCCTAGGGTTAGGGTTAGGCTTAGGGTTAGGCTTAGGGTACGGGTTCGGGGAGGGCTTCGTGTGCGCCATAGGGTATGGGTTAGGGTTAGGGTTAGGGTTAGTGTTAGGGTTAGGGCTCGGTTTAGGGTATTGGTTAGGATTAGGGTACGTGATACGGTTAGGGTAGGGGTTAGGGTTAGGGTACGCGTTAGGGTTAAGGTAGTTATTAAACCTATCCCACTCTCTAGATACCCCTTAGCACATAAAGGAATATTATTTGGAGGTCCAGCCATGGAGAAGAGTTGAGACACTAGGATAAGATAAGGAACACACACATTATAAAGAAATCACATTAGGATTCTATTTTTAAGCTGTTCCTTAAAACACTAGTGCTTAGGAAATCTATTGGAGGCAGAAGCAGTCAAGGGTGGCCTAGGGTTAGGGTTAGGCTTAGGGTTAGGCTTAGGATACGGCTTAGGGTACGGGTTCGGGGAGGGCTTCGGGTACGGCGTAGGGTATGGGTTAGGGTTAGGGTTAGTGTTAGTGTTAGGGTTAGGGCTTGGTTTAGGGTACGGTTTAGGTTTAGGGTACGTGTTAGGGTTAGGGTAGGGGTTAGGGTTAGGGTACGTGTTAGGGTTAGGGTAGTTATTAAACCTATCCCACTCTCTAGATACCCCTTAGCACGTAAAGGAATATTATTTGGGGGTCCAGCCATGGAGAAGAGTTTAGACACTAGGATAAGATAAGGAACACACCCATTATAAAGAAATCACATTAGGATTCTCTTTTTAAGCTGTTCCTTAAAACACTAGTGCTTAGGAAATCTATTGGAGGCAGAAGCAGTCAAGGGTAGCCTAGGGTTATGGTTAGGCTTAGGGTTAGGCTTAGGGTACGGCTTAGGGTATGTGTTCGAGGAGGACTTTGGGTACGGCGTAGGGTATGGGTTAGGGTTAGGGTTAGGGTTAGTGTTAGGGTTAGGGTTCGGTTTAGGATACGGTTTAGGATTAGGGTACGTGTTAGTGTTAGGGTAGGGTTTAGGGTTTGGGTACGCGTTAGGGTTAGGGTAGTTATTAAACCTATCCCACTCTCTAGATACCCCTTAGCACGTAAAGGAATATTATTTGGGGGTGCAGGCATGGAGAAGAATTTAGACACTAAGATAATATAAGGAACACACCCATTATAAAGAAATCACATTAGGATTCTCTTTTTAAGCTGTTCCTTAAACCACTAGTGCTTAGGAAATCTATTGGAGGCAGAAGCAGTCAAGGGTAGCCTAGGGTTAGGGTTAGGCTTAGGGTTAGGCTTAGGGTACGGCTTAGGGTATGGGTTCGGGGAGGGGTTCGGGTATGGCGTAGGGTATGGGTTAGGGTTAGGGTTATGGTTAGTGTTAGTGTTAGGGCTCGGTTTAGTGTACGGCTTAGGATTAGGGTACGTGTTAGGGTTAGGGTAGGGGTTAGGGTTAGGGTATGCATTAGGGTTAGGGTAGTTATTAAACCTATCCCACTCTTTAGATACCCCTTAGCACGTAAAGGAATATTATTTGGGGGTCCAGCCATGGAGAAGAGTTTAGACACTAGGCTAAGATAAGGAACACACCCTTTATAAAGAAATCACATTAGGATTCTCTTTTTAAGCTGTTTCTTAAACCACTAGTGCTTAGGAAATCTATTGGAGGCAGAGGCAGGCAAGGGTAGCCTAGTGTTAGGGTTAGGCTTAGGGTTAGGCTTAGGGTACGGCTTAGGGTACGGGTTCGGGGAGGGGTTCGGGTACGGCGTAGGGTATGGGTTAGGGTTCGGGTTTGGGTTAGTGTTAGGGTTAGGGCTCCGTTTAGGATACGGGTTAGGATTAGGGTACGTGTTAGGGTTAGGGTAGGTGTTAGGGTTAGGGTACGCGTTAGGGTTAGGGTAGTTATTAAACCTATCCCACTCTCTAGATACCCCTTAGCACGTAAAGGAATATTATTTGGGGGTCCAGCCATGGAGAAGAGTTTAGACACTAGGATAAGATAAGGAACACACCCATTATAAAGAAATCACATTAGGATTCTCTTTTTAAGCTGTTCCTTAAAACACTAGTGCTTAGGAAATCTATTGGAGGCAGAAGCAGTCAAGGGTAGCCTAGGTTTATGGTTAGGCTTAGGGTTAGGCTTAGGGTACGGCTTAGTTTACGTGTTGCAGGAGGACTTTGGGTACGGCGTAGGGTATGGGTTAGGGTTAGGGTTAGGGTTAGTGTTAGGGTTAGGGTTCGGTTTAGGATACGGTTTAGGATTAGGGTACGTGTTAGTGTTAGGGTAGGGGTTAGGGTTTGGGTACGCGTTAGGCTTAGGGTAGTTATTAAACCTATCCCACTCTCTAGATACCCCTTAGCACGTAAAGGAATATTATTTGGGGGTGCAGCCATGGAGAAGAATTTAGACACTAAGATAATATAAGGAACACACCCATTATAAAGAAATCACATTAGGATTCTCTTTTTAAGCTGTTCCTTAAAACACTAGTGCTTAGGAAATCTATTGGAGGCAGAAGCAGTCAAGGGTAGCCTAGGGTTAGGGTTAGGCTTAGGGTTAGGCTTAGGGTACGGCTTAGGGTACGTGTTCGAGGAGGACATTTGGTACGGCGTACGGTATGGGTTAGGGTTAGGGTTAGGGTTAGTGTTCGGGTTAGGGCTCGGTTTAGGATACGGGTTAGGATTAGGGTACGAGTTAGTGTTAGGGTAGGGGTTAGGGTTTGTGTACGCGTTAGGTTTAGGGTAGTTATTAAACCTATCCCACTCTCTAGATACCGCTTAGGACGTAAAGGAATATTATTTGGGGGTGCAGCCATGGAGAAGAGTTTAGACACTAAGATAATATAAGGAACACACACATTATAAAGAAATCACATTAGGATTCTCTTTTTAAGCTGTCCCTTAAACCACTAGTGCTTAGGAAATCTATTGGAGGCAGAGGCAGGCAAGGGTAGCCTAGTGTTAGGGTTAGGCTTAGGGTTAGGCTTAGGGTACGGCTTAGGGTATGGGTTCGGGGAGGGGTTCGGGTATGGCGTAGGGTATGGGTTAGGGTTAGGGTTTGGGTTAGTGTTAGGGTTAGGGCTCCGTTTAGGATACGGGTTAGGATTAGGGTACGTGTTAGGGTTAGGGTAGGGGTTAGGGTTAGGGTACGCGTTAGGTTTAGGGTAGTTATTAAACCTATCCCACTCTCTAGATACCCCTTAGCACGTAAAGGAATATTATTTGGGGGTCCAGATATGGAGAAGAGTTTAGACACTAGGATAAGATAAGGAACACACCCATTATAATGAAATCACATTAGGATTCTCTTTTTAAGCTGTTCCTTAAAACACTAATGCTTAGGAAATCTATGGGAGGCAGAAGCAGTCAAGGGTAGCCTAGGGTTAGGGTTAGGCTTAGGGTTAGGCTTAGGGTACTGCTTAGGGTACGGGTTCGGGGAGGGCTTCGGGTACGGCGTAGGGCATGGGTTAGGGTTAGGGTTAGGGTTAGTGTTAGGGTTAGGGCTTGGTTTAGGGTACGGTTTAGGTTTAGGGCACGTGTTAGGGTTAGGGTAGGGGTTAGGGTTAGGGTACGTGTTAGGGTTAGGGTAGTTATTAAACCTATCCCACTCTCTAGATACCCCTTAGCACGTAAAGGAATATTATTTGGGGGTCCAGCCATGGAGAAGAGTTTAGACACTAGGATAAGATAAGGAACACACCCATTATAAAGAAATCACATTAGGATTCTCTTTTTAAGCTGTTCCTTAAAACACTAGTGCTTAGGAAATCTATTGGAGGCAGAAGCAGTCAAGGGTAGCCTAGGGTTAGGGTTAGGCTTAGGGTTAGGCTTAGGGTACGGGTTCGGGGAGGGCTTCGTGTGCGCCATAGGGTATGGGTTAGGGTTAGGGTTAGGGTTAGTGTTAGGGTTAGGGCTCGGTTTAGGGTATTGGTTAGGATTAGGGTACGTGTTACGGTTAGGGTAGGGGTTAGGGTTAGGGTACGCGTTAGGGTTAAGGTAGTTATTAAACCTATCCCACTCTCTAGATACCCCTTAGCACATAAAGGAATATTATTTGGACGTCCAGCCATGGAGAAGAGTTGAGACACTAGGATAAGAAAAGGAACACACACATTATAAAGAAATCACATTAGGATTCTATTTTTAAGCTGTTCCTTAAAACACTAGTGCTTAGGAAATCTATTGGAGGCAGAAGCAGTCAAGGGTGGCCTAGGGTTAGGGTTAGGCTTAGGGTTAGGCTTAGGATACGGCTTAGGGTACGGGTTCGGGGAGGGCTTCGGGTACGGCGTAGGGTATGGGTTAGGGTTAGGGTTAGTGTTAGTGTTAGGGTTAGGGCTTGGTTTAGGGTACGGTTTAGGTTTAGGGTACGTGTTAGGGTTAGGGTAGGGGTTAGGGTTAGGGTACGTGTTAGGGTTAGGGTAGTTATTAAACCTATCCCACTCTCTAGATACCCCTTAGCACGTAAAGGAATATTATTTGGGGGTCCAGCCATGGAGAAGAGTTTAGACACTAGGATAAGATAAGGAACACACCCATTATAAAGAAATCACATTAGGATTCTCTTTTTCAGCTGTTCCTTAAAACACTAGTGCTTAGGAAATCTATTGGAGGCAGAAGCAGTCAAGGGTAGCCTAGGGTTATGGTTAGGCTTAGGGTTAGGCTTAGGGTACGGCTTAGGGTATGTGTTCGAGGAGGACTTTGGGTACGGCGTAGGGTATGGGTTAGGGTTAGGGTTAGGGTTAGTGTTAGGGTTAGGGTTCGGTTTAGGATACGGTTTAGGATTAGGGTACGTGTTAGTGTTAGGGTAGGGTTTAGGGTTTGGGTACGCGTTAGGGTTAGGGTAGTTATTAAACCTATCCCACTCTCTAGATACCCCTTAGCACGTAAAGGAATATTATTTGGGGGTGCAGGCATGGAGAAGAATTTAGACACTAAGATAATATAAGGAACACACCCATTATAAAGAAATCACATTAGGATTCTCTTTTTAAGCTGTTCCTTAAACCACTAGTGCTTAGGAAATCTATTGGAGGCAGAAGCAGTCAAGGGTAGCCTAGGGTTAGGGTTAGGCTCAGGGTTAGGCTTAGGGTACGGCTTAGGGTATGGGTTCGGGGAGGGGTTCGGGTATGGCGTAGGGTATGGGTTAGGGTTAGGGTTAGGGTTAGTGTTAGTGTTAGGGCTCGGTTTAGTGTACGGCTTAGGATTAGGGTACGTGTTAGGGTTAGGGTAGGGGTTAGGGTTAGGGTATGCATTAGGGTTAGGGTAGTTATTAAACCTATCCCACTCTTTAGATACCCCTTAGCACGTAAAGGAATATTATTTGGGGGTCCAGCCATGGAGAAGAGTTTAGACACTAGGCTAAGATAAGGAACACACCCTTTATAAAGAAATCACATTAGGATTCTCTTTTTAAGCTGTTCCTTAAAACACTAGTGCTTAGGAAATCTATTGGAGGCAGAAGCAGTCAAGGGTAGCCTAGTGATAGGGTTAGGCTTAGGGTTAGTCTAAGGGTACGGCTTAGGGTACGGGTTCGGGTAGGGCTTCGGGTACGGCGTAGGGTATGGGTTAGGGTTAGGGTTAGGGTTAGTGTTATGGTTAGGGCTTGGTTTAGTGTACGGTTTAGGTTTAGGGCACGTGTTAGGGTTAGGGTAGGTGTTAGGGTTAGGGTACGTGTTAGTGTTAGGGTAGTTATTAAACCTATCCCACTCTCTAGATACCCCTTAGCATGTAAATGAATATTATTTGGGGGTCCAGCCATGGAGAAGAGTTTAGACACTAGGATAAGATAAGGAACACACCCATTATAAAGAAATCACATTAGGATTCTCTTTTTAAGCTGTTCCTTAAAACACTAGTGCTTAGGAAATCTATTGGAGGCAGAAGCAGTCAAGGGTAGCCTAGGGTTATGGTTAGGCTTAGGGTTAGGCTTAGGGTACGGCTTAGTTTACGTGTTCCAGGAGGACTTTGGGTACGGCGTAGGGTATGGGTTAGGGTTAGGGTTAGGGTTAGTGTTAGGGTTAGGGTTCGGTTTAGGATACGGTTTAGGATTAGGGTACGTGTTAGTGTTAGGGTAGGGGTTAGGGTTTGGGTACGCGTTAGGCTTAGGGTAGTTATTAAACCTATCCCACTCTCTAGATACCCCTTAGCACGTAAAGGAATATTATTTGGGGGTGCAGCCATGGAGAAGAATTTAGACACTAAGATAATATAAGGAACACACCCATTATAAAGAAATCACATTAGGATTCTCTTTTTAAGCTGTTCCTTAAAACACTAGTGCTTAGGAAATCTATTGGAGGCAGAAGCAGTCAAGGGTAGCCTAGGGTTAGGGTTAGGCTTAGGGTTAGGCTTAGGGTACGGCTTAGGGTACGTGTTCGAGGAGGACATTTGGTACGGCGTACGGTATGGGTTAGGGTTAGGGTTAGGGTTAGTGTTCGGGTTAGGGCTCGGTTTAGGATACGGGTTAGGATTAGGGTACGAGTTAGTGTTAGGGTAGGGGTTAGGGTTTGTGTACGCGTTAGGTTTAGGGTAGTTATTAAACCTATCCCACTCTCTAGATACCCCTTAGGACGTAAAGGAATATTATTTGGGGGTGCAGCCATGGAGAAGAGTTTAGACACTAAGATAATATAAGGAACACACACATTATAAAGAAATCACATTAGGATTCTCTTTTTAAGCTGTTCCTTAAACCACTAGTGCTTAGGAAATCTATTGGAGGCAGAGGCAGGCAAGGGTAGCCTAGTGTTAGGGTTAGGCTTAGGGTTAGGCTTAGGGTACGGCTTAGGGTATGGGTTCGGGGAGGGGTTCGGGTATGGCGTAGGGTATGGGTTAGGGTTAGGGTTAGGGTTAGTGTTAGTGTTAGGGCTCGGTTTAGTGTACGGCTTAGGATTAGGGTACGTGTTAGGGTTAGGGTAGGGGTTAGGGTTAGGGTATGCATTAGGGTTAGGGTAGTTATTAAACCTATCCCACTCTTTAGATACCCCTTAGCACGTAAAGGAATATTATTTGGGGGTCCAGCCATGGAGAAGAGTTTAGACACTAGGCTAAGATAAGGAACACACCCTTTATAAAGAAATCACATTAGGATTCTCTTTTTAAGCTGTTCCTTAAAACACTAGTGCTTAGGAAATCTATTGGAGGCAGAAGCAGTCAAGGGTAGCCTAGTGATAGGGTTAGGCGTAGGGTTAGGCTAAGGGTACGGCTTAGGGTACGGGTTCGGGTAGGGCTTCGGGTACGGCGTAGGGTATGGGTTAGGGTTAGGGTTAGGGTTAGTGTTATGGTTAGGGCTTGGTTTAGTGTACGGTTTAGGTTTAGGGCACGTGTTAGGGTTAGGGTAGGTGTTAGGGTTAGGGTACGTGTTAGTGTTAGGGTAGTTATTAAACCTATCCCACTCTCTAGATACCCCTTAGCACGTAAATGAATATTATTTGGGGGTCCAGCCATGGAGAAGAGTTTAGACACTAGGATAAGATAAGGAACACACCCATTATAAAGAAATCACATTAGGATTCTCTTTTTAAGCTGTTCCTTAAAACACTAGTGCTTAGGAAATCTATTGGAGGCAGAAGCAGTCAAGGGTAGCCTAGGGTTATGGTTAGGCTTAGGGTTAGGCTTAGGGTACGGCTTAGTTTACGTGTTCCAGGAGGACTTTGGGTACGGCGTAGGGTATGGGTTAGGGTTAGGGTTAGGGTTAGTGTTAGGGTTAGGGTTCGGTTTAGGATACGGTTTAGGATTAGGGTACGTGTTAGTGTTAGGGTAGGGGTTAGGGTTTGGGTACGCGTTAGGCTTAGGGTAGTTATTAAACCTATCCCACTCTCTAGATACCCCTTAGCACGTAAAGGAATATTATTTGGGGGTGCAGCCATGGAGAAGAATTTAGACACTAAGTTAATATAAGGAACACACCCATTATAAAGAAATCACATTAGGATTCTCTTTTTAAGCTGTTCCTTAAAACACTAGTGCTTAGGAAATCTATTGGAGGCAGAAGCAGTCAAGGGTAGCCTAGGGTTAGGGTTAGGCTTAGGGTTAGGCTTAGGGTACGGCTTAGGGTACGTGTTCGAGGAGGACATTTGGTACGGCGTACGGTATGGGTTAGGGTTAGGGTTAGGGTTAGTGTTCGGGTTAGGGCTCGGTTTAGGATACGGGTTAGGATTAGGGTACGAGTTAGTGTTAGGGTAGGGGTTAGGGTTTGTGTACGCGTTAGGTTTAGGGTAGTTATTAAACCTATCCCACTCTCTAGATACCCCTTAGGACGTAAAGGAATATTATTTGGGGGTGCAGCCATGGAGAAGAGTTTAGACACTAAGATAATATAAGGAACACACACATTATAAAGAAATCACATTAGGATTCTCTTTTTAAGCTGTTCCTTAAACCACTAGTGCTTAGGAAATCTATTGGAGGCAGAGGCAGGCAAGGGTAGCCTAGTGTTAGGGTTAGGCTTAGGGTTAGGCTTAGGGTACGGCTTAGGGTATGGGTTCGGGGAGGGGTTCGGGTATGGCGTAGGGTATGGGTTAGGGTTAGGGTTTGGGTTAGTGTTAGGGTTAGGGCTCCGTTTAGGATACGGGTTAGGATTAGGGTACGTGTTAGGGTTAGGGTAGGGGTTAGGGTTAGGGTACGCGTTAGGGTTAGGGTAGTTATTAAACCTATCTCACTCTCTAGATACCCCTTAGCACGTAAAGGAATATTATTTGGGGGTCCAGATATGGAGAAGAGTTTAGACACTAGGATAAGATAAGGAACACACCCATTATAATGAAATCACATTAGGATTCTCTTTTTAAGCTGTTCCTTAAAACACTAGTGCTTAGGAAATCTATGGGAGGCAGAAGCAGTCAAGGGTAGCCTAGGGTTAGGGTTAGGCTAGGGTTAGGCTTAGGGTACTGCTTAGGGTACGGGTTCGGGGAGGGCTTCGGGTACGGCGTAGGGCATGGGTTAGGGTTAGGGTTAGGGTTAGTGTTAGGGTTAGGGCTTGGTTTAGGGTACGGTTTAGGTTTAGGGCACGTGTTAGGGTTAGGGTAGGGGTTAGGGTTAGGGTACGTGTTAGGGTTAGGGTAGTTATTAAACCTATCCCACTCTCTAGATACCCCTTAGCACGTAAAGGAATATTATTTGGGGGTCCAGCCATGGAGAAGAGTTTAGACACTAGGATAAGATAAGGAACACACCCATTATAAAGAAATCACATTAGGATTCTCTTTTTAAGCTGTTTCTTAAAACACTAGTGCTTAGGAAATCTATTGGAGGCAGAAGCAGTCAAGGGTAGCCTAGGGTTAGGGTTAGGCTTAGGGTTAGGCTTAGGGTACGGGTTCGGGGAGGGCTTCGTGTGCGCCATAGGGTATGGGTTAGGGTTAGGGTTAGGGTTAGTGTTAGGGTTAGAGCTCGGTTTAGGGTATTGGTTAGGATTAGGGTACGTGTTACGGTTAGGGTAGGGGTTAGGGTTAGGGTACGCGTTAGGGTTAAGGTAGTTATTAAACCTATCCCACTCTCTAGATACCTCTTAGCACATAAAGGAATATTATTTGGAGGTCCAGCCATGGAGAAGAGTTGAGACACTAGGATAAGAAAAGGAACACACACATTATAAAGAAATCACATTAGGATTCTATTTTTAAGCTGTTCCTTAAAACACTAGTGCTTAGGAAATCTATTGGAGGCAGAAGCAGTCAAGGGTGGCCTAGGGTTAGGGTTAGGCTTAGGGTTAGGCTTAGGATACGGCTTAGGGTACGGGTTCGGGGAGGGCTTCGGGTAAGGCGTAGGGTATGGGTTAGGGTTAGGGTTAGTGTTAGTGTTAGGGTTAGGGCTTGGTTTAGGGTACGGTTTAGGTTTAGGGTACGTGTTAGGGTTAGGGTAGGGGTTAGGGTTAGGGTACGTGTTAGGGTTAGGGTAGTTATTAAACCTATCCCACTCTCTAGATACCCCTTAGCACGTAAAGGAATATTATTTGGGGGTCCAGCCATGGAGAAGAGTTTAGACACTAGGATAAGATAAGGAACACACCCATTATAAAGAAATCACATTAGGATTCTCTTTTTAAGCTGTTCCTTAAAACACTAGTGCTTAGGAAATCTATTGGAGGCAGAAGCAGTCAAGGGTAGCCTAGGGTTATGGTTAGGCTTAGGGTTAGGCTTAGGGTACGGCTTAGGGTATGTGTTCGAGGAGGACTTTGGGTACGGCGTAGGGTATGGGTTAGGGTTAGGGTTAGGGTTAGTGTTAGGGTTAGGGTTCGGTTTAGGATACGATTTAGGATTAGGGTACGTGTTAGTGTTAGGGTAGGGTTTAGGGTTTGGGTACGCGTTAGGGTTAGGGTAGTTATTAAACCTATCCCACTCTCTAGATACCCCTTAGCACGTAAAGGAATATTATTTGGGGGTGCAGCCATGGAGAAGAATTTAGACACTAAGATAATATAAGGAACACACCCATTATAAAGAAATCACATTAGGATTCTCTTTTTAAGCTGTTCCTTAAAACACTAGTGCTTAGGAAATCTATTGGAGGCAGAAGCAGTCAAGGGTAGCCTAGGGTTATGGTTAGGCTTAGGGTTAGGCTTAGGGTACGGCTTAGGGTACGTGTTCGAGGAGGACTTTGGGTACGGCGCAGGGTATGGGTTAGGGTTAGGGTTAGGGTTAGTGTTAGGGTTAGGGTTCGGTTTAGGATACGGTTTAGGATTAGGGTACGTGTTAGTGTTAGGGTAGGGGTTAGGGTTTGGGTACGCGTTAGGCTTAGGGTAGTTATTAAACCTATCCCACTCTCTAGATACCCCTTAGCACGTAAAGGAATATTATTTGGGGGTGCAGCCATGGAGAAGAATTTAGACACTAAGATAATATAAGGAACACACCCATTATAAAGAAATCACATTAGGATTCTCTTTTTAAGCTGTTCCTTAAAACACTAGTGCTTAGGAAATCTATTGGAGGCAGAAGCAGTCAAGGGTAGCCTAGGGTTAGGGTTAGGCTTAGGGTTAGGCTTAGGGTACGGCTTAGGGTACGTGTTCGAGGAGGACATTTGGTACGGCGTACGGTATGGGTTAGGGTTAGGGTTAGGGTTAGTGTTAGGGTTAGGGCTCGGTTTAGGATACGGGTTAGGATTAGGGTACGAGTTAGTGTTAGGGTAGGGGTTAGGGTTTGTGTACGCGTTAGGGTTAGGGTAGTTATTAAACCTATCCCACTCTCTAGATACCCCTTAGGACGTAAAGGAATATTATTTGGGGGTGCAGCCATGGAGAAGAGTTTAGACACTAAGATAATATAAGGAACACACACATTATAAAGAAATCACATTAGGATTCTCTTTTTAAGCTGTTCCTTAAACCACTAGTGCTTAGGAAATCTATTGGAGGCAGAAGCAGTCAAGGGTAGCCTAGGGTTAGGGTTAGGCTTAGGGTTAGGCTTAGGGTACGGCTTAGGGTATGGGTTCGGGGAGGGGTTCGGGTATGGCGTAGGGTATGGGTTAGGGTTAGGGTTAGGGTTAGTGTTAGTGTTAGGGCTCGGTTTAGTGTACGGCATAGGATTAGGGTACGTGTTAGGGTTAGGGTAGGGGTTAGGGTTAGGGTATGCATTAGGGTTAGGGTAGTTATTAAACCTATCCCACTCTTTAGATACCCCTTAGCACGTAAAGGAATATTATTTGGGGGTCCAGCCATGGAGAAGAGTTTAGACACTAGGCTAAGATAAGGAACACACCCTTTATAAAGAAATCACATTAGGATTCTCTTTTTAAGCTGTTCCTTAAAACACTAGTGCTTAGGAAATCTATTGGAGGCAGAAGCAGTCAAGGGTAGCCTAGTGATAGGGTTAGGCTTAGGGTTAGGCTAAGGGTACGGCTTAGGGTACGGGTTCGGGTAGGGCTTCGGGTACGGCGTAGGGTATGGGTAAGGGTTAGGGTTAGGGTTAGTGTAATGGTTAGGGCTTGGTTTAGTGTACGGTTTAGGTTTAGGGCACGTGTTAGGGTTAGGGTAGGTGTTAGGGTTAGGGTACGTGTTAGTGTTAGGGTAGTTATTAAACCTATCCCACTCTCTAGATACCCCTTAGCACGTAAATGAATATTATTTGGGGGTCCAGCCATGGAGAAGAGTTTAGACACTAGGATAAGATAAGGAACACACCCATTATAAAGAAATCACATTAGGATTCTCTTTTTAAGCTGTTCCTTAAAACACTAGTGCTTAGGAAATCTATTGGAGGCAGAAGCAGTCAAGGGTAGCCTAGGGTTAGGGTTAGGCTTAGGGTTAGGCTTAGGGTACGGCTTAGTTTACGTGTTCCAGGAGGACTTTGGGTACGGCGTAGGGTATGGGTTAGGGTTAGGGTTAGGGTTAGTGTTAGGGTTAGGGTTCGGTTTAGGATACGGTTTAGGATTAGGGTACGTGTTAGTGTTAGGGTAGGGGTTAGGGTTTGGGTACGCGTTAGGCTTAGGGTAGTTATTAAACCTATCCCACTCTCTAGATACCCCTTAGCACGTAAAGGAATATTATTTGGGGGTGCAGCCATGGAGAAGAATTTAGACACTAAGATAATATAAGGAACACACCCATTATAAAGAAATCACATTAGGATTCTCTTTTTAAGCTGTTCCTTAAAACACTAGTGCTTAGGAAATCTATTGGAGGCAGAAGCAGTCAAGGGTAGCCTAGGGTTAGGGTTAGGCTTAGGGTTAGGCTTAGGGTACGGCTGAGGGTACGTGTTCGAGGAGGACATTTGGTACGGCCTACGGTATGGGTTAGGGTTAGGGTTAGGGTTAGTGTTCGGGTTAGGGCTCGGTTTAGGATACGGGTTAGGATTAGGGTACGAGTTAGTGTTAGGGTAGGGGTTAGGGTTTGTGTACGCGTTAGGGTTAGGGTAGTTATTAAACCTATCCCACTCTCTAGATACCCCTTAGGACGTAAAGGAATATTATTTGGGGGTGCAGCCATGGAGAAGAGTTTAGACACTAAGATAATATAAGGAACACACACATTATAAAGAAATCACATTAGGATTCTCTTTTTAAGCTGTTCCTTAAACCACTAGTGCTTAGGAAATCTATTGGAGGCAGAAGCAGTCAAGGGTAGCCTAGGGTTAGGGTTAGGCTTAGGGTTAGGCTTAGGGTACGGCTTAGGGTATGGGTTCGGGGAGGGGTTCGGGTATGGCGTAGGGTATGGGTTAGGGTTAGGGTTAGGGTTAGTGTTAGTGTTAGGGCTCGGTTTAGTGTACGGCTTAGGATTAGGGTACGTGTTAGGGTTAGGGTAGGGGTTAGGGTTAGGGTATGCATTAGGGTTAGGGTAGTTATTAAACCTATCCCACTCTTTAGATACCCCTTAGCACGTAAAGGAATATTATTTGGGGGTCCAGCCATGGAGAAGAGTTTAGACACTAGGCTAAGATAAGGAACACACCCTTTATAAAGAAATCACATTAGGATTCTCTTTTTAAGCTGTTCCTTAAAACACTAGTGCTTAGGAAATCTATTGGAGGCAGAAGCAGTCAAGGGTAGCCTAGGGTTATGGTTAGGCTTAGGGTTAGGCTTAGGGTACGGCTTAGTTTACGTGTTCCAGGAGGACTTTGGGTACGGCGTAGGGTATGGGTTAGGGTTAGGGTTAGGGTTAGTGTTAGGGTTAGGGTTCGGTTTAGGATACGGTTTAGGATTAGGGTACGTGTTAGTGTTAGGGTAGGGGTTAGGGTTTGGGTACGCGTTAGGCTTAGGGTAGTTATTAAACCTATCCCACTCTCTAGATACCCCTTAGCACGTAAAGGAATATTATTTGGGGGTGCAGCCATGGAGAAGAATTTAGACACTAAGTTAATATAAGGAACACACCCATTATAAAGAAATCACATTAGGATTCTCTTTTTAAGCTGTTCCTTAAAACACTAGTGCTTAGGAAATCTATTGGAGGCAGAAGCAGTCAAGGGTAGCCTAGGGTTAGGGTTAGGCTTAGGGTTAGGCTTAGGGTACGGCTTAGGGTACGTGTTCGAGGAGGACATTTGGTACGGCGTACGGTATGGGTTAGGGTTAGGGTTAGGGTTAGTGTTCGGGTTAGGGCTCGGTTTAGGATACGGGTTAGGATTAGGGTACGAGTTAGTGTTAGGGTAGGGGTTAGGGTTTGTGTACGCGTTAGGTTTAGGGTAGTTATTAAACCTATCCCACTCTCTAGATACCCCTTAGGACGTAAAGGAATATTATTTGGGGGTGCAGCCATGGAGAAGAGTTTAGACACTAAGATAATATAAGGAACACACACATTATAAAGAAATCACATTAGGATTCTCTTTTTAAGCTGTTCCTTAAACCACTAGTGCTTAGGAAATCTATTGGAGGCAGAGGCAGGCAAGGGTAGCCTAGTGTTAGGGTTAGGCTTAGGGTTAGGCTTAGGGTACGGCTTAGGGTATGGGTTCGGGGAGGGGTTCGGGTATGGCGTAGGGTATGGGTTAGGGTTAGGGTTTGGGTTAGTGTTAGGGTTAGGGCTCCGTTTAGGATACGGGTTAGGATTAGGGTACGTGTTAGGGTTAGGGTAGGGGTTAGGGTTAGGGTACGCGTTAGGGTTAGGGTAGTTATTAAACCTATCTCACTCTCTAGATACCCCTTAGCACGTAAAGGAATATTATTTGGGGGTCCAGATATGGAGAAGAGTTTAGACACTAGGATAAGATAAGGAACACACCCATTATAATGAAATCACATTAGGATTCTCTTTTTAAGCTGTTCCTTAAAACACTAGTGCTTAGGAAATCTATGGGAGGCAGAAGCAGTCAAGGGTAGCCTAGGGTTAGGGTTAGGCTAGGGTTAGGCTTAGGGTACTGCTTAGGGTACGGGTTCGGGGAGGGCTTCGGGTACGGCGTAGGGCATGGGTTAGGGTTAGGGTTAGGGTTAGTGTTAGGGTTAGGGCTTGGTTTAGGGTACGGTTTAGGTTTAGGGCACGTGTTAGGGTTAGGGTAGGGGTTAGGGTTAGGGTACGTGTTAGGGTTAGGGTAGTTATTAAACCTATCCCACTCTCTAGATACCCCTTAGCACGTAAAGGAATATTATTTGGGGGTCCAGCCATGGAGAAGAGTTTAGACACTAGGATAAGATAAGGAACACACCCATTATAAAGAAATCACATTAGGATTCTCTTTTTAAGCTGTTTCTTAAAACACTAGTGCTTAGGAAATCTATTGGAGGCAGAAGCAGTCAAGGGTAGCCTAGGGTTAGGGTTAGGCTTAGGGTTAGGCTTAGGGTACGGGTTCGGGGAGGGCTTCGTGTGCGCCATAGGGTATGGGTTAGGGTTAGGGTTAGGGTTAGTGTTAGGGTTAGAGCTCGGTTTAGGGTATTGGTTAGGATTAGGGTACGTGTTACGGTTAGGGTAGGGGTTAGGGTTAGGGTACGCGTTAGGGTTAAGGTAGTTATTAAACCTATCCCACTCTCTAGATACCCCTTAGCACATAAAGGAATATTATTTGGAGGTCCAGCCATGGAGAAGAGTTGAGACACTAGGATAAGAAAAGGAACACACACATTATAAAGAAATCACATTAGGATTCTATTTTTAAGCTGTTCCTTAAAACACTAGTGCTTAGGAAATCTATTGGAGGCAGAAGCAGTCAAGGGTGGCCTAGGGTTAGGGTTAGGCTTAGGGTTAGGCTTAGGATACGGCTTAGGGTACGGGTTCGGGGAGGGCTTCGGGTAAGGCGTAGGGTATGGGTTAGGGTTAGGGTTAGTGTTAGTGTTAGGGTTAGGGCTTGGTTTAGGGTACGGTTTAGGTTTAGGGTACGTGTTAGGGTTAGGGTAGGGGTTAGGGTTAGGGTACGTGTTAGGGTTAGGGTAGTTATTAAACCTATCCCACTCTCTAGATACCCCTTAGCACGTAAAGGAATATTATTTGGGGGTCCAGCCATGGAGAAGAGTTTAGACACTAGGATAAGATAAGGAACACACCCATTATAAAGAAATCACATTAGGATTCTCTTTTTAAGCTGTTCCTTAAAACACTAGTGCTTAGGAAATCTATTGGAGGCAGAAGCAGTCAAGGGTAGCCTAGGGTTATGGTTAGGCTTAGGGTTAGGCTTAGGGTACGGCTTAGGGTATGTGTTCGAGGAGGACTTTGGGTACGGCGTAGGGTATGGGTTAGGGTTAGGGTTAGGGTTAGTGTTAGGGTTAGGGTTCGGTTTAGGATACGATTTAGGATTAGGGTACGTGTTAGTGTTAGGGTAGGGTTTAGGGTTTGGGTACGCGTTAGGGTTAGGGTAGTTATTAAACCTATCCCACTCTCTAGATACCCCTTAGCACGTAAAGGAATATTATTTGGGGGTGCAGCCATGGAGAAGAATTTAGACACTAAGATAATATAAGGAACACACCCATTATAAAGAAATCACATTAGGATTCTCTTTTTAAGCTGTTCCTTAAAACACTAGTGCTTAGGAAATCTATTGGAGGCAGAAGCAGTCAAGGGTAGCCTAGGGTTATGGTTAGGCTTAGGGTTAGGCTTAGGGTACGGCTTAGGGTACGTGTTCGAGGAGGACTTTGGGTACGGCGCAGGGTATGGGTTAGGGTTAGGGTTAGGGTTAGTGTTAGGGTTAGGGTTCGGTTTAGGATACGGTTTAGGATTAGGGTACGTGTTAGTGTTAGGGTAGGGGTTAGGGTTTGGGTACGCGTTAGGCTTAGGGTAGTTATTAAACCTATCCCACTCTCTAGATACCCCTTAGCACGTAAAGGAATATTATTTGGGGGTGCAGCCATGGAGAAGAATTTAGACACTAAGATAATATAAGGAACACACCCATTATAAAGAAATCACATTAGGATTCTCTTTTTAAGCTGTTCCTTAAAACACTAGTGCTTAGGAAATCTATTGGAGGCAGAAGCAGTCAAGGGTAGCCTAGGGTTAGGGTTAGGCTTAGGGTTAGGCTTAGGGTACGGCTTAGGGTACGTGTTCGAGGAGGACATTTGGTACGGCGTACGGTATGGGTTAGGGTTAGGGTTAGGGTTAGTGTTAGGGTTAGGGCTCGGTTTAGGATACGGGTTAGGATTAGGGTACGAGTTAGTGTTAGGGTAGGGGTTAGGGTTTGTGTACGCGTTAGGGTTAGGGTAGTTATTAAACCTATCCCACTCTCTAGATACCCCTTAGGACGTAAAGGAATATTATTTGGGGGTGCAGCCATGGAGAAGAGTTTAGACACTAAGATAATATAAGGAACACACACATTATAAAGAAATCACATTAGGATTCTCTTTTTAAGCTGTTCCTTAAACCACTAGTGCTTAGGAAATCTATTGGAGGCAGAAGCAGTCAAGGGTAGCCTAGGGTTAGGGTTAGGCTTAGGGTTAGGCTTAGGGTACGGCTTAGGGTATGGGTTCGGGGAGGGGTTCGGGTATGGCGTAGGGTATGGGTTAGGGTTAGGGTTAGGGTTAGTGTTAGTGTTAGGGCTCGGTTTAGTGTACGGCATAGGATTAGGGTACGTGTTAGGGTTAGGGTAGGGGTTAGGGTTAGGGTATGCATTAGGGTTAGGGTAGTTATTAAACCTATCCCACTCTTTAGATACCCCTTAGCACGTAAAGGAATATTATTTGGGGGTCCAGCCATGGAGAAGAGTTTAGACACTAGGCTAAGATAAGGAACACACCCTTTATAAAGAAATCACATTAGGATTCTCTTTTTAAGCTGTTCCTTAAAACACTAGTGCTTAGGAAATCTATTGGAGGCAGAAGCAGTCAAGGGTAGCCTAGTGATAGGGTTAGGCTTAGGGTTAGGCTAAGGGTACGGCTTAGGGTACGGGTTCGGGTAGGGCTTCGGGTACGGCGTAGGGTATGGGTAAGGGTTAGGGTTAGGGTTAGTGTAATGGTTAGGGCTTGGTTTAGTGTACGGTTTAGGTTTAGGGCACGTGTTAGGGTTAGGGTAGGTGTTAGGGTTAGGGTACGTGTTAGTGTTAGGGTAGTTATTAAACCTATCCCACTCTCTAGATACCCCTTAGCACGTAAATGAATATTATTTGGGGGTCCAGCCATGGAGAAGAGTTTAGACACTAGGATAAGATAAGGAACACACCCATTATAAAGAAATCACATTAGGATTCTCTTTTTAAGCTGTTCCTTAAAACACTAGTGCTTAGGAAATCTATTGGAGGCAGAAGCAGTCAAGGGTAGCCTAGGGTTAGGGTTAGGCTTAGGGTTAGGCTTAGGGTACGGCTTAGGGTACGTGTTCGAGGAGGACATTTGGTACGGCGTACGGTATGGGTTAGGGTTAGGGTTAGGGTTAGTGTTCGGGTTAGGGCTCGGTTTAGGATACGGGTTAGGATTAGGGTACGAGTTAGTGTTAGGGTAGGGGTTAGGGTTTGTGTACGCGTTAGGTTTAGGGTAGTTATTAAACCTATCCCACTCTCTAGATACCCCTTAGGACGTAAAGGAATATTATTTGGGGGTGCAGCCATGGAGAAGAGTTTAGACACTAAGATAATATAAGAAACACACACATTATAAAGAAATCACATTAGGATTCTCTTTTTAAGCTGTTCCTTAAACCACTAGTGCTTAGGAAATCTATTGGAGGCAGAGGCAGGCAAGGGTAGCCTAGTGTTAGGGTTAGGCTTAGGGTTAGGCTTAGGGTACGGCTTAGGGTATGGGTTCGGGGAGGGGTTAGGGTATGGCGTAGGGTATGGGTTAGGGTTCGGGTTTGGGTTAGTGTTAGGGTTAGGGCTCCGTTTAGGATACGGGTTAGGATTAGGGTACGAGTTAGGGTTAGGGTAGGGGTTAGGGTTAGGGTACGCGTTAGGGTTAGGGTAGTTATTAAACCTATCCCACTCTCTAGATACCCCTTAGCACGTAAAGGAATATTATTTGGGGGTCCAGCCATGGAGAAGAGTTTAGACACTAGGATAAGATAAGGAACACACCCATTATAATGAAATCACATTAGGATTCTCTTTTTAAGCTGTTCCTTAAAACACTAGTGCTTAGGAAATCTATTGGAGGCAGAAGCAGTCAAGGGTAGCCTAGGGTTAGGGTTAGGCTTAGGGTTAGGCTTAGGGTACTGCTTAGGGTACGGGTTCGGGGAGGGCTTCGGGTACGGCGTAGGGCATGGGTTAGGGTTAGGGTTAGGGTTAGTGTTAGGGTTAGGGCTTGGTTTAGTGTACGGTTTAGGTTTAGGGCACGTGTTAGGGTTAGGGTAGGTGTTAGGGTTAGGGTACGTGTTAGTGTTAGGGTAGTTATTAAACCTATCCCACTCTCTAGATACCCCTTAGCACGTAAATGAATATTATTTGGGGGTCCAGCCATGGAGAAGAGTTTAGACACTAGGATAAGATAAGGAACACACCCATTATAAAGAAATCACATTAGGATTCTCTTTTTAAGCTGTTCCTTAAAACACTAGTGCTTAGGAAATCTATTGGAGGCAGAAGCAGTCAAGGGTAGCCTAGGGTTAGGGTTAGGCTTAGGGTTAGGCTTAGGGTACGGCTGAGGGTACGTGTTCGAGGAGGACATTTGGTACGGCCTACGGTATGGGTTAGGGTTAGGGTTAGGGTTAGTGTTCGGGTTAGGGCTCGGTTTAGGATACGGGTTAGGATTAGGGTACGAGTTAGTGTTAGGGTAGGGGTTAGGGTTTGTGTACGCGTTAGGGTTAGGGTAGTTATTAAACCTATCCCACTCTCTAGATACCCCTTAGGACGTAAAGGAATATTATTTGGGGGTGCAGCCATGGAGAAGAGTTTAGACACTAAGATAATATAAGGAACACACACATTATAAAGAAATCACATTAGGATTCTCTTTTTAAGCTGTTCCTTAAACCACTAGTGCTTAGGAAATCTATTGGAGGCAGAAGCAGTCAAGGGTAGCCTAGGGTTAGGGTTAGGCTTAGGGTTAGGCTTAGGGTACGGCTTAGGGTATGGGTTCGGGGAGGGGTTCGGGTATGGCGTAGGGTATGGGTTAGGGTTAGGGTTAGGGTTAGTGTTAGTGTTAGGGCTCGGTTTAGTGTACGGCTTAGGATTAGGGTACGTGTTAGGGTTAGGGTAGGGGTTAGGGTTAGGGTATGCATTAGGGTTAGGGTAGTTATTAAACCTATCCCACTCTTTAGATACCCCTTAGCACGTAAAGGAATATTATTTGGGGGTCCAGCCATGGAGAAGAGTTTAGACACTAGGCTAAGATAAGGAACACACCCTTTATAAAGAAATCACATTAGGATTCTCTTTTTAAGCTGTTCCTTAAAACACTAGTGCTTAGGAAATCTATTGGAGGCAGAAGCAGTCAAGGGTAGCCTAGGGTTATGGTTAGGCTTAGGGTTAGGCTTAGGGTACGGCTTAGTTTACGTGTTCCAGGAGGACTTTGGGTACGGCGTAGGGTATGGGTTAGGGTTAGGGTTAGGGTTAGTGTTAGGGTTAGGGTTCGGTTTAGGATACGGTTTAGGATTAGGGTACGTGTTAGTGTTAGGGTAGGGGTTAGGGTTTGGGTACGCGTTAGGCTTAGGGTAGTTATTAAACCTATCCCACTCTCTAGATACCCCTTAGCACGTAAAGGAATATTATTTGGGGGTGCAGCCATGGAGAAGAATTTAGACACTAAGTTAATATAAGGAACACACCCATTATAAAGAAATCACATTAGGATTCTCTTTTTAAGCTGTTCCTTAAAACACTAGTGCTTAGGAAATCTATTGGAGGCAGAAGCAGTCAAGGGTAGCCTAGGGTTAGGGTTAGGCTTAGGGTTAGGCTTAGGGTACGGCTTAGGGTACGTGTTCGAGGAGGACATTTGGTACGGCGTACGGTATGGGTTAGGGTTAGGGTTAGGGTTAGTGTTCGGGTTAGGGCTCGGTTTAGGATACGGGTTAGGATTAGGGTACGAGTTAGTGTTAGGGTAGGGGTTAGGGTTTGTGTACGCGTTAGGTTTAGGGTAGTTATTAAACCTATCCCACTCTCTAGATACCCCTTAGGACGTAAAGGAATATTATTTGGGGGTGCAGCCATGGAGAAGAGTTTAGACACTAAGATAATATAAGGAACACACACATTATAAAGAAATCACATTAGGATTCTCTTTTTAAGCTGTTCCTTAAACCACTAGTGCTTAGGAAATCTATTGGAGGCAGAGGCAGGCAAGGGTAGCCTAGTGTTAGGGTTAGGCTTAGGGTTAGGCTTAGGGTACGGCTTAGGGTATGGGTTCGGGGAGGGGTTCGGGTATGGCGTAGGGTATGGGTTAGGGTTAGGGTTAGGGTTAGTGTTAGGGTTAGGGCTTGGTTTAGGGTACGGTTTAGGTTTAGGGCACGTGTTAGGGTTAGGGTAGGGGTTAGGGTTAGGGTACGTGTTAGGGTTAGGGTAGTTATTAAACCTATCCCACTCTCTAGATACCCCTTAGCACGTAAAGGAATATTATTTGGGGGTCCAGCCATGGAGAAGAGTTTAGACACTAGGATAAGATAAGGAACACACCCATTATAAAGAAATCACATTAGGATTCTCTTTTTAAGCTGTTTCTTAAAACACTAGTGCTTAGGAAATCTATTGGAGGCAGAAGCAGTCAAGGGTAGCCTAGGGTTAGGGTTAGGCTTAGGGTTAGGCTTAGGGTACGGGTTCGGGGAGGGCTTCGTGTGCGCCATAGGGTATGGGTTAGGGTTAGGGTTAGGGTTAGTGTTAGGGTTAGAGCTCGGTTTAGGGTATTGGTTAGGATTAGGGTACGTGTTACGGTTAGGGTAGGGGTTAGGGTTAGGGTACGCGTTAGGGTTAAGGTAGTTATTAAACCTATCCCACTCTCTAGATACCCCTTAGCACATAAAGGAATATTATTTGGAGGTCCAGCCATGGAGAAGAGTTGAGACACTAGGATAAGAAAAGGAACACACACATTATAAAGAAATCACATTAGGATTCTATTTTTAAGCTGTTCCTTAAAACACTAGTGCTTAGGAAATCTATTGGAGGCAGAAGCAGTCAAGGGTGGCCTAGGGTTAGGGTTAGGCTTAGGGTTAGGCTTAGGATACGGCTTAGGGTACGGGTTCGGGGAGGGCTTCGGGTAAGGCGTAGGGTATGGGTTAGGGTTAGGGTTAGTGTTAGTGTTAGGGTTAGGGCTTGGTTTAGGGTACGGTTTAGGTTTAGGGTACGTGTTAGGGTTAGGGTAGGGGTTAGGGTTAGGGTACGTGTTAGGGTTAGGGTAGTTATTAAACCTATCCCACTCTCTAGATACCCCTTAGCACGTAAAGGAATATTATTTGGGGGTCCAGCCATGGAGAAGAGTTTAGACACTAGGATAAGATAAGGAACACACCCATTATAAAGAAATCACATTAGGATTCTCTTTTTAAGCTGTTCCTTAAAACACTAGTGCTTAGGAAATCTATTGGAGGCAGAAGCAGTCAAGGGTAGCCTAGGGTTATGGTTAGGCTTAGGGTTAGGCTTAGGGTACGGCTTAGGGTATGTGTTCGAGGAGGACTTTGGGTACGGCGTAGGGTATGGGTTAGGGTTAGGGTTAGGGTTAGTGTTAGGGTTAGGGTTCGGTTTAGGATACGATTTAGGATTAGGGTACGTGTTAGTGTTAGGGTAGGGTTTAGGGTTTGGGTACGCGTTAGGGTTAGGGTAGTTATTAAACCTATCCCACTCTCTAGATACCCCTTAGCACGTAAAGGAATATTATTTGGGGGTGCAGCCATGGAGAAGAATTTAGACACTAAGATAATATAAGGAACACACCCATTATAAAGAAATCACATTAGGATTCTCTTTTTAAGCTGTTCCTTAAAACACTAGTGCTTAGGAAATCTATTGGAGGCAGAAGCAGTCAAGGGTAGCCTAGGGTTATGGTTAGGCTTAGGGTTAGGCTTAGGGTACGGCTTAGGGTACGTGTTCGAGGAGGACTTTGGGTACGGCGCAGGGTATGGGTTAGGGTTAGGGTTAGGGTTAGTGTTAGGGTTAGGGTTCGGTTTAGGATACGGTTTAGGATTAGGGTACGTGTTAGTGTTAGGGTAGGGGTTAGGGTTTGGGTACGCGTTAGGCTTAGGGTAGTTATTAAACCTATCCCACTCTCTAGATACCCCTTAGCACGTAAAGGAATATTATTTGGGGGTGCAGCCATGGAGAAGAATTTAGACACTAAGATAATATAAGGAACACACCCATTATAAAGAAATCACATTAGGATTCTCTTTTTAAGCTGTTCCTTAAAACACTAGTGCTTAGGAAATCTATTGGAGGCAGAAGCAGTCAAGGGTAGCCTAGGGTTAGGGTTAGGCTTAGGGTTAGGCTTAGGGTACGGCTTAGGGTACGTGTTCGAGGAGGACATTTGGTACGGCGTACGGTATGGGTTAGGGTTAGGGTTAGGGTTAGTGTTAGGGTTAGGGCTCGGTTTAGGATACGGGTTAGGATTAGGGTACGAGTTAGTGTTAGGGTAGGGGTTAGGGTTTGTGTACGCGTTAGGGTTAGGGTAGTTATTAAACCTATCCCACTCTCTAGATACCCCTTAGGACGTAAAGGAATATTATTTGGGGGTGCAGCCATGGAGAAGAGTTTAGACACTAAGATAATATAAGGAACACACACATTATAAAGAAATCACATTAGGATTCTCTTTTTAAGCTGTTCCTTAAACCACTAGTGCTTAGGAAATCTATTGGAGGCAGAAGCAGTCAAGGGTAGCCTAGGGTTAGGGTTAGGCTTAGGGTTAGGCTTAGGGTACGGCTTAGGGTATGGGTTCGGGGAGGGGTTCGGGTATGGCGTAGGGTATGGGTTAGGGTTAGGGTTAGGGTTAGTGTTAGTGTTAGGGCTCGGTTTAGTGTACGGCATAGGATTAGGGTACGTGTTAGGGTTAGGGTAGGGGTTAGGGTTAGGGTATGCATTAGGGTTAGGGTAGTTATTAAACCTATCCCACTCTTTAGATACCCCTTAGCACGTAAAGGAATATTATTTGGGGGTCCAGCCATGGAGAAGAGTTTAGACACTAGGCTAAGATAAGGAACACACCCTTTATAAAGAAATCACATTAGGATTCTCTTTTTAAGCTGTTCCTTAAAACACTAGTGCTTAGGAAATCTATTGGAGGCAGAAGCAGTCAAGGGTAGCCTAGTGATAGGGTTAGGCTTAGGGTTAGGCTAAGGGTACGGCTTAGGGTACGGGTTCGGGTAGGGCTTCGGGTACGGCGTAGGGTATGGGTAAGGGTTAGGGTTAGGGTTAGTGTAATGGTTAGGGCTTGGTTTAGTGTACGGTTTAGGTTTAGGGCACGTGTTAGGGTTAGGGTAGGTGTTAGGGTTAGGGTACGTGTTAGTGTTAGGGTAGTTATTAAACCTATCCCACTCTCTAGATACCCCTTAGCACGTAAATGAATATTATTTGGGGGTCCAGCCATGGAGAAGAGTTTAGACACTAGGATAAGATAAGGAACACACCCATTATAAAGAAATCACATTAGGATTCTCTTTTTAAGCTGTTCCTTAAAACACTAGTGCTTAGGAAATCTATTGGAGGCAGAAGCAGTCAAGGGTAGCCTAGGGTTAGGGTTAGGCTTAGGGTTAGGCTTAGGGTACGGCTTAGGGTACGTGTTCGAGGAGGACATTTGGTACGGCGTACGGTATGGGTTAGGGTTAGGGTTAGGGTTAGTGTTCGGGTTAGGGCTCGGTTTAGGATACGGGTTAGGATTAGGGTACGAGTTAGTGTTAGGGTAGGGGTTAGGGTTTGTGTACGCGTTAGGTTTAGGGTAGTTATTAAACCTATCCCACTCTCTAGATACCCCTTAGGACGTAAAGGAATATTATTTGGGGGTGCAGCCATGGAGAAGAGTTTAGACACTAAGATAATATAAGGAACACACACATTATAAAGAAATCACATTAGGATTCTCTTTTTAAGCTGTTCCTTAAACCACTAGTGCTTAGGAAATCTATTGGAGGCAGAGGCAGGCAAGGGTAGCCTAGTGTTAGGGTTAGGCTTAGGGTTAGGCTTAGGGTACGGCTTAGGGTATGGGTTCGGGGAGGGGTTAGGGTATGGCGTAGGGTATGGGTTAGGGTTCGGGTTTGGGTTAGTGTTAGGGTTAGGGCTCCGTTTAGGATACGGGTTAGGATTAGGGTACGAGTTAGGGTTAGGGTAGGGGTTAGGGTTAGGGTACGCGTTAGGGTTAGGGTAGTTATTAAACCTATCCCACTCTCTAGATACCCCTTAGCACGTAAAGGAATATTATTTGGGGGTCCAGCCATGGAGAAGAGTTTAGACACTAGGATAAGATAAGGAACACACCCATTATAATGAAATCACATTAGGATTCTCTTTTTAAGCTGTTCCTTAAAACACTAGTGCTTAGGAAATCTATTGGAGGCAGAAGCAGTCAAGGGTAGCCTAGGGTTAGGGTTAGGCTTAGGGTTAGGCTTAGGGTACTGCTTAGGGTACGGGTTCGGGGAGGGCTTCGGGTACGGCGTAGGGCATGGGTTAGGGTTAGGGTTAGGGTTAGTGTTAGGGTTAGGGCTTGGTTTAGTGTACGGTTTAGGTTTAGGGCACGTGTTAGGGTTAGGGTAGGTGTTAGGGTTAGGGTACGTGTTAGTGTTAGGGTAGTTATTAAACCTATCCCACTCTCTAGATACCCCTTAGCACGTAAATGAATATTATTTGGGGGTCCAGCCATGGAGAAGAGTTTAGACACTAGGATAAGATAAGGAACACACCCATTATAAAGAAATCACATTAGGATTCTCTTTTTAAGCTGTTCCTTAAAACACTAGTGCTTAGGAAATCTATTGGAGGCAGAAGCAGTCAAGGGTAGCCTAGGGTTATGGTTAGGCTTAGGGTTAGGCTTAGGGTACGGCTTAGTTTACGTGTTCCAGGAGGACTTTGGGTACGGCGTAGGGTATGGGTTAGGGTTAGGGTTAGGGTTAGTGTTAGGGTTAGGGTTCGGTTTAGGATACGGTTTAGGATTAGGGTACGTGTTAGTGTTAGGGTAGGGGTTAGGGTTTGGGTACGCGTTAGGCTTAGGGTAGTTATTAAACCTATCCCACTCTCTAGATACCCCTTAGCACGTAAAGGAATATTATTTGGGGGTGCAGCCATGGAGAAGAATTTAGACACTAAGATAATATAAGGAACACACCCATTATAAAGAAATCACATTAGGATTCTCTTTTTAAGCTGTTCCTTAAAACACTAGTGCTTAGGAAATCTATTGGAGGCAGAAGCAGTCAAGGGTAGCCTAGGGTTAGGGTTAGGCTTAGGGTTAGGCTTAGGGTACGGCTGAGGGTACGTGTTCGAGGAGGACATTTGGTACGGCCTACGGTATGGGTTAGGGTTAGGGTTAGGGTTAGTGTTCGGGTTAGGGCTCGGTTTAGGATACGGGTTAGGATTAGGGTACGAGTTAGTGTTAGGGTAGGGGTTAGGGTTTGTGTACGCGTTAGGGTTAGGGTAGTTATTAAACCTATCCCACTCTCTAGATACCCCTTAGGACGTAAAGGAATATTATTTGGGGGTGCAGCCATGGAGAAGAGTTTAGACACTAAGATAATATAAGGAACACACACATTATAAAGAAATCACATTAGGATTCTCTTTTTAAGCTGTTCCTTAAACCACTAGTGCTTAGGAAATCTATTGGAGGCAGAAGCAGTCAAGGGTAGCCTAGGGTTAGGGTTAGGCTTAGGGTTAGGCTTAGGGTACGGCTTAGGGTATGGGTTCGGGGAGGGGTTCGGGTATGGCGTAGGGTATGGGTTAGGGTTAGGGTTAGGGTTAGTGTTAGTGTTAGGGCTCGGTTTAGTGTACGGCTTAGGATTAGGGTACGTGTTAGGGTTAGGGTAGGGGTTAGGGTTAGGGTATGCATTAGGGTTAGGGTAGTTATTAAACCTATCCCACTCTTTAGATACCCCTTAGCACGTAAAGGAATATTATTTGGGGGTCCAGCCATGGAGAAGAGTTTAGACACTAGGCTAAGATAAGGAACACACCCTTTATAAAGAAATCACATTAGGATTCTCTTTTTAAGCTGTTCCTTAAAACACTAGTGCTTAGGAAATCTATTGGAGGCAGAAGCAGTCAAGGGTAGCCTAGTGATAGGGTTAGGCGTAGGGTTAGGCTAAGGGTACGGCTTAGGGTACGGGTTCGGGTAGGGCTTCGGGTATGGCGTAGGGTATGGGTTAGGGTTAGGGTTAGGGTTAGTGTTATGGTTAGGGCTTGGTTTAGTGTACGGTTTAGGTTTAGGGCACGTGTTAGGGTTAGGGTAGGTGTTAGGGTTAGGGT